>NW_023416287.1:93764224-94233832 GCF_014176215.1 Rousettus aegyptiacus
TTTGCGACATTATCAGTTGAGCATTGTGTCCATCGTGACACCGGGAGGAAGGAAGCCCGCAGAACTCAGAGCTTTCGTAAGGAATCGAGGACGTGTCAGAACGACGTGTCCGGGTCTGCCGTGTGCCCGGGGCACGGACGTTGCCACGAGCCCCCGGCGAGGCCGAGCCGCAGGCCCGTGTCCGGGCCGCGCTCCTCGCTGCTGCGCAGCCGTCAGGAGGCACGCGTGCCCGCGCCGCAGACGTTTGGGAAGGATGTTTCTGGCTTTTGCGATCAGGCAAATTTATGAACAACAATGAGGTCACAGTAATTTTCAATAAATCATGACTTGCTGATTTATTTCAAAAGATCCATATAGCAGTAAACAATACCATTTACATTTAATTAGTTTTATTGAACGAAAAGCAATTTTATCTGTAATGAACCACATGTTATGATTAAGGATGTATTTTAATGACCTTTAAGTAATGCGAACAAATGTTGCCCTTGACCTAATAGCAGAGGCTTTCCTACATTATTGGAAACTTCAGAATGATTTTTAAATGATCATGAAAAGCTCCAACGACATTCTCATTATTCTGCCATCACTCAGTCATCTGATGTCTAATATTCCAGATGAAACGCGTTCCTCCAAGGCCCGTCTGCATGGGGAGACGGGGACTGCTCTGGCGTGGGCTCCACTGCTGTGTCTCAGAGGGGGCCTCATGTGAGCGTTTCATTTCTGAAAGTTGTTTGGCCGTGTGACACTTAAATGATGAGTGATTCTCAGAAGTCGCCTTGTCTCGGGAGTCCTTTGGCTGCTTGTTAAACATTCTAGTCTTATTTTCAAAAATCTAAAATTACTATACAGTGTATTTCTTCTTGTGTATGCTGGCTTAAGTTTCTGTGGGTTAGCAAGCAGCGTCCGCTGAGCAGCAGGCCCGCGGCGGGCGGGGCACCGCGCTCCATCTAGTGCAGCGTCTCTGGTCCCTGGACACTCGGAAGCCGGCAGGTGCGTTTTCCTGGGACGTGCGCGATGTGCCTCCCAGCTTCAGTGAACTGTCAGGCTTTGCGCGTCAGGAACGAGGATGGCATCTTTCTGCCTGTTGGTTCTCTGCTGGCAGGTGTCTGTGGGACAGTCACAGCTCCGTCACTGTGTCTTACTCAGTGGCTGCGGTGGCCTGTGGTGGCAGCTTTTGGAGGAGATGTTGGAGGTGCCTAACGTCGTGTGCCGAATCTCTCTGCTCCGAGGTCCAGAGAGCCTCTGCCTTCCAGCCCGTGTCGTAGGAGGAGTCCCCTCCTCCCTGCTTGGCATCCCAGGGGTGGGTGGCCCAAGGCTGAGAAGACAGCTCCATCCTCCTCGACGTGTGCCTTCCTGCTGTCCCCGATGTCTGCCACCTTCCGGCCTGGTGGGCAGAGGGGAGGGGCCTGAGAGGGCCTGCGTCCACACGTGGCGCAGTGGCCGCTCCCTACAGCTCGGGCCACAGTGAGTCCGCGGCGGAGGGCGCCAAGGGCCGTGTCAACTCAAACAGCAATAATTAAAAGATTTTTAAGACTCTGCCCTGAGAAGATGCCCAAGTATACATAATCTGCCTGTGGGTGTAATTCACTGAACATGACTCGAGTCCACACGAATCGGTTCGGTCGCTTTCCACCCACGTTGTCACGTGCGTAACTGAGTTAGGCGTGCTGCACATCTGCGCGCTTTGGAGCTCTGCCTCTGAGTGTCCACGAAGCTGGTCCTCGCGGTGCGTGTGAGCCCGCTCTTCCTGGGCTCTCCAGTGCGCAGCCCCGGCAGAATGCCCTGTGGGCGGTGGTTTTGTCAAAGTCGGGACAGACAGGGATCTTTCAGCATTGTGAATTTTTTGTGACCTCCTGGTGAAAGTGATCATGTCTCATTAGAAAGTTGAAATTTATTATATTGTTTGCTTAACATGAGTTGTTATGTTAATAAGACAAACTAAACTTTCGGGACCAATGAAGATACTTTTATAATCTTGAAGTCAGGGGCTGGAGGCCTCATCTCTGCCCCGGGCACGGGGCGCGGCAGGACGCCGGCATCTGGCCTGCTGCGGACCCGCCTCCGTGCAGCGGCTGCGACGCGGTTTTATGACTGTGGTCACGGGGCTGTGATCCCGCACACAGGAGACGTGGCTCCAAGGAAGGCGACAGTGCATAACAGCTGAGGTGGCCGCTGGGAGAAGCGCGTGCACAGACGTCGGGATTCACCACGCGCTTCGTAAAGCTCGGACCCCGCCGGGCGTGGAGCTCTCGGGTCTCGTACAACTGCCACGTGCGCATGCGCTGCCTCCGCCTCGCGAGCGGGAGTCAGGGGGGGTCGCACGCACTGTACCCGCGACCGCGCTGGGCGTCATTGTCTGCAGAGTCAGCGGCACCACCGCCTGCTGAGCTTAAACGCGGCTTCTTTTAGTTATCCTCCATCCGAACTCATGATGTGGGCACACAGAATATAAAACCATCACGTTTGGTAATACTATGTAAAAGCATTAATTGGTAATGGAAAAATTTTCAAGAAATTTTAATTATAAGTAATTTAGATATTCTGTATTCCAGGATCTTTTTTCTATCAGTGCTTACGTTCACGCGCAGAAGCCACAACTGGACATCCACAGTTTTGAAGGCACATTTACCAGGGTAAGTCAAGTCAAGCCTTTTGTTAAATACAAACGTAGTCATCGTGTATATAAATTAAAAATAGCAAACCTTTATTTTGAAAGAGTAATTAAATCAAGAATAAGTTGAAATTGAAATTTAGGACTAAATAGGAAAAACCTAGAAAACGTTTCAAGTTCTTACATTTTCCTTTATCAGGTGTGTCTTTGGGATACATTCAGAACATTTTCCCTGTTTTAGCGTAGCTACACTAGAGAAGGTCCTTCTCCTTGAAAATATCATGAGTCAGTAAAATGAAGTAATTTAGCTGTTTCGGTTTTGGCTTTGGATGATGGTTAATCCTCAGCGATAACCCCATCGTTTCTTGATTTTTATTAGCGGGGCAGGTGTCCGTCTGTCTGTCTCCTTCTGTGCACGTGCACATTGCATTCTCCTTCGTTTCCATTATCACGGCATTTTGGCACAGCCCAAAGTCCCCCCGTCCACTGGCTCTTCAGCAGGACCCGGAGCACTGAGTGGCGGCAGGGGCGGCGTGCACCCAGGGCTCTGGCCCCAGGGCGCTTGTGGCCGCTCACTGGGTCGTGCGTTCACCTGGGCGGGTCGCAGGGCGTCCTTCGTGTGGTTCACGCGTGTGGCCTTCCACAGCCTGCGTTTCCTGTACCGAGAAAGAGTTGTTTCCAGAGTTCTGAATCACTCAGATGGAAAATCTATTTTTGTGTTTATTTTTCAAAAAAGAAGAAAGAAAAAAATGTGTTAATAACCAGTTTTGTAACTAGAAAATGAAATTCGGTTTAATTACTGAAATATCAACTGAACCTTTTAAAAAGTAGTATCTGCCTATGTCTTTTTTTTATAGTGTAAAGTATATAGTTATACAAAGGAGGAAATATATATATTTATTTTTATCGGTCTAAATGATTAAATGAGAATCAGAGCAATTTACATCATTAGACATATTATGTTTTTTGTGGCCTGTGCAGAGTCTAATGTATCGTGAATAACTTCTTCAATTTACCTTAAAACAGTGTCCAAGGAACCTAGTTTGCTGACTAGTCACTGTGACATTTTGTTCTATATAAATGATTCATATTATTATCATTGATACTAATTTTGCTTATTGTTCAAGACATTCTGTTCTCTCTGAGGCTTGGAGTTGGAAACTGTAGCCGGTTTTGAACATCATAGTCACATTTAATCTTTTTTACGATGCATTTTTCTGCTGCATTTCTTGTGCAAACCGTAGCACACTTATCAGTGTTTGTTTTTTCCGATCAAAATGCTGTCTTGTTAAAAAGCAGATCTCTTTTGCTTTTAAAATAGGCTGTGCTATTGAGAAAACAGCTTGAAATTGTAACATTTTGCATTCTCCCTCCTCAAGGCAAAGTTTATCTTTTGAAACTATAGGAGAAGCGAACCCAAAGAGGAAGTTTAGAGACGGATTCTTGCCCGTCTCACCACCCTCGTCCTGTGGTCTGGGAGCCTGGCAAGGAGCCTGTTTCGGGAATCGTCCCGGTGGGAGCAGAGCACTGGCCGAGCGCTGCCCGTCCCTGCTGTCACGGAAGCGAAAGGGACCCGCACGGGCAGCGGGCGCCAGAGTGGCGGGGAGCCGGCTGCTGTCTCCCAGCTGAGTGGCGGGACCTTTCCTTTGCAGCTCAGAGAGCCTCATTACGTCCTCGTCATTTTTAATGCCGTTGTTTCTTTTGGAGTGTGGCACAATGTGAAAATACTAAAAAAACACATATGCCTGTGTTGATAATTTTTAAATTTCTATATTAGGGGAACCATGGGAGAGTTTCAGACAAATACAGTCATTCCCATTTGTGCTTTTGTGGTCAGTCAGTCGGTGGCGGGCAGCTGCTAGGCGCTCCCCAGGCCACAGTCAGCCGCAGACACACAGCTCGCAGGCGGGGGTAGGCGGACACGGGGGTCATCATGGCACAGCGGCTCACTCAGAATCCATGCTAGAGGGTACTTTTGTTTTGCACCTTAAATGAAAAATGCGTGCAACAGCACTCGTCAGGATTTAGCCCCAGTGCGCGCTCCGTTCGCGGCGTCTGGCTGAGACCGCGAGGCCGACCTGCCTCTGGGCGCCACGTGGCGCGCGCCCAGTCAGGCATCCGTCGTCCTCTCGGCTCTCGACTTTCTCTTGCTGTCTGCGGGCTTTCTGTCTCTGCTTGTGTTTCGTTCGAATTTCCTTTACTTTCTCCACAGCTTTATTTCTTTGAACATCTTCAATAATTTTTCTCTTAAAGTCTTTGTCTAGTAAATCTGCCGTCAGGTCTTTTTCAGGCATAGTTTCTGTTGATTTATATATTGCTTTAAATGGACCATACTTTTTTGTTTCCTTTTCTGTCTTGTTATTTTTTGTTGAACACTGGGCATTTAAATGTAATAAGGTGGTAACTCTAGAAGTCAAATTCTTCTCCTTCCTCAGAGTTGGCCTGGTTTTTGTCATTGTTTCGTTGCTGCTGTTGTAGGCTGTAGCTGTGCCGAGGATCGGCCTCAGGTGTAAACGTGAGATTGTCTGATGTCTTTTCTGAGCCGTTCCTGGGTCAAGTGTACTCTGTTTTTCTCCATACATGAAGTTGTTTTTTAACATCCTAGTCTTTAATGTATGGCTCCAGAAAGGAGAAAAATGAAGGTCTATAAGGTCACTTCCGCTTCGAATCTCCTGGAAGTCCTTGAACCGGAGGGGGAGGGGCTCGCTGTAGCGGGCCGGTGCAGCAGCAACAGCCACCCCCCTCTCGACCTGCACCTCTGTGACCAGAAGCAGCCATCGGCCATCGGAGCACAGACCCTCAGTGTGTGGGGGGTGGGGTTCTCTTTGTCTGCCACGCTTCGCACGGTCTGTGTGCAAGGTGCTGCAGACGCGCAGCTGGGGGGCGGGGGCCGGGGGCTGTGCGTGCTGAGACCCGAAACCCCCAGATCGTCCGCAGCGACCAGCCCCGCCCTCCCCGGGAAGCGGCAGGCCTTCAGCAGACCTCAGGGCTCCGGAACAGCTCCAGCAGGCAGACTCTGCCCCTGGGGTGGTGGCCCGCGGGAGCGACGCCTGCCGCTCCCCGCTCCGTGGCCTCCCCGCACCCTCCCCGTCTGGATGCCCTCGTCTGTCACCTGTTTCTCCCCGCTGCTCAGTGCGTCCAGCCTGCGGACCTCAACGTGGTGGGCGCCTGAGACACTAGCGACGAAAACCTGGTAATTTGCTGTCCTCCTTTTGTCCCCGTGCACAGGACGACAGCGACCCGCCCGTTCACGAAAGTCTCAGCATAGAGAACACGCTGTGGGCGAGCACCGTCGTTGCGTCGGGTAAGTAGCACGTTCTGCTCTTAGAGTGCATGCTCGTGGACAGGTGACGCTTCGTGTTTTGGGGCGATTCCAAACAAGTGTTGTTCGAAGTCCCTGGCATCACGTGGGGACCTTATTGAACGTCCTCTCCAGCTCAGCGGGCGTGGTCTCCCTGCTCTGCACTGTGGCCGCAGGCCAGGAGCGGCCGTGGGTGGCAGCCCTGTGGCTGGCTGTGACCCGTGTCCTCGACACACCTGTCAGTGCACTTTACCGAGGGGCTCACACTGGGGAGCACACGGTGACCATAGAGGCTCCTCATCCCTGAGTCACATAGCGGAGTTTGCAGAGGTCCATGTGGCGGGCCGTCTAGGAGAGACAAGTGCTGTGTGGGGCTGGGGCTGAAGGGTCGTCTTTTTTTTTTTTTTTTGAGTAAAATCAGGGTGCTGGGGCATCTCTAGTGGTTAAACAGGAGGCCGCTTAAGTCGACGTTTCGGAAGGTGGATCTCTCTGGGAGGAGCAGACCATCTAAACGCTTGCCGCCTTAGCTTGCTGAGGGCGCCGGGACAGAGCCTAGCAGCCGCCTCGAGGACACCGGTGGCCACAGGGACGCTAGGAGACGTTCGGGGTGGGGGGTTTCTCCTCTCAGCGTCTGCCCCGAGGCTGGCGGCCCTCCTCTCTAGAGCTCACTCGCTCTCCTCCCGGTGTTGTCTGGGACCTCTGCTCCAGACCGGGCCCCGGAGACTCAGTGTGGAACGAAGTCCTGCTGGCCCTGTCCTCGGGAGCCACGGGCAAGGAAGACGCTGCTAAAACGAGACAGGCAGTGTCAGCTGCGCTGGGTCTCCCAGTGAGGTGCAGGGCCCTGAAAACCAACAGGCCGAAAGCGCCCCTGCGCGCGGGCTGCGGAGGAGACCGCCCCAGAGGCAGAGGGCTCACCCCGGGGCCGGAGACGGGCAGGGGGCAGGTGCGCCTGGCCCGCGGGCCACTCCGCGTGCAGGTGTGACACTGGCCCTGCAGCAGAAGCGGGGTGGCCCTTCAGGGTGGAGCGTGAAAGGGGGTTCACGTCGCCCTGATGTCTTCTATCTTGAAAGAAAGCCGGGTAGCAGCATTGGCCGTTTCGATAGGGGGGATTCTGTGAGGTGCGTGATGTTGTTTTCCATGCTGGTGGATGTTTGTAGTTGGTTAAAATAAAAAGCGAGAGGAAATTAGGGTAGCTCGCCGTGCGGAGACCTCGGTGGGGCTCCGGGTGTGTCGCCCTCAGAGGGCCCCGCGGCCTCCATGGAGGGGGCCCTCTGCAGGCAGCGGCGGTCTTAGGGTCTGTCCTCACCCTTTCTCCACGTGACAGTCTCGTGCTTGCCTTGCAGATAGTCACGGGTCGCGTCCGCCTTCCCACAGCTTGGTGAGGGCTGTCCCCAGGAGCCTCCGCGGGCGGGCGAAGGGCGGTGGCACCCGAGGCCTGCTGCCATGGGCACTGCCACACGGCCGGGCCATGGCGCAGCCGGACACGAACCCCGGCCTGCTGCCCTCCACCGCCACGCCCGGCACCTCTCCGCTTGGGCGTTCCTAGCAGGGTGTTCACGCCATGCGCACGCTGGGGCGCGGTCACGCGCTCGGCGCTTCTGTGTCTAGGTGCCGGATCCCGCTGCGTCTTCGGTGCACTGGGGCTTCTTCCTAGTGAAGGGTCAGGTCGCGTTCATCTGCAGAGATGTTCAGAGGTTCCCCTGTTCTGTGCCACTTCGTTCGTCTTTGGGGCCCTGTGTGTTCGGTGGCACCGATCCCCACCGCTGTTGGCTTGGGCCCTTCTCAGAGGGACAGAGTCAGCCAGAGCCAAAGGCTCTGCGGTCCCCTCCCCGCGGAGGCGGTGACGGGGTGGCAAGTGCAGAAGATGCGAGTGCCCTTTGGAAGCCGTCAGAGCGATGCAGTGTTAGCAAAGTGGAGGCGTGTGTTTCCTCCGTTTGTGTGTTTTACAGTGATCCTCTGCGAATTGGCCGTTGGCGTACGTCACGGAACTGAGGCTCACGGCACAGTGACAGCCTCCACCGGCCACGCACGTTTGCCAGGCTCGCTCGAGAAGAGCGTTCACGATCTTGGGTGGGGTGCCAAGGGGCCAGGACCACCCCGGAGGGACCTCCCAGAGCATGGAACAAAAACCCCTGTAGCCGAGCAGGCAGGGGACGCGGGACAGCCAAGGACACGCGCCAGCGTGGAGTCCGTGACACGCAGCAAGGGGTGGGCGTTGCTGCTTCTCGCGCCTTCGCCTCGGGCAGGTTGGGGGGCAGGGGTGTGGGCTGGGGTCTGTGCGTCACTCTGTTGTCTGAGGCCTTCCACAGTGGCACGCTTGGGGGAGCCTGGGTCTGCCGCACCGTCCCCCCTGCCCGCCACGCTCTGCGTGTGTTCGTGGCCTCGGTCTCCTGGTAACTCTGGGGACTGATGGCGTCGTCTTCCTCGGGGGCTGTGGCCGCACCTGGCAGGGGTGCGGTGTTCGTGGGTTCACGGCGTCTATGCTGCGAGGGGCTGTCGTCCCCTCCCCATGGGTCCCCAGCACGCAGGTTGCCCCAGGGTCCGCGGGCAGCTGAGACGGGCCCCAGGCCCGCGGGCCCCGGCATTGTGGCGGAGGCCTGCAGCAGCCCCGCCCAGGGCCCAGCGCTGTCCGCGCCCTGCGTGGCGCTTCTCGGTGTGGAGCTGGGAGTCAGGAGAGTTGGGTTGGCTGATGGCGTTCAGCGTGTCCGTCTGTCTGTCTGCGACATTTTGTCTGTCCTGGAGGCCGTACCCAGTTCTGCTGGACGTGCTGTGTCTTGTGGCAGTGCGCCGGTGGCCCCCTTCCCACGCTGCTCTGCCCTGCGTGCAGGTTTGCTCAGCCTCCGCCTGCAAGGCACGACCTCTGTCAGAGAGGGCGGGGACGCGCCGGACGCACTGGCGCACCCGGTGGCCTCGGCGATGAGAACGCACGTGGACTCAGACGCCGGCACCCCTTCTGGTGGGAGGCAGACCAGGCGGCTCCCCGGGGCCTTCGCCACGTCGGCAGGGCCAAGCGCACGTGGCGCGAGGAACCCCGCGGGGCGCCGCCGAAGCGCGGAGCAGCCCCACGCCGACTGGCTCTGCACGTGCCCAGCGGAGCATTTCTTGTCATTCCTGTCATTTCTCAGATTTCGTTTTGGTACTTAACACGGTGGCGCCAGCCTGGAATCAGCATCACGAACAACTCACCTGCGTTTTAGGACAGCGATTTCTAGCTTGATTAACTTACTGGCCTTCTCAGAGACTCGTTTGTTCTGCTAATGCTAAAAAAAGTTAAGTTTGCAATTTGTCTTGTTCTATTTCGTGCCAATTTAAATTGGCGACACTTTGTTTTGATTAACTTATTGATAAATTAGGGAAGTTTTTAAAGTATCACGTCTGTGCATCTACTGTTTTCTGCATTCTGAGTTCAGACCCCAGCTAGACAGTTTGAGTGGTGACGTGTAAAGACAGCGCGGGTGTGGTGTGGTGTGGGCTCGCTCGTGTGCCTGTCGGGGGCTGGCTCTGCTTGTAAGAACACAACGATTCCAGCGTCACAGCTTTCCCAGAGGCACACGTGTTAGACGGGGGAGAAAAGGAGAAGCTCATCCTGGGAAAAAACAGCGTCCGCGTGCGGAGCCGCTGCCGAGCGGCGCCCCCGCGCCCGGCTCCCGGACGACCCTGGCGGAAGCGCTTCACGGGACATGCTGCTGTCCGCGCGCTTTGCGTCCAGGGCTACCCCACAGGTGCTTGGTCCCCGGGTCCTGCCCGACGCCCCACTGACCTTCATACGGTAAACCGAGGTGCCCTCAGTTGTCGATTTCTGTGGGTAGTATGGATGTGTGGTTTTTCTCACATAAATCGTATTTCTCACCCTCAAAATTTGCAAAAATTAGGATTATAAATTATGCATACCTGCAGTTCCAGAAACGGACTTCCATGGTTTGTAATTTGACATTCTAGAGAGGAGTTCTCTGAGCCTTTCTAACTGGCGGCTCGTTCGAGGAGTATTTTATTTCTCTTTTCTCTTGTTCGATCATTTCGTCTTGACGTGTACTGTTAGAAGACTTTCAGATGTGAATAAAAGAGAGTAACAATATCTAAGCTCAAAATCAAACATTGTTTCTACACCCTTTCTCTTGCCTGACTCGTGCACGTGCCGAAGCGTCAGCGCAGGCGCCTGTGTGCGGCAGGGCTCGCCGCGCAGGCGCAGAGACGCTCGCGCAGCCTCGTCGGGCAGGCCGGCTGCGCCGCGCCGTCGAGGCTCGCAGGGCCCGTGGACGCTTGACGCGTGAGGAGGGCGTCCCCCCTCAATTTAACTTCGGGGCTGCAGCTACTGTTTTAGTGGACGTTGATGAATGAGCAATGTAACTCTTCCTTTTTCAGTGAAAAGAATGTTAGTACATATTATGATGTTACATGTAGATAAATTTGTATTATTTTAAAAGTTGAGATTAGATTTTCTTGAATGAGTCAAATATGCCGTTGGATAAATTTATAAAAAATTAAGTGTAATAATACTTCCATCAAAATGATTAATTAGAAAGCATTATCTCTGTGCTCACCCTTGAAAGTATCTCTGTAAGGACCGCTTTCGTGTTTTGCAGGTACTGTAATAGGTGTTGTCATTTATACTGGAAAAGAGACTCGAAGTGTACTGAACACATCCAACCCAAACAATAAGGTAGGCTAGATTAAGGGCGGCCGCTGTGATGACCTTGCTTCTTCCTTTCCGTGAGAACGTACGTGTAGTTCCGAATAGCACGTTAACTTTAGCTTGATATATGACGTAAAAACAGACTTTCAAAAATGCTGGTTTAGGATATGAATTTTCTGTATTTGTGTAACAATATGCTTATATGGAAGAATTTCCAAAGTATCTTTTCTTGGTTAACCAGAGTTTATATATGTCTCTTAAATTTTCATTGTTGAATATATAATTTGCCTATAGTTTGACAGTTAATTGTGGATTTTTAATTTCTCTACAGTCTGTTTTACAGTTTGTACTCTATGTTGATGGTTCATTTTTAAGATAAAGAAATCTGTATTAATGTTTCTATAGTATTTAATTTGATAGTGTTACATTGTTAAACTAGTTTTATTTATTTCCATTTCAGAAGTATATTAAAAACCAGATTTTAATTTTAAAAGACTGCTCGATTATGTTTCTAAGCTGATTATGTTCCTATTATATCTGTCCCTAAGATTGTTACTTATGCAGCCAACATGTGTGTGTAAGTGAAGTAGTAATGGAAAGGGTGTCGGTCAGAGTTACTTATGTGACCGTCCTCCAGTGGATGACCACAGTTAACCCTGCTCCGGGAGGGTGACTGCAGGTCACCGTCTGGGTATGCCACTAGACAGCCTATTGACCCCGGGCAAGTGGCTTAGCTCTGAGTCTGACTACTCAGTAGTTGTTACTGATCGTTGTCTTTCTATAAAGTGAAATGCGGTGTGTGAACGGAGCCCTCGCTGCCGGGGCAGCTGTCCCCACTGAGAGGGGTGCGCCGTGGGGTGCGAGCAGCCCTGGTCTGGTTTCTGCCCCCCACCCACCTCCAGGCGCGCACCCCTCCCCCACCCCCGCCTCCCACACCTGCCCCCTTCCGCCTCCTGCCCCTTCTCTTTCTCTCTTTGTTTTTTAAACAGCCTCTAGACTTCCTTGGTGTTGGCAGGACGTGTCCTACAATAGCGGGCACCTTCAGGGTCTGTCTGCCGCTTGTCTGTCGGTCTCACGCGGAGCCGGTGTCGTCCGCTGGCCGTGCTGTCACGGTGCTCGGTCAGCGGTTCAGTGTCCCCCTTCCGGCAGGAAATGGCGGCAGCAGGGCCCTGCTACGTGCTCGATGTGCAGCAGGTCACGCACCCACGGGACAGCCCGCGGGGCACACGCCGCCTTTGGGCGCAGGGCGGGGAGATGGCGGTGCCGGGGGGCAGCACCCGTCGGCGGGGCTCTTCCTTCTCCCTGAGGGGAGCGCCGTGGAGGTCCACCTTGGTGCGGAGAGCTTTTTGTACAGTGAGGAGAGAGAGGAACCCTGTAAGTGTGCACATGTCATTAACTGTTAAATGTCATTTGTAAGAGTGAAATTCAAGGGACGGTGACAAGCATGCTGTGAGGGACAAAGGTCCCACGCAGTCCCCTGGGGGCCCTGGCACAGGCGGGAAGGGGCGTGAAGTCGGAGTCGCGCAGTGGGGAGGGAGGGCGAGATTGCTGTCCCCGTCGGGAGACACCGCCCCCGGGGGCTGCGCGTCGCTGTCCCCGCGCAGCTCAGACCTCAGAGGAGGCCGGTGGGAGGGAGGCCGTCGCTCACCGGGGTCCGCGGGAGGGTGTCAGGGGCCTGTCCCGGTCCTCAGCCTGGCAGCTGTCATGCGCGTGGCCGCGTGTGAGGGCGTCGACAGGCAGAGACGGAGGTCGGGTGGATTCCGCAGTGGCGTCCGCTGTCAGCGGAGCAGCGTGGGCTGAAGACTCGCATTTCCGAGTGAGCCCGTCCCCGTCGAGCCACGGCGGCCCACTGCCACGCGGGCCTCCTCGGCTCATGTCCGGCGCCTTGGCGGGGCCTCTGCTCATCACGGTCCCCCAGGGACCCCCGGGAAACCTGCGTCCCTGACCCCTGGACAAGAAGAAGCTGCCGCGTCCACGCTGACCCCGCGCAGCTTCCGCCAGCGAGCAAGGAGGGCGCCTGCCCTCGGTCCAAGCGATTCGGGTGGCGATTCAGGCGACGGACTCGGGAAGCCCGGCCCTGCCCCGGGCAGGAGGAGGGGGGACAGGACCACCATGCACGCCCCTTCCCCACAGCCAGAGGAGAGGGGGGCTCAGGGGCCCCGAAGTCAGAGGCGAAGGCGCGGGGAGCATGGGAGGTGCCTCCCCGTGCTCGGGGCCAGTGGCGGCTGGTGCTGTGTGGGTGACGGGTGACAGGGGCCAGCAGGGCAGTGGGGAGGGGCTCGGACATGGCCATCAGGAGAACACGGGTGAGCTGAACGTCACTGTCACGGGTTCATTCGGGTCAGTTCCAGTGCAAGGACCGGGGGGCCCTTCAGGAGGCTGTGGGGCACGAAGGGCGTGTGTCGCGGGCTCAGGAGCCAGGCTGAGGGGCGAAGGCAGAGGAGCCCTGTCGCCTGTCAGGCAGGTGCCCGAGGCGCCCGAGAGGCAGGGAGATAAAACCGGCGACTGTGCTGCGGGGAAGGGTCGTATTGATTTTGTTTGTTTGTGTTGAGAAAATCAATAGCACAAAACTATGAGTGCTCTCAGCGAAAGAGCGCGGGGCTCTCAGCGAAAGAGCGCGGGGCTTCGTTTGTAAAGAAGGAAACACGTTCTATGGAAGCATCCAGTGGTAACTTAAGTATATAAACAGGATCACGTAAAAGAAAATGATATATTGTTACCTGGAGAACAGCTACTGTAGAAAATACGGCAGGGCTGCTTTGATTTGTATAAAATATTTACAGTCATCGATCTGTGAACCAGTCGGTGTCTTTCTCCCCGCCCTCCCTGCTCCCCTCCCTGCTCCGTCATTTTCATTTATCTGCCACTTGCACTGTAGTGTATGTAAGAGGAACATGCAGATTTGTAGAATTGCTTTAAGTTCTTAGGACATAAAATGCTACAGTAAGAGCAGTTCTGATTTAAGAGAAAAAAATTAGTGAATAGCCTTGGTGGCCGTGACATCGACGTAGGGTGTGGCAAGAATCTGGCGCCCCTATAGCCCAGGGGGTCGGGGCCCAGCAGGTGCGGCTCGTGGAGGGCCCCGGGGCTGGGACCTCCAGTTTGTGATGGAGCCAGTCACGAGTGTGGTTTTCTGAGGCCGATATTCTGGAGCCCCAGAGCAGAAGCAAAGATACAGCTGTCTAAAGTGGCAGATGGTCGGGGTGGCGGGGGTAGGGGTTCGTGCCGCCATGGTGATGTAAACGCCCACAGTGAAGGCCGCAGCAGAGGGCCCTGCGGGACTGTCACGACGCTCCCAGTGCTCGCCTCACGGGGCCCCCTCCTGGCCTCCCCACGCTCAGCACAGGCCGTGTCTGGCGAAGGCTTTTCCAGGACTCCTGTTGCCATCTGGGGACACCACCAGGCTCTGTCACTGACGACACATGAGGATGTGCGACTTCTCCGTGTAGGCCAGACGTTCTTGTAGGCTGGTCACCCAGAGCCGAGCATATGGATGTTAGGTATTTAACCAGTTGTATTAGTTTCCTCGTGAAATAAGTTTTTAAGCTTGTCATTCTAGTCAGCTCCTGCCCCACCCCTTATTTTGGCCATTTATCCTTTTCGTCTTCATTTTATCCGTTTGTCCTTGTCTAGCTGCCTTTTAAAAGAAAAACAGAAAAATGAAGAGAAGAGTACGATCACTCACGTACCCCCGAACCTAGGTTGACCAGACACCTTGCCTGACCTGGCTTATTCTGTGACACTTGGCCCACATGGCGTGATCTCATACCCGAGTGGCCCTGGGTTGGTGACTTCAACTTCATACCTAGCGACAGATTCTGGCCCCTGGACGCGCGCCCCCCTCCCCATTCCAAGTCGGAAATTGGAGGGTGGGGTCTGATGCGTACTAATACAGACTGAGAGTCGCTGCCCTTCCTGGTCACCATGGCCGGGATGCAAAGAGAGATCTCCGGTGAGCTCGTCAAACTGCCGCTGGCTCAGTGCCTAACCAAGGTCCCACCTGAGTCCATCCTTTTCGATGGCTCTTTGACGCTGAATCCTCAAGTCTGGTTCGTTTTATTTCCTCAGAATATCCAGCTGTAGGCTTATTGCAGAAGTTTGTTAGAATGCTTTTTTAAATGTAGCGTTTATCCAGACTCGGGGATGTGGGGTAAACCTAGAGTATTGTTTGAGGGGAGAAAATCGTAAGGCAAAAGGTTCTTAGCTTCCCTTTTCAGGACTGCGGTGTTTCCTGCGGTGCTGGATGGGGACAGTGTGAAGCAGGGGGCAGGGTCTGCACACACGCGAGGTTTTATTTTAAAACTTTGAACAAATCAAAAGTTTTTTATTACTGAGCAATTACTTTTACAATAATATTTAGTGAAAGTTTAAATTATAAGGACTGCAACTTGAGCAAGGGACTGCTTTATAAAACCCAGCTTGAGATATATTTAATAAGATGACACCTGATTACATTTAAGAGAGGAAAAAATACTTACGGGAGGTGAAGAGAAACCGATTGTGACAGGTCGCCATTTTCACGCCATTCATAATAATAAGTTGCTCGGAGCCAGAACATCAAGGATGAAATGATAATACAAATTGCTTCCAGCAGTTATTGTAATCCCTGGGGCATATTGATTTGTGTTTCTAATAAAAAGATGCTTTCAGATGTCTCATTGACAGACAGGTGATGTATGCCATTATGTGAATTAGAGCCTTGCTTATTCTCTGAGTTGTCGTAAAGGCGTTTTCGGATAATAGAACAAAGTAGAATCAGCCGTGGTGCACTTTGCACATTGAAATATGAAGGCTGTTTTGGAGACGAGCTTTCTTATTTTAAAAAGGACACTTTATTAATATTCTCAAAGTTGTGTTGATTTATGTTAAAATATTACAGTAGGATAACTTATTTTTCTCTTTGCTGATGGTTACATGCAGTCTCAGCACCCCTTAATTTTTTTAATAGTTGCCTTCTCAAGCAAAAATATTTTCGGATCTAAATACTTGTTTAAAAATGTGATCGTGTGCTTCACAAAAGAGCTACATGCTGTAGAATATAGCATTACAGTCAGTCTACGTAGATAAAAAGGCTCAGGGAACGCTTTCCGGATAACTGTTATTAATATTAACAAATCATAGCGTTTCAGAGCCGCCGCAGGCGAGATTAACCAGAGACAGCCCGCGACAAAGCGCGCGCACACGCCGCCCGCACACGCCGGGGCTCCAGCTGCTGCCGAGAGCTGCGTGTCCCGTCAGCCGCGCGCGTATAAATAAACACGTCACTCAGGAGAGCGGCGGAGGCGACGTGCTCGCTGGCGGAGGGGCAGCCCGGCCCACACCTGCGACGTGCCGCGCTCAGACCAATGCCGGACGTGGTCCCCGAGCGCCCTTTAGATGTGCAGCGGACTGTGAGCAGGTGTTCTAAGTAAGGACACAAGCATGTTTATTTCAGGCGGGTCCTTGGTGTCACTGCGAAGACTCAGCTATCTGTCAGTCCTGGCCGGACGGGCTTCCTGGCCGCGGGTTGCCTGTGACGTGAGGCGTGTGCGGTGGCGTCTCGCCCGCTCTGGGCGGCCTGGCCGAATCACCCCCCCCCCCCATCGGAATCCTGACACAGACCGTTTATTCACGCAGCAGATACGTATTTTGATTACGGACTTTGGGTTTTGAAATCCTTGATTCTTTTCCCCGAGGCCATGTGCGACTAGGGATGACTTAATTCTCACAAAAGTGAGTGTTATTACTCCCCAGGTATTCGGAAGCACCCCTGATGAAAACCTTTTGGGACGGGTGAGAAACGTGGTCTCAAGGTCCAGTAACGTCGAGAGTCAGAAACGCCAGTTTCCAAGCTTCCGACGGAGCCGGCAGGAAGGCGGGCGGGCGGTGACGAGCGTCCCCGGTTGCTCTGAGGTTCTCAGAGTGAATGTCGCCTTCCCGGGGGCTGTGAGCTGCCAGGCAGGGTGGCTCTGTGTGAGGCGGCTGCTCCTTGTGACTGCACGCCGGGCGCTTCCTGGTCGCCGGGCGCCGGCAGCGGTCCTGTGCGCAGCGCGTCCGCAGAAGCAGAGGGCTCTGGGGAGGGTCCCTGGTGGCGTCCGCGGCTTTCCCCACTGTGCCCTGGGGAGTGTGGCGAGTGGCCTGGGGGGCCCCTCCCCTCAGGGGTGAAGCTGGCGGCCAGTGCCTGCAGGCTGTGAGGGCGCCTGTCCTCGGGGTGTGGGCCAGGAGGGGACCCCGGGAGGGACACCGTGCAGCAGGGGGCCTTTAGCATCAGTGTAACACGAGCTTCAGTAGCTTGCCTTCCCCCTGTGTAATTAGCCCTGTCAGCTACTAATTACCATTTGGAAAACTTTAAACTGTACCCCGTGAGTGTAGATTTCCCACCGCGGTGAGCCGTTACTGGCCTGGGACCCTTTTGGGGGGCACTCGTCCCCGTCCAGCAGTTCCAGAACGCTCATTTTTAAAGTGCTGAGTTCTGTCAAAATCAAAACTTTCCGATACCTTGGGTCAGAATGAAATTTTCTGAGCTCTGCTGTGAACACGTTTAGAGCGCAGAGACCTCTGTGGGGCACATTACGTCAGGTACTCCCGTTTCTAACGATGGAAGTTGGGGTCACTGTGCCGGTGAGTTTCTCAGTCATATTTTTGAGAGACGAGGACATTTTAAATGAGCCAGAACGTGTTCCGACAGTCAGCGGCCCTCCCCGCGAATGTGGCCTGCTGCCGCCAGGCCCCTGTGGGCGCCGCTGGGCGTCTGCTCGCCGTCGCGGGGAGGGCCCTGTGGGCGGGGAGCGGTGGCCCTTGGCCTGCAGCGCCCGCCCGCCTCCCCGCGGGCCTGGAGGGGGTGGCCGAGGGCCCGGTCCGTCCTGCCAGGACTCTCAGAGGGGACTTGTCGAGTCAAGCTGCTCCTCCCTGCTGGGTGCGGCGAGAGCGAGCGTGGCGGCGACCCTGCGTGCTGCTCGTCTGTGTGCCCGGCTCTCCCCTGGGGGTTTGTGCTCTCTGTCACAGAAAGATGGTCCAGACGCATCTTGCGCCTTCTCCGCCCCGGCCCCGGGACCGGCGCCAGACCCCTTTCAGCAGGCGGCAGTCAGGAGTCAGGACCGGGAGCCGGACGTGCGCGCCGCTGTCCGGAGGTGCTGCTCCCGGGCCCGCACGGCGGGGGGCGGGCGAGCGGCCAGGTGTGCACACGCACACCGGCACGTTTGTGTGTGTTTTTGCATCTGCGTGTGTGGAACGCCGTGAGTTCAGAGACGCTTCTGGTTCCGGTCCAGGTCCCTGGCCCCCCGCTAGTTTCCTCTTTCCACGTTGCAGCTCGTTCCCGACAGAAGCCTGGTGACCGCCACCCAGGACACCTTCGTCTTCTGTCTCTTTAGATTTTGCACACAGCAAACCTTTAATAAGTGAGGATTTATTTTAGGAGCGACTCAGTTAAGGGCCGTTGTTGTTTCTTAATGTTCTGAATTAAGTGACTTCAGAGTGTGGGAAGCGAGGTCTGGAACTCAGGTCATGTCTTCTGGCCGCACGGCTAGATTTCTCTGGACGTGGCCGTTGGTGGTGCCGTGAAGGACAAGGTGGTCTCCTCACCGCAGCCACGCCGGTCACCGACTGTGACGTAGCCGCGTGTAACTGCCCGGCTGTGTCACAGACACTCGGCTGCCATCACAGAATAGAGACAGAAAAATGAGACGGGAAAAAGACAAATGTGACAGCCCCACGCGGAGTCCCTTAACCTGTGGAGACGAGCCGCTTGAGGACGGCACGACTTAGAGGAGGATTTATTTAGTTCGGGTTGGGTGTTTGGTCGTTCAAGCAACAATTTTCTTAGGTTAAAGCCAATAATTTGTGTTTTTTTTTATTATAATTACAAAAATTGTTTCATAGCCTTAAGATACAGACATAGTCTGAAACACTATGTAGAGAACAGAATTTTCATAATGGTTCAATTTAATATGTTTTTAATTCCAAACAATATAAAGAAAAATGACTGCTCCCAAGGTTTGATTTTGATCTAAGATGCTGCATTCGCCCGCACCCCGGACGAATGAGGGTGGCTTCGCAGCAGCCCGTTTTCAGGAGGGCGAGTGTGCTCTCTGTCTTGTTAGCAGTCGGCTCAGGTTACCGTGGAATAGAGCGTAGACTGAAGAAGAAAGTCGGATTGAAAAGCTCCCTCCCGCTCTTTAATTAGTAATCCATTCTTATTTGAGACCTGCTCTTAAACATCGGCTTGCTGACTAAAGAATCATGACAATTTTACAGGTAATTTATGGTTGCTAATGAACCAAAACCAGAAAATATAAGTAAATGGGTTCTTGGACATTTTAAAGTATCTGTGTCCTTTGCACAATTTCATTTAACACACATTTTAAATCATTGTACGGATGTATAACGTGCTAGGTGGTGACTGTGCGTTGTCTGTATTAATGCTGAGTTAGGACATTAAAAAGAAGGGTCCTCAAGATCTGCTTTTAAGTGAGATTTACATTGCCCAGGAAAGACATCAGTTTTAAGAGTAAATAGAGTAGTTTAATTATTCTCCCCCTTATGTTGAATAAAAATGTGCACTTTGTTGTTTTGTTGCTGTTACAGTAGCAGTTTTTCGAAATAAAATGGGAGGGTTTGGGCCGTGGTCTCGTCGCCCTAGCAGAGGGGGAGCGTCCGCCAGCCGGTCTCGCTGCTGTTTCTGGTCTGACCTCATTCCTCAGCTGGTTCCGGGCGGCGTGTGCAGGTCACTAGTTAGTGTAAGGTTGCGTCTGCCTCCCGTCTTCTGCCCGCGGGTCCACGCTGATGAGCCGAGTGCGGCTCCCACGGTCTGTTCCGTCCTTTCCTTCTCTGCCGGGAGCGCCCGGGTCGCCGGCCCGCTGCCCCTCCGTCCGCGCAGTGAGGACGTAGGTGTGTGACCGTCCCTCCAGGAGTGGACACGTTCACAGGGCATTCGAAACAGGCTCTTTGCCCATGGTGTCCGTGCTGGTAGGCTGTCCCCGAGCTCTGAGGGGCGGCCCTGACAGCCGGGGCTGGCGGGGGGCGCGGCGCGAAGGGGCCAAGCTGGGCAGGGGAGAGGAGCCGTGGGGACGCTGGGGCCGGAAGCACCTCAGCTCTGCGGCGTGTGCGCCGGGGCCTGGGTCCCGCGGGGCAGGGGACGCGTGAGGCAGACATGTGGCGGCTGTGTGAGGCTCGGCTCAGCGGGCAGGATGGCAACCAGTGGGCCTGAGAGCCGTCCGGAGAGGGCGCGTGGCTGCGGCACGGGCGCGGGGTGGCGGAGCGCCAGGCGCTCTGCGTTAGACACGTCGACACCGCAGAATGCTCAGCACAGTCGGGGGCCGCGGGGGCTTGAAAGCAGCAGCGTGAAGCCCGGCGCGCGGTCTGGCGCTCAGCTTGTGAGGGTCTGAATAGGCTGGAAGAGAACTTTGAGGGTCTTGAAAACTGAGACTTCGGGTGCGGCAGAGCCGGGTGCTGCTGACATTCAAGAGGCCACGTCTCGAAGGGACCGGGTGGGGCGTGCGTGTGAGCAGCGCAGAGGCGAGAGACGACGGCGTCAGGGCACCCGTCGCGGGCTCCACACCTGGCCGCCTCCAGAGAGGCAGGTGGAGAAGTCGCCGAAGCAAGGACAGCCGGGGGCCTCGGGCCTCGGGCCTCGGCAGGACTGACGTGTGGCAGCACGAGCTCAGGCTGGGGCTGGGCAGGTCACAGGGGGCCGCAGCCCGCGCATGCCGCAGGCCGAGGGGGGCCCAGTCCGCCCGCTCGGGCTCCCACGTGCTCCAGAGTCACGCAGCACAGACGGGGCCAGAAGTTTCTGTGCCCCGGGAGGGGGCAGGCTGGAGAGAAGAAGGCCCATGGCCTGTGCAGCGTGCGGTAGTGACCAGGGCCATAGCCCGTGTGCGGGCCAAGCCCAGATCTCACAGAGCTGACGGCACGCGGACCGTGGCAGGGCGGCTGACAGGTGGCCTCCCCATCCCCAGGGGCCGGCAGGCCCCCTCGCGCCATCCCGAAGCTTTGGGCGACAGTGGCAAACACCTGGACATGGTACGGTTTAAATCTGAAGTGCTAATTCCTAATGTTAACGAGCAAACGGCGCGCATGTCACTGGATCACCTTCCATTACACTGAATATTTAAGAACTTATTTTAGGAAAATTAAGTTAGACTTCACGCATCTTAGCCTTTGTCCTATAAAATGATATCCACTACCCCAGAACTTTCCAAACGTGAGCTAACGAAGTGCTTCGAGACTTGCCGGGTGATTCAGGAGAGCCCCCGTCCACGGCTCCTGAGTCCCCCGGGGCCTCACCTGCTCCCGGTGGCCGGGCCGGGCCTGGGCCAGCGCCCTCGCCACACGGGAGCAGAGTCTTGTCTGCACCCGGCCGCGTGCCCGCTGACTTCTGTCATCTCCGCAGTCCCAGAGCCAGTCACGGTTCTGCTCTTTGGAACTGTCACAAAGGGAGTGAGTTGGGGAGCAGCACGTGTGCTCGGGGCGGCCACGGGTGCCCGTGCGGTGGAGGCGGGGGTGGGGGGGTTACGACACGGAGCGTCACGGGTGCTGGAAAGGCCATGTGACAGTTGGCCCCATTCACGTCTGGTCACATGGCGCCTTCTCCTGCCACACCGTCAGGCTCGTTCTGAAAGGAAATGGAAGAAAATCGAGCTTCCCTGCAGCGCGGCCTTAACGGAAAGAAATCTGACGGCCGAAGCCGACTCCCAGCGCGTCACTTCGTTTTTGTCAGCTAGGCTTTTAGTGCCTCACGTGATTATCCTTTGGGACCGTGCGTCTCACCCCGCTGTTTTCTCGAGCACGCAGCTCCATCGGCACGGTCACTGCCGGTCACACGCTCGGCCATGAGACACGTGGAGGCCCTGCGGGGGCACCTCGGAGCCAGGAGGGAGTCCTTTGGGTCGAGCGTCCACACAGATGCCAGGAGCATGCCCAGCCCCTGGAGACCACCTTGCTGCCCAGGGCCTGGGGGTCCCACAGGCTGCACGCCGTCGCCAGACGGCTGCCCAGGGGAGCCGACAGCAGGGAGCAGCGACCGGCCTGCGCGCCCCAGCACAGGACTCGCTGCGGACGCCGCTCCACCTCCAGCCCTGCTGCCGGGCTCTCCCCGGTCCTGCGGGTCCCCCCGAGCACAGTCGGCTTCGTGCCAACTAGGTTTGGGTCCTGGGTGGACCAGACCCCCCGCTGTGGACGGTTCTGGCTGCTCGTTTCGGTCGTAACCGAATCGCTTTATTTCGTCTGTTCTTCTTTCTCAGAGTGTAGCGTTGGTTCCTGTCGAGCAAGTTTACCACGTTCAAGTATAAATCGTGAAATCAGGCATTCTGATGAGCAAGATCTGACCGCTCCGTCGTTCACGAACCTGACGGAAGTTCACGTAGTGAACGGAAAATGCGAGCCGAGAGGTGACCGAGGCTGAAGACAGCTTCCGGCTGGCTCGCAGGCCCCGCACACCCGTGCCGCGTGGGCGGCAGGACACCAGGCCGCAGGGGCCGGGGCCTGGCCGGGCAGACCGCGGGCGGTCTCCCGTGGAGGCGTCCCGAAGACGGGACGACGGAAACCGTGCCGGAGCACTTCGCAAGTGGTAGCGGCTATTGGGTTGCAAATTGCTGAGGTCATAGTGGGACAAAAAATAATCAGTTGTCACCAGTTTAAACCAAAACTGAAGCCCTTTTACCCTGGTCATTAGTGCAGGCTCAGTCTTGTTAAAGTAGGTCAGTGATGCATTTGTTTGTGTTTTCTGAAGCATGTTTGCCTGCGTTTCTCTACTTAGAACATAGCGGGCAAACTCCGGCGTTGAACTGCGCGCGACGTCGTCTCGGGCCCCGCTGCAGTGTCGTGACACTGTTTCTGCGCGTGAAGGCTTTCCCCGCGTCACCTGCAGCGGGAGAGCGTGACCCGCGTGTCCTTGACCTTCGCGCGCGTCCCGTGTCCTCCGGGCTCGTGTCGCCTTCGGTCATCAGCCAGGGCAGCGCCCGTCCAGACGGGGACCCTGTGCACCGTTTTGCCAGAAGGCGATTCCCGAATCCCTGGGATTTTCGGTCCCTCCGTCGAGGGCGACCTTTCTGTCACGAGCGCGTGCTCGTTTCGCACGGCTGGCGCGCAGTCACATTTGAAGCGAGTGTGCTGCCCGCGCTCTGACGGCACTCTGGTGTCAGCGTCTCGACCCAGCGTCGTCTCGTGGCGGCCGAGGGATCACCTTGTGCCTGAGCCACCTCACACGGGGCCCCCGCATGGCGGGTTTGCGAGCTTCCGCTGGCCCTTAGCCGCCGTCTGGCACGAACTCAGAGTGCTGCTGTCAGTCACCTGCGCGTGGCAGTCCGTCCTGACCGAGACGTGAGCCGGGCGCACGGCGCCTTTGGAGGGGGCCCTTTCTGCGCGCGTGGATCCCCTGGCAGGAAACAGCGGTAGGCCGGGCCTTTCCTCAGCAGCAGCATTTCAGAATTAACTTGGGTGGATTTGCGAACGATGGGGTATGAACGACGGGAGCGTTTTGGGAAGGTTACTGGTTCGCCCAATCCGAGTGTTGTGTCTGTGTTCCGACGCGTCTCCACGCGTCCGGCACCAGGAGCCACTTCGGGCCGGCGGGCTGTGTGCGACGCGTCGTGGACGGCGTCTCCAGCCTCCTCGGGCAGGACACCCGCGTCGCGCGCCCTGTCCCATTACTGTGTGGTGCTCGTGATTTAGGGAGCAGGCAGCGCACCCCGGTTTGAGGGCTGCACTGTCCCCCGTGGCACCGGCGCAGCTGATCATCGCGGACCAGAAAGACGTGCGTATCAAGCAGTTTACAAAATGAAGCCAGCTGTGTTTCCCTACAGACTGCGGCTTCCTGACATGCATCATTAAACCTCATTAGCTACTTCCTTTACAAAGATTCTTGTAGTCTTGAACATTGCATATTAACATTTTCTGCCCCTCCAACTGGAAATTATTTGCTTTATTGTAGAGTGTCAACTTGCTCTGGTTTCTGATGCGTTCTAATTGGTACTTTAGAGTGTAATCATCGTGAGATACCACGCCATGCATTTCTTTATTTGGAAATTAATACAGACCTTTTCACTTTATCTGTCAATCTGGGCAACTTTTCACACAATTCCCAACTCTTGGGATTGCTTACAAGCCATTAAGTATGAAATGGTTCATAAAATGTCTTTGAAGACATAAAGTAACACAAAAATTTTAGATGGTTTAAAATAGTGTTACATTTTGCCAAAGGACCAGTAATAAATCTCTTAAAGAGTTTTAATAATAAAAAAGGAAGCTGAAAAGTTTATTTAACCCTATTACGCTTATCATTTAATTTTTTAAGCAGACCTGCTAAATTCCATTTTCCTTACCAAAGAATCCGAGTCACGAGAACCATGGATTTTGAAAACTAAGTAACATTGATTCGAAGTGAGATGTTAAAACAGTGTGATAACTTCATTCTTTCTCTTTTTCTGCCATTCTGCTGTGCTGCCCTAAAAATTAAAATGTTGATCTACTATTAACTTCCAGTTAGTAGCTGGTCATGCTGAGGAATGGACAGACCCTGGTCACTGTGTTCAAGATAACAGTAATTCTGAGGTGTTTTGAACCCTGGTTAGCATTTTCTGTATGTTCATATGGTTTTAAGATAATCAGAAATAGGTGCTTGTGTATTTCATTACAAGGAAATTTCATGAATTTGATTCTAGTAAATAGTCATAGATCTTGTCAAGTCAGCTAATGACTCTTGATTTAAAAACACTATTGAGTGGTTTTATGTAGCGCCAGGTGCTGGATATATCTGGGAATTGGGGTAAAGACCTTAAATGGTCCATAAATTCCCATACATTTACTCCATAAACCAAGAGGCTTTGGAGGAGGTAGTGACACATTACTGGACACCGTCAAAGCCTTTGTGTCACTTAGCAGGGTTCCTGGGACAAAGCCGCCCTCAGAAAAGCAAACAAGATGTGAAACACACTGAACTACGCTGCCGCGGCGGGGCGGCCGACCACTGCGGGATTCTCCTGCGAGCCGTCGTCTCTCCCCTCCCCCAGGTGCCGCTGCTCGGCGCCAGCACGTTCCTGCCCATGTGTGGTGACTGGGGAGGCCGCCTGGCTTCCTTCACAGAGAGCCCGGCTAGCTGCTGCTTGGCGAGTCCCCGCGCAGGAGCCCTTGCACGTTCCCCTTGTCGGGATGCCAGAGTGGAGTCCGACAGCAGCGCTTTCTGATCACCGAACAAATGTCCGCCTTATTTGAGAAACTCGTCTGTATCATAACCTCTTCTGGAGAGAATCTGGGGCTGGAAATTAAGGATACATTACAAATTGATGGCCTCGTTTACTAACAAAATTGTCCCCGTTCCCTTTTCCAAAACGTACCAAGGAAGTTAACGAAGCCGGGGGACAGGTGGTCATCCCCCCAGACCCCGTCCCCGGGCCATGCTATTCTTTCAGAACAGGGCCCAGGCAGGCGCCAGGCAGGAGGGCTGGGCCGGCACCTGCTGCTCTGGCCTTTCCCCTGCCTCCTGCGCCCCGAGGATGCGGGTCCCCGCTTTGCGTGGGGGAGGAGCACCCCTGTCGCTCCCGCCTGCACACCCCAGCCGCCCTCGTCATCCGTGCTGCGGACCCTGAGCGCCCCCGCTCCTGGCATCGGGAAGGCTGGAAGCACAGAGTTCATTGGCGCCTGGGAGGACGGTGACCGCGGGGACGCCAGGCGTGATGGCACGGACACCCCGGCTTCACAGTCCATCTCTTCCCTGACGAGTGTTAGCAGAGCCCAGATCTTAGGGTCTTTGTTATCGACGTGCTTGAAAGACAAGATTATTTTTCGTTCAGTAATACGTTTTATAGATTAAGGGACTATTTTAAGAGTATATTTTGGGGTCTTTCTAAAACACACACTCACACAAGATGTTTAAAACTTACCACATTCAAGAGAAGCTAGTGACACACACGGGCACGTCCCCCCCAGCACACCGACAGGCACGACACGTATCGCGCTCGGTCGTGGAGCCTCTTCGGTGTGGACGCAGAGCCTGGACCAGAAAGCAGAAGGTGACGACCGTGCCATCTGTCAGCAATTTTACAAGAAGCCACGGTCATCCCCTTCTTGCTGTCCGTTAAAAATTAAAGACTCCTAATAAAAGGCTTTCTTTAAAAATATCAGTACCCTTAGAGGTATCATTAGAAAATTTTATTTGTCCTGATCCTAGGGATAAAAGAATTCCCAAGAATTGTAAAGTCTTTGAAGACACGTCATGCAGCCAGGGTGCGGGCCGGGCCCAGACGGCTGCCGGGCCCACGGCTCCCGGGACCCACGGCTCTTCCGGGACCACGGCTGCTGGGGCCACGGCTGCTGGGGCCACGGCTCTTCCGGGCCATGGTGAGGCCGTCGCCGCTCCCTAAGTTCAGGGGTGCGGTGCTCTTAGGCAGTATGGGTCTGAGAACAGGTTAACCTATTTATAAAAGTATCTGTTAAAATAAATGTAAAATTACCCAAATAAACTGCTTGTTTAATTGGATTAAATTGAAATCCAAATGCCTG
Source organism: Rousettus aegyptiacus (assembly GCF_014176215.1). NCBI lineage: Eukaryota > Metazoa > Chordata > Mammalia > Chiroptera > Pteropodidae > Rousettus > Rousettus aegyptiacus. Next base: position 93,790,241 of record NW_023416287.1, read on the forward strand.
GCCTCAGATTCGCTCGTATGAGTGATGCTGAGGTTTCTGCAGTCAGCACTTAGCTTAGGTTAGTGAAGTAATTATTTTAGATTGGTGGGTGATCTTGGCAAAACCATTTAAAATTGATAGTTTCTACATTGTTAAGACAAACATAAGGTAAATATACACGTGCTGGATCTTGAAACCGTTAAGGTCAGTTGTTGCAATTTTATTAACTTAGGTTATAGAGGCAAATCTTCAAAAAGCCTTAGACTGTGCTAGTGTACTGGCCGACTACAATATTTTAGATGTCATATCTTTAAATATGATTCGTTATGTGACAGTGGATTCTTATTCAGGAAATTCCCCCACCAGATATAATCCAGAATATTAAAGTGTAAGAATTGCCTTGAGTTATTCATGACAAAGTATTTAGGTTTCTCCTTTAAAAAACAAATAAACCCAACTTGTTTTGAATATACTAAATTGGTGGAATTGGAGATCCACGTTCTGCTTTCAGCAAAAGCAGGTTTTCAGAATTCAGGGAAAAAGCGTCAAACTTGAGCGCCCTCTGCCGGCTAAGCCTCAGCATGCCACGCCTTTGCTTTGCTTTCCGTCCCCAGCTCAGACATGTTCGCACAAAGCAGCCACAAGGTATCAGCAGGAAGCCTGGCAGCCGGCGGCGCGCACAAACCATACTCAGTGCAGCGCTGGACTGGTCACGACTGGTGCGGTTTGATCTTCTCTACGTCCCCGATTTCCAAGGGAACTACTCAGCTGTTGTAAAATACGATCAGGAGCGCTATGCATCAGAAAATTGGGGGGTTTCCTGAACATTCAGTGCTGGATTTTAATGTAATTTATGTACATAGAGTACAAGTTAAGTTTCCAAATAGTTTCCAGACTGCTTCGCATATTTGTGCATACTTATTTTTGTTTTAAATATGGCTTCGATGTATAAGTTGAGAGTATTTGAAATAATTTATATTACTAAAGATAAAAAAAGGCAGTTATTTTTAAATTACTGTATCACTTTAAATTCAATGACTTTTGATATATTGTTATACTTTAATAAAGGTTAAAATATGGGAACTGGCACGAGCAGATCTTCCTGCATGAACGTAATAACATAAGCCTGAGTTTTGCAAACAGGTTTGAGATGTGCGTATCCGTGTGTTCATAGAAATGTGCTACTTTATGGCATTTTTGACAATTACGAGCAGTGTTCTGTTGAGCGAATATGTGTCATAGGAAATGCTGAAGTCAGTATCGAAATTTCTCAAATGGTCTGGAAGGCCAGAGGTTTGAGGAGAGACCCGCCAACCTAGCAAGGGGTGTGTTCGCGGGCGCTCGGGGTGATTTCTCCTTAGCAACCTGTTTGCTGTAGGCCAGCTGGGAGGGGACGTGTGTGTGCACTGTCCTAAACAGGACTGGATTAGGGCACGTGCGTGTGAACTCACAGGGAGGGCTATCTAAAAATACAACAACTCCATTTTCTTTCTAAATGTTACGTATTCAAAGAAAACCATCTCATGTAGTAACTATATAGTGAGCAAGGAAAAACCCTTACATGCTGAATATAGAATAGTCTGGAAAAATTTCTTGGTAAAAATAGAGGATATGAAATATTCTTTCAGAATAGACTTTGAATTGTTATTGTGTAAATATAGATTTTGATTTTTAAAATTAAGGTGATATATTGTAACATTAAGAACTGTCATACTGATACTCACTTAGGGAGCTTTTAGAGCTCAGATTATTGAGCCAATAGACGAGAATGGCTCAAAGAAACACTCCTTATTTCGCAGATCACTGAGGCGATAAACGGTAATAGCTCAGCCGTCTTCGTGTGGGGCCGGCCTGCAGGTGCGGCCGATGCTTGACACTCGGTAGTTCGTGCCCAAAAAGGGACAAATCAACTGGAGAAGGAAATAGAGAAGGAAAGCCTATATACAGCATCGCATTTTAAAAAACAAACACTTTTCATTTAAACTCCAAAACAGAAAAAGTAATTTCTACAAGATTTAGGAGTTCGATTTAGTGTATGAGTTTCGGTTCTTTGAAATACAGGAAGTACAAATGAAGGTCTGAAAATTACTTATTTTGTTGTCGTTTCTTAAGAGTCGACTAAAAGTGGAAAACACAGGGCTGATTCGCTTCAAAGACATTTGAGCTTCTCGTGGGGATTTCAGTCCGGTTAGAGTGTAGCCTCGTGCGTGTTTTGTAGTCACAGTCCAGGTTCTGAACGGCGAGTAGCTGGTGGGCTGGTCTGGGACGGGTTCAGCTGTTTGGAGGCGGGGGGCATGGGCAGTAAGGCTCCCCGCCCCCGCCGAGCTCTGTGTCACTCCGCTGCTCGGCCTACGTAGGGGTGTCTTGAGTGAATTAACTCTTAGATTGGAGGCTTTTCTGTCTTTCAAGTTATAATACATTTACAGGGAAACTGTAAGACAAATAATATTTAATAATAATACTAATGATAAGATAATATTAAAAATAATATTTAGCTTTCTGCAGGAGTTTAAATTGGGTTTTTGACATTTTTGCCTGTTATTATTTTGCTATTCTAAATACCTCCATGTGACAAGTAAGTGGGAGTTTTAAGAGAACAGAAGTGTTTTCACGTTCACGTGACGTTAATACTGTGTGATCAGCAGTCAGCGGCGCTTACGCCTTTCCTTCTGTCTGTTGCGAAGTTGTCCTAACGCGAGACTTCGGTGCCCGTGCGGTGTGCGCTGTGATGTCTCAGGGACCTGGGAGCAAGACGGGAGGCGGAACCGAGATGGATCGGAATGGCGCCGTGTCACGGAGATAAGGCGGATTCTCATTGGTCCGTGCGATCATTACAGAAAACCTGGCTGATCTTTCCTTGATTAAGCAGGGGAATACCGTATTTACCCTTTATTGTTGGTACAAACCATTATTTTACTGAGAACCATTAGCTGTTTAAAACTTGGTACATAAATTAAAGAGGAGCTAAGTGGGTTTGTGATCGTTGCCATTAGCACATTTTAGATTATACAGGCAATTATTGTGTTCATTATCCTAGAACAGCCCCTTTGCAGAACCATTGTGGCGTCGCAGACATTATGCACAAATTTTCCCTTGGAGATTAAAATTTCCAGTAGCGTATTTAATTTTGTTATCACAGTTGTTTCAAATAAAACAAATATTATGACAAATTGAAGAAAATTTGCTTTACTAATATAGGAAATTACAATAAATGTTGAAAATTAGTTCCTAGTATACTTAACTTACCTTTTCTTGTACAGTCATAATTACTTCAAGTGTTTATTAATATATTTTATGGGTGAAAAGATTTTGCAATTGGAGTAAAGGTTCAGTGTTTCTAGAATTTTTTTAAAGAAGAGCTTCACACCAAAACTCAAGTTACCTTCTTTATAGAATCTGTAACTTTATAAGATGACTAGTTTTTATACTGAATAGTTCTTAAGAGTCTAGATTGCATTTTAGACAAGTTGAACAAACTTTTAAAGATGTTTTAGAGGAGTGAAAATAAAAAATTAACTATTAATTGAAAGTGGACTTTTAAAAAAATAAGAGTTGAAATACATATTCTCTTCTTACTGTATTTTCTTAGACTTGGCAAAACACAAAATAAAACAAAACAAGATCATACCACATGCTGTGGCTTGGTTCCGATGATATTCCAGGAAGGCCAGTCATAGCCCAGAAAAGGCCGCCCAAGGGAATGTGAGGCCAGCCGCCGTGGCGGGTATGGGGTGGGGGGGTGCGGGCACAGCCTCTGGCTGACTTCACAGCATCCGGCTGGCTTCAGAGCCGCTGCACTCGGGGCCAGGTGGCCGCCACGTCTGTCTGGTCAGCTGGAAAGGCCGTGGCAGGGTGCGTTTCGGCGGACCTGTGTGCGAGGTGCTTCCTCGGCCCCCGTCCCAGGTGTGGCATTTTTCAAGGGAGACACTGTGCCCGCTTCTGACTATGGCCCTGCTCTTACATCCTCCACTGCCACGGTGCCGGGGAGGGTGCTTATGCATTTTGCAAGACAGGGATTCTCTATTTTATTACAAGAAAAAGACCCACTCTGCAAGGCCAGATTAAATCATTCCTTTCACTTTTTAATGGGATTTGGATGAATAGAGTAAAATACGCACTTTGCATTCACTGATAGCATCTTTGGTTGAGGTAATTGAGTCTTTTCTCCCTGACCAATGAATAATGACTTCATCTGACCCTCAGCGAGTCTGACACTTAGGCCGCCTTTGTCACAGCAAGAGGAGCCGGGCTTTGAAACATGCTCTACTTCCCTGGCTTAATTTTTCTTCATTTTAATCCCAAACCCTATTTTTCTCAATAATTCAAGCATAAACTATGTAGTAGTTGAAGGAGCGGAAATTGCAAGATATTTGTCCTCGTCGTGCGGCTTCTTAAATGGAGTTGATAAATCAGGCCGTGGCGGCTCCACGTTCTCCAGGGGAGCACAGCCCGCAGGCAGCCCCGCGGGATGGGACGGGCGGGACTTGTCAGACCGGTCCTGCGGGCCGTTTGTCCTCCTCTGAGGTTTGCTGCTGCCTCCGGGCTGCGGAGGGGGATCCCTCGGAGGACAGTGCTCTTCTGACGGCAGTGACAAGTGGCCAGAGAAGGGCCTCCTGCGTGCCGCTCTGTGTAGGCTGGCGGCCAGGCTGTTCCGTCTCCTCAGTGAGGGGCCTCTGCAGCAGGTGATCGGACCAGGCTCGCTGCCCTGTCTGTTGCTTTTCTTAATGGAGAAAAGTCCTTTTCAGAGAGGCTTCTGGCTGACAGGGACGACGGACACACTGCCTGTTCCCAGGGCCGCAGCCTGCCCGCAGTCCCTGCCTGGCGCCCAGGCTGAAGGAGGCACACATCCGCTCTCCAGAGAACGAAGCGAGCCCACAGGTCCGCCCGTGCCTGTCACCGCCTGCCTTGCACGTCCTCGTGGCCCATCACAACGCCGCCACCTGGAGAGGCACCTGAGGTCTTGTGGCTGGACACCCAGTCTTGTGCGTCCTCAGTGGCGCCCGCCTGGAGGGTCTGGGCCGTGACCTGCCCCCATCTCCAAGGGCTTTTCGGGACAAGAGCGAAGTTCACACACGCTTGTGTTCCAGTCTGAGAAAGGCTGATACGAGAGGACGTTTCAGGGTGTCGTCACTATCACGTATTCAGATGTGTACTACTGAGGCCTTGTGGTGATGTCCGAATTTTGTTTTTCAGGTTGGTTTGTTGGACCTCGAACTCAACCAGCTGACCAAAGCGCTGTTTGTGGCGCTCGTCGCCCTGTCGGTCGTCATGGTCACGCTGCAAGGCTTCGTGGGCCCATGGTACCGCAACCTGTTCCGCTTCCTGCTCCTCTTCTCCTACATCATCCCCATAAGGTGAGCTGAAGAATTAAGGTAAACCCAAGGTCTAGTTTCGCTGAATATGATCTTATCGAAATTTACTTCTCAGTTTGAAGGAAATGATTCACACAAAGCTCAAGAGGACGGAGCCAAGAACTCTGGTGTATCTTGGGGAACCCTTCAGGAGAAAATCACATTGGTTGGGGGGTGAAATCAGTTTCGTAAGAATAATCTAGAAATCCGTTGCTTTTCCTTACGTAGATGTATTGGTGACAGTCTCTGACAATACCCGAATCCAGCGAGGCAGTCCCGTCTGTCGCTGATGGCCTGCTCACCTCCAGTGCCCTGGGGGCGGTGTGCGGTCATCGACGTTTTAAAGTTATCCGTATTTCAGAGACCATCTAGCGTAGCTGTCAAGTCAGGTAAAATACTGAGTAAGGCGGCCTTCTAACTCGAGATTGGGATGTAAATAGTTAATATTAGAGGTCTGTTTAATTTAAAGACTAATATTAACAACAAATGTATATAAGTCCATTTAAAAATATTTCCACAAAGGATATTTTTTAAAAAATGTATTCGATAACATATGATTGAAATTGTTCACAGGAGTGAGGAATAAAAACCTAATAAATCAGGCCTAAAGCATGATCTGGAAAATAAGCATCTTTGGTAACAAAGAATGGAACAGAAATGTGTAGAACCATTAGGTGACCTCCCCAGGGCCCCCGATTGCCCGGTCGCCGGCTGTCGGCCAGCCCACCTCACTTCTGGTCGTGGATACTGGTCTTGTTTGTCTTCTGTCCCTCGCCTGTCCCCCAGCTGCTGAGCCCGGGGCCACCAGCGCAGTGCGGGCCAGGCCGGGGCGCCTCACGAACCAGGGAGCAGCGTCTGTTTTGGGGAATTCCGAAGTTGTTGTTTTCTGTTTCTTTTGTTGTTGTTCTTTCACTTCTCTCCTGCTTTGGTCAGTTCTGAAATGCCATGTGATGTCACTTGCAGGACGTCCTCTATTGTACAATGCAAAAGGCGTGGTGAGAACGCCGTTGCTTCTTTTTCGAGAGCCTTTCTGCCTTTAATGATAGAGACCATCAAACAGCATCCAAACCGTTATCACAGTTTTTTAACGAAATATTTTATTTCTCTGGATTGTCTCCACTTTGTTCAGCAAAATGACAATTTAAAGAGACTTGACACTTCCCTTTTTATCAAGTTAACAGAAACGATTATAGTAATGAAGCATATTTTTAAGCATTTTAAAACTAAAAAGTTTTCATTGTTTTTTAAATTTCAATTATATACATAGTAAAAAATGAGATATACATAATAACAAGAGAAGGCAGTATTAAGTATAATATTACTAAGGATGCAATCTGTAAAGCCTTTCAGTTGTGTGTATACATAGTTTTATAAGAACGTGCACATATGTACGTACGGCATTCACACGTACACCCTCTTTTTTTTTTTTTGTCTGTATGTCTTATTTAAAAGTCTGCTTACCAAATGAAGCAGGCTTTCTGCAAGTCTGTTCTAGTTTTTCAGTCAACAGTTTTATGTATGACACGTTCAGTCGAGCTTGCAGAGACTTACTAGACAGGGTTATAGCTGCACCTCTGTGTTGCCCCAAAATACCCCGTCCACTTCAGTGTGTTATTCTCCTTGTTTTCCACAATCTCAGGATGTAGCTGTACAGACTGAGCAGAAGGGATAAATACTGTGAAGCGTGAGAAGTGTAGCATACTGATTTAGGGAACTAAGGTTTACGTTTGAGTCAACCAAGTTTGTTTTCCTTTGCAAAGTTTTCGTAAAACATGAATAATACATTTTAGTATTTGCTAAATATGTTTTTCAATTTAATAAAGGATAGATTTGTAAATATTTCGTTGTTTCGCAAAGTGCACAATTATGGAGATTAAAGTGCTTTTTCCTCTACTGACCTAACTCTCCTAAAGGCTTTTCGAATTTAAGAAAGTTAAGCTGTTTCATTGAAGTTCTTTACAGAATAAAATATGTTCGAGTTGCCCGATAGAATTTTCTTTGTTTTTCAAGGGAAGCGTTAGGAGGTTTAGCTCTTCGCCGTGTGGCTGAGATGAACACGCGGGCGCGTGACAGTCCCTCCTGCGCCTGCGCGCCGGCGTTCCGGTCGGCGGCGTGAGCTGCTCATCCGTGCCGGGTCAGAGGCTTTCACGCCCGGGCCCTCGTGGGCGACGGAGGGCAGGGGAGTTTGACAGGGACACGCAGCAGCTGTCTGAGGCACCGAAGGTGACGGCGTCCGCGTGCCTGCGAGCCGGGGTTTCCTGGCCTTGCGCGGGGGTGCGCGGGTGTCGCGGCCGCCAGCCGGCCGCCCAGGGCCGCGGCGTCTGCAGACAGGCGCGCCTCCCCGGCACGTCGTCGCTGGCGTGTCACAGGTGCGCTCCCCGTGGCGCGTCCGCACGCGGCCTCAGTTTCCAGGAGGACGGCGTTTGCAGCGTCCCTCGCACCAGGAGCGCCAGCGCGGCGTCGCGGGACGAGCTCCCGCCGAGGACCTGCGACACGTGACCCGCGGTCCGCCCCGCCCGGCGAGGGGCGGGGCCTCAGCCGGCCTCGTGACCCCGGGACGAGGGGACAGGGGCCGCGCGCTTCTCCCTGCTCTTTCGCTCCCGACGGTCCGCAGGACGTGTCGAGACCAGTTAGAGGACCCGGTATTTACGCGATTTTTTATAAAGATTCCGTGTGTACTTGAGCAGAGCTGGGGCTGAGCTGCTGGCCGCAGGCTCCGCGCCTGCCCCGGTCGCCGTGCCTGACGCCGCCGTCCAGTTCCTCCAGGTCCCCACGGAGTCCTCTCCCGCCGGCTTTCCTAACGGCTGTTCACAGCCGGCTTAGCATCTCCCGTCACTATTGTGAATTCATCTACTTTTCCTTGGAATTCTGTCTATTTTGGGTATTATATATTTGTGTGTCTTTGGTGTTGGATATATACAAGTTTAAATCGTAACATATTTCTGCTGAATTAAGCATTTTCTCATTACAAAGTGACTTTCTTTATCTCTGCTAAAGCTTTTTGCATTAAGTTCTGCTTCATTTTATGTTAACACAGCAGTGCCAGCTGGCTGTTAATTTGCTCGGCATGTCTTTCCGCATCCTTGTACCTTCAACTTCTCTGTGTATTTCATTTATATATATGTGTGTCTTTTATAAATAACAAAATTCTTTTTTTCTATACTGATATTTTTGACTAGGACATACAGAATTATTGTTATATTTTCAGTTTAAATCTATCAACTTATTTTGTGCTTTTAATATGACCTTTTCCACATATTTCTATTTCTTATCACTTATTATAATTCTTGTTTTTTTTGTCTAGTAGTTTGGAAGTTTTAAGCATCGTTTAAAAATGGCGTTTTTAATTCATCTGAGTCTAAAGTTCATCAATTCAATTACATGTCACCTTAGAGTGTTTGACTTCATTTACCCCTTCTGACCTTAGGCTATTTTTGTCATTTATTGTAATTCTAGTTACTCTCAAGCCCCAAAGATGTTATCATTTGTCCATTTCCTGTGCATTTTGGTTTAGCCACGTTTTTCATTCTTCGTTTTTTCCTTCCATCTCAGACCTACCTCCCGTGTAGAAGGGTCTTCATCCTCTCAGAAGTTTATCCTTTGGCTTTTGTTTAGTGCTGGTCTTTGTTGGGGGCTGCCACCCACAAGGTGGCCGAGTCGGCACCAAGTTCCACGGCTTTGAGGACGGCATGCGCGTCCCTGTGGGGGCAGTGCAGCAGGCCCCAGCGGGCCCCCGTTGTGAGCCGGCAAGAAGCCCGGGGTCGCCACGTCCGTCAGCACACTCACCCTGCCAGTGAACGGCAGGAGCAGCAAGGCGTCGGGGTGACCCAGCTCCTCTTCCAGGAAGCCCTCCTGCGTTGTCACACCAGCGCAAGGGAGACGCGCTGTGGGGCGGACGTCGTACATTCATTCCGAGGTTTCGCTTACTGTTGGGAGCTTCCGGACAGCCTCCTTTTCTGTCTCTCCCGCCCAGCACCACTTCTTCGTTCCAGCCGCTGGGTTGAGGGGTATTAGCAGCTCCTAAGGCCTGTGACCTGCAGAGGACCTCAGCCCGGGCCACTGCTGCGATGGGGGAGGACACCGAGGAGACACGGATGCAGCTCTGGAGGGGTCACGACATCTGTGACTGCGTCAGGACCCGCGCTTGGGGCGGCGTCACCATGGAGCACGTGAGTGGCATCTGAAAGGAGACAGGAGGGTCCTCCATGACTTCACGGGGTTTGCCACGCATGAAAATGCAGAGGTCACCACGGCTGCGGTTGCGATGGCGAATGACGTCACCTGGGCGTGGACGAGGGGGGCGTGGTGGGGACGGGAGCAGGTGCACAGCTGAAGAGAGGCGAGGGAGACGGAGACCATAGGAGGAGGAGGAGGAGGAAAAACGCACGGCGAAGGGGTAGCAAGCTTCGCAGACCCCAGCCACTCCTTTAAAGGTTTAAAAACTGGACCCCAACGCCGACAGGTTCTCATTAATGTACAGAACATTATCTGTTCACAAGCATGTCTTCAATGGAAAAGAGAAACAAACCAAGCAAACCACCATGGACATTTCTGGAGAGAGTAACTCCTCTTCGAGAAGGGCCTCGGCAGGGCCTCAGGCAGTGCTCCAGAAGGAGGCGCTGTCGTCACAGGAGGGGACAGCTGCGTGGTGTCCCTACCCCTGAGACCGCCACCCCCCCCCCCGACAGGACACGGAGGTGGGAGGCAGCGATGTGGGTGATCCTGGCCCCGTGCAGGCCTCAGCTGCTGTGTGTTTTTGTGTCTTAGTTTTTAACAAAATACGTTAAAAAAGTAGTATAAGGATATAAACAAAAAATATTTTTGTACAGCTTTATAATGTGTTTTAAGCCATGTTATTACAAAAGAGTTGAAAGGTTAAAAAGGGTACAAAGTTCATGAAATAAAGTCACGGTGAGCTGAGCTCAGTCTGTCGCTGGAGGAAGAAGCGCTTTGCGGGCAGAGCGGCTCCCGCAGTGCGCGTCCCGTCCTGGCCGCCGCTCACCGGCTCCCCCAGAGCAGACCCCGTCCTGCGGCGGCGCCCGGTTCGCGTGCCGGCAGGCGTCCTGTTCCATCCTTTCTGCCGCAGCCGCTGCGCCGTCTCTCTGCATGTGTGGAGACGCGCAGACCCTGCGTGTCACGGTTTCCCATGGGACTCGGCACAATGCCATGCTGTCCAGCGCGGCGGCCCTGGGCTGCGGGCCGCACCGCCGAGGTGCGTGTAAGTGCACTCCGTGATGCTCGCACAGTGACGACATCACCCAGTGGTGCGTGTCTCAGAACACGCCTCGTTAAGCGACTCATAACTGTAATGTAATCGCAAACTCAGAGGAAAACGTCCCCTGGATAAACAGACTGGCATATCTATGCTGCGAATACGTCAGTAAAAAGGAGCTCGCTGTCGACGCGAACAACAGCCTGGGCCTTTCTAAGGCGTTCTTGAAGTTACAAAACCGTAACGGTGAAGAGCAGACCCGGGGCTGCCCGCGTGGGCGCCGGACCCCAGCACCGCCGGGCTCTCGCTGACGTGCAGCGCGTCCTCCGTTCACAAGCGTCCTGAGCTGCCGGAGCTGCCGCTGTGCCCGATTTTCCTGGGGGCTCGCTCAGCCTCCCCCCAGGGTGAGGCTCAGCCTCTTGCCACCTGCGCCGGCAGTCCCCAGCCTTTCTGCCCCCAGGGACCAGGGCTCCTGTGATAGTCTCGTGCCCGATGACCCGAGGCGGTGACGCTGGCCCTGGGAAGCGACTGAGGATGCGACGACGCTTTGCTCGCTCGCCCACGGCCCACCTGCTGTGCTGCCCGCGCGTGGCGCGTCCCGCGCCCCTGGCAGCCCGGGGCTTCCTCGTTTGCCCCGTCGTCGCCATAATTACACTTTGCATTGAGGTCGTGCGTTCTTTCAATCAAACGAAGTTAAATTTTTTTTAAAATAGAAATGTTCTCCGTACACACATTAGACATCTTGGCTGAATGGTTAGCTGGACATTCCTGACGTGCTGTGTCAGAAGCCAGCCGTGTCTGGGCGGGTGGGGCTGTACCATGACAGCTAGCTCAAGCAGAGCCCACCCTGGTGCTGCGTGTCCACCTGTGCCCTTACGGGCGCCTCTCAGGATCACAGGCCAGAGAGGCCTCCCTGGAGACCATTGTCCCCACCCCAGGCAGGACTGTAACAGAGTCATCCAAGTTGTTTTAAGTTGCAGCTTTATGATAAAACGGTAAATTACAACATTTGAAAAGTAAGTAAGAGGTCCGGGACCTGGCGACAGAGGCCCCGTGTCCGTGGTAGGTGCCCTAGACCCTCCTCCTCTCTGAGAAGGCAGATGCGTGGGAATGGGGACCATCCCACTCTGCTCCTGCCTTCGCCGGAGGGGCCGCTCCCAAAGTCGGGCCAGCTCCCTTCCCTCCTGCATTTGTGGCCTTGGTGCACGCGGCCAGTCCCATGTACGTGACGGGTTTGTGTGTTGTTGTAAATTCGTGAATGGTATGTGTATCTGTCTGAACTTGCTTTTCTTTGGCCAGATTCTAACGAGGCTGTTGCCGGGTGGTCAGATGCTTTCACGCTTGTGTTTGCGTGATCAGTGCCACGTGGGCGCTGTCCTTGTGCATTCGGCCGCACGCAAGGGCTCTCCTGGGGGGAGGCCGCTGGATGCGCAGCGGCGGGTCCCACGCCAGGCGCAGCACCGTCGCCGCACGTTGACAGAGCCCCCCCTCTGCGCTGGCCCTGCCGGTCCACACCTCCGCTGGACGTGGCGACAGCCCGTCTCCCCACAGCCTTGCTCGCATGTGCCGCTCTCAAGCCGTTTAATTATTGCCAACTTATGGAGCATAAAAAATGGCATTTTTGTTTTGTTAACACATTTCTCTTCTAAATATGCTAAGTTCCTGTTAGAATAACTTTGTAGTTACCGACGAAGACTGTAGGGTATGATGCTGGCGTTGAAGGAACGGCGTCGTTCAGGGATGGGATCAGAATAGGGAGCCAGCAGACGGCAGCCCGTCCCCTGGACCCTGGCAGCTTGTCCCTGGTGAGCATCTGCCCCCCGGGAGACGGCCAGGCAGTGACCTGCGTCCGGGGCAGTCAGGCAGGGACATGAAAGGGGCGTCCAGTGAGTGGGTTCCAGGCCTCGGGCATGTGTTTGCGTGGATTCGGTTTAAGTACAGCATTTGGGAGAAAGAATCACAGTGAAAAGCTGGGTCAAAGGAGAAACGTAGGTGTTCAAGGCGATGGGAGGGGGCGGCCGGCACCAAGCGTGACAGACATGCGCACGCCGCGCGGTCCCCCGGCTTGCCCCAGGGGAGACGCCGGGACCCCAGCTGCAGCCAGTTGGCCTGGGGGCTCCGGAAGGCGGTCCTGTCGGGGGTGCGGGCCCAGACGAGGGGCGGTGTCGCCCGGGCGAGCCCGCAAATCCCCACGCGTGCTCGCTGGGCATGTGCAGCGGGAGCCTCGCCCTGCGGACCGGGGCTGTCCGTCCGTCCGTCCGTCCTGCTTCAGACGCTTGGCGGATCTCGCTCAGTGGCGCCTCCGGGCGGAGAGCCGTGGCCTGTCTTGCTGTTTTGAAGATCTGCTTTGCGTTTCTCATAAAAAGACATGTTCGTAGTGCACTGTTTGTAATGTCCTCATTGGAGCTCCTTAACGTGGGGAGGAGACCTTTATAATCTGAGTGAGACCCGCTGCAGATGCTCAGAATGTCTCCCAGCCTCAGGGCCTCCGTGGAGCCGCCTGCCTGGCCCAGCTGCCCCGCGGTCTGGCGCCCCCCCCCCCCCCGGTCCTCACTCCCACCGCACTCCCCAAGCCCGCCCCGCAGCTGCCACCTTTACCCACCTCCGAGAGGTCATGCGACCCGGCCCCGCAGCCTCTGCTGGCCTGCCCGGAACCCGTCCTTCGCGGCCCTCTGACCGCGGGACGGGGCCGATGGGCTCTTGTTCCAGGGCAGGTAGATGAACAGGAAGCCCCGTTCCGAATACCTGTCCCTAGGAGGGGGCCACCGATTCGCTTTGAGCCCTGTGGCACTCCACGCGCAGACGGCACCACAGCAGTCCACCTTTTCTGTTCCCTCTGATGTCACCATCCTCGTCCAAGGACGGAGCGTGACTGACCCACGGCTGCGTCTGTCACCTGCAGAGGTGTCTGGGGTGCACAGAAGTCTGTGGGGAAGTTAAAGGCGATGCGCATCGTACATGAAATCACGTGGAAGCCATGGGTGTGGAAGCGTGGCGCGGGCTGCATCCCACTAATGACCACAGTGGGTCTTTCTTGGCAGTCTGCGTGTGAACTTGGACATGGGCAAAGCAGCGTACGGCTGGATGGTCATGAGAGACGAGAGCATTCCCGGCACAGTCGTCCGGACCAGCACCATCCCGGAGGAGCTGGGGCGCCTCGTGTATCTGCTCACGGACAAGACAGGTACCGCCCGTGCACATGCGTGTGCGCCCAGAGGGGCTGCAGTGTGCACGTGTGTGTGCGCCGTGTGTGCGCGTCTCCCTGGGTTTGTGGGGAATGCGTGCGTGTGCATGGATGGGCTGTTGTGTGTGGGTCCACATAGGGTTATGATGTGTGTGTGTGTGTGTGTGTGTGTAAATAGTGATTCATGCTTCGAATTTCTCAGACTCTGCTCTTTAAAACTGACACACAAGTTATCTTCATCTTGATGTACATGGTGTCATCAGAATTAGCACAATATTAAATTCTTAGAGATTTAAGTCACACATTTCTATATTTGGAACTTTCTCCAGCCTTATTGGTTTTTTTGTTGTTTGTTTTATTCAGCTGCCTTTATTATGTATACTTCTCTGGTGCCTTCTTAAGAGCCAAATTTGCTTGTTTTTTATGGAATGGTGCTTGTAAGCTCCTGTGTACCGTGTTCATGCCCCAAATTCTATTTGTCCTTATTTTGGCTTTTTTCTTTTTTCATCAGAGAATTCTTGTCCATGTATAATGTACTAAATGAAAGACAGACTGAACCCAGCAGTATACTAAAAGCCGTATCTAAGGGCGAAAATCTTGCTTTAGGATTTAAATTTCTTGTAATTCTTAGTGAAGTAGAAATGAATGAATATTTGTACTAACACGGTAAAGAAAATGTCTCCAGTAAAATTTAGTATTTTAAATAAAACATTAGAGAAATCCTCACTAGAGTCAGGAAGAGGAGAAATCCGCTAACAATGCGTGGTTTAACATTCGTTACTCCAGCCCTTGCAGTAAGACAAGAAACAGAAAGATGACATACAAGTAAAAGAAAAAAAATACTTGCAACATAACAGTCAAGCACAGAAACAGGCTGGTTAAAACAGGCCTCCGGGAAAGTGGCAGTTTTCAGACAAAAGTGACAGCCTCGCTCCCTCAAGAACAAGCCCGCTCCCGACAGCCAGGCGTGCAGGCACGGAGGAGGACAGCTGGACGTCACGGCGTGGGAAAGGACGCGCAAGCCGAGAGACACCCCGTGGTCCCCGATGTGGAGGTCACACTCGGCGGACGTCAGCCTCACAGTCCAGCCGCAGGTCCACCACACTGCAGGCTGGGCCACTTTCCTTCAGGCTGTCCTTGTGGGACGTGGAAGGTGGACCAGCCGGAGGCGCTTGGGCCAAGGTCGGCCTCGACTCGCCCTGCTGCCGCCGTGGCTGACGAGAGGGGAGCTTGAAGAACAAACGGTAGCGATGACAGAAAGCAGGCAGGAGGGCGGCCAGAGGGGCCGGACGCGGATGTGGACGCGTGCCTGGGGCTCGGGCGAGGGGCCCCGGCCAGAGCGACGCCGAACTCGAACGGCCCTTGCAGGGCGCCCCCAGGATGCAGAACCGAGCCCGGTCCAGAGCCGGCGTGTGGCCAGCAGCTGCCCAGCGCCAGCAGAGCGCGCCCGCTGGTGCCCAGACCGGTTAGCCGGGGCCTCCCTGGTCAGGACAGTCGGGAGCCGAGGCAAGTACAGCAGGACGCGCGAGCTCTGCCCCAGGAAACGAACGTGGCAGTTTCTACCCAAAGGCCATCGGGAAGGTTTTCAGGCTTACGAGGGAGCCCGGTTCCACGTGTACACCCAGTATCACAATGGAAGTGCATTTTACGCGCGCGCAGCAGTTGGGACACTTTATTCTAAAAATGCCAGTGGGAATAGCAGTAAAAACATAATGTAATTAAGACTAAACTGGAACCGAACATGTTCAGCCTGGTCCCCTCCTTCCTGAGGGTGTACGGCCGCGGGTCGCCGTGCCAGGACTCGGAGGAGGGGGCGTTGCTGTGCCCGGAGGGGCCGCCCCGCCAGACGGCAGGCGTGCAGTGGAGGGCCGAGGGTCATTCTCGTCGCCGCGCACAGGGAGGCAGGATTCGGTCGCACCCTCGCTTTGACTGTGAAAGCGGTGATCTCTGGCCAGCCCCCTAACCCTTCCAAGCAAAGCCATTGCTTTCAGCCAGGGAGGTCTGCCTGGGCGCGCACAGTGCGAGGGGACCGGGACGGCCGGGCGCACAGAAGTGCACTGCGCGCTCAGAGTGCCCGGCTGCCCCCCGTGCCTCTGACGCCCTTGCGGCACGGGTCCGTGTCTGCCGCTCACTCGTGTGCGAGCCAGGAACCTGAGCGGCCACAAACAACGCAGCTCTCCACTCGCGCCTTCAGGATGGAAGTCAGCGTTGGTCCGGTCTTACTGGTCACCTTGGAGACCAACACCATCCAGCAGAGCGTCTTACTACAGACAGACGTGCTTGTTGGGTGGAGCCCTCAAGGTCAGAGGGAGGGGCAGAGCGTAGCTCGGAGGCCCCACCCCAGTGGCCTGAGGTCCAGCTCAAGTGACAGAGAGAAAGCCACTGTCAGAGGACCCCTGCGCTCCCACAGGTAGCGGATAGGTCGATGCTTCCTCAGGAAGCTTTCTGACAAGCGTCCCTCAGCTTCTCGGGACGCGCAGGCGGGCACAGCACCTGAGTAATCGCGTTGCGGCTTCCGCCTCGTGGACGAGAAAGCGGCGTGGATATCAGGCTTGATTAGAGTGCACGTTTCCGGTGAGATCCGAGACGGACGACGTCGCCATAGTGACACATCTGCGGCCGCCAGTGCGTGAAACATAAAGTAACTCGTTCGACACGAGGAGACATCTGTTAACTGCCAGGACGCAGAGGGTATCGACACTGACCAGAAACGCTAGACGGTACGTGATAAATGGGCAAGCGGTGCTGAAACCGGAGGACAGACCGTCTGTGCTTAATCTGCTGGGAGAACTTTAATCTTCTCACCGGTGGCCTCTGGCAGTGCCATTGTCCGAAGAACAATGCTGCAGAGAACTCATAAATTTCGGAACGGAACTCGGGGCGCAGCCTGTGAAAGCCATACGTTAGCTCCTGCTCCTGGGAGTTTCGTCCCCACGCAGAACAAAGCCGCTTCTAAAACACGCCGGAACAGCAGGTTTCCCGGGATGCGGTTTTAACCGCGGCGTCCGTTACCCACGATGCCGCGCTGTTCGCACTTGACTCACGTGCGCGTCTCCTGCGATGGCGCCCTCTGTGCCGGGCAGTGCCGCTGCCATCCTGCGTGGGGTGGTCGCTAGTCACTGCGCCCACGGGCGGGGCTGGAAGGGCATGGCGATGGCCCATTCTGCCCGCCTGAGGGTGTCGTCTGCCGCTGGAGGGCACGGGCGGAGGGCACGGGGCGGTCCTGCCTGCATGGTAGTTTGCTGTCCTTGGGCGTGGACGCTGAGCCGACACCGGGCGTGTCCAGCCAGACCGTGGTGTTGAGCACCATGCTCTTGAGACGGCCCCGTGCCCAGCGCACGCCAGCGTGGGCCCCATTCAGCAGGTCCCGCGTGCAAGTCATGGGTGGTCCTCCGCAGCCTGGCCCCTCGGTCAGGCACCCAGACGCTCTGTTTCTGCCCCTTCCTCGTCCGGGCTGAGGCCTTGTGTTCTCATGGCCGCTGACCCAGCCAGTCGGCCGCGTCTCCGGTGCAGCCCCCTTGCTCCCCTGCAGCGGTGTGAGCTCGGGTGTGAGGCGAAGCCCCGTCCAGGAGCATCTGGCCCTACAGCCACACGTCTACGCAACGAGGCCTCCTCCCTGTGGCTGCGCTGGAAGGGCATGGCGATGGCTCCACCACCCGAGGTGATGCCTGCAGGGCATACTCCGCCCTCGGAAGTTAACTTCCTGTTCGCCTGCTTTGCTCAGTGTAGTCCAAAAAACCTGCGTGCTGAAGAGCTGCAGCTTTTCCCCCGTGAATTTCACACCTTCTGTCAGAAGCCCGTTCCTGGCCGTGCAGCCACCGTCGTGACCGGGGCGCTGGGGCGCTGGGGCCTGGTGGCCCTCCCAGCCTCCGCCTTCCTCGGCGCATGTCACCCCTTCGCCGCACGTCACGTTCGGGACAAGTTAACTTCTGCTGTGTTGAGATGGCGAAAAGTGTAGAAACTACCACTTGCTTGAAATCATGACAATGATTTAAGATCTGAAAAATAAGCTCGCATTCCTGACTCTTTAGTAGCTGGTCGAATCTGGCCGCAGTACATGCTGCACAAGAGGAATAGAAAGTCTGAGGCCAGCCCTGACCTTCCTGCTCACCAGAGCGTTCTAGAATCAGCGGTGAAATAGCCCTAGGAATTTAAAAAAATATTTTCAGCTTTCATCTTAAAACGTTAAGAAATTATATGTGCCATTCACCTAAAGGAATGTTTGCGTTAATGTTTCATTTTCTTTAATCCAACAAGATGGGAATACATTTATTCAAATGGCAAAATAACACAAATATTTCTTTGTTTAATGAGAAATGCTAGTCATTTGTTTGAATATGTCAGTTTAAACTGCTTAAAACGTGATTTATTGGCAACTTAGAAATTTTAGAAGATGCAGCAATTGTTCGTTTCAAATGACAGGCCACTGGATGTGTCACCGTCTTAGCGTTTGGCATAACTGCCATTGCACCCTCACCACGGCCCAAGCGAGAACGTTTTCCTCACTCTGCAAAGCCAGCGTGGACACACCAGCCCAGCCCATCCTCCCCGCTCCCGCCCCCAGCCCTAGGTAACTCCCATTCTCCTTCCTGCCTGCATAGTCTGCCTCGTCACGTGAATGGAGCCACACGCCACGTGGCCTCTTGTGCCTGGCTGCGTTCACCCAGCATGACGTCTGGAGGGTTCCTCCACATCACAGCGTGTGGCATGCTGAGTAAGGTTCACGGTGCGCGTGGATGCGCAGTCTTTACCATTATCTGTCGGTCAGTGGGCACTGGAGTTGCTTCTGGCTTTTGTTTCTACTGAATAATGCGGCTATGGACACTCAAGGTTCTCGCCAAGGCACTTCAGCAGGAAAAAGAAACTCATGTCTGTTGCAAAGGAGAGTTAAACTAGTCACTTGTGTGTTACATGGTCTTTACACAGAAAATCCTAAGGAATCTTCTAAAAGTCTCTTAGAATCAATAAATGGTGAGGTCAGTAAGGGTTTAAGCTACGAGATCAAAATACCAAAACGAATTGCATTTCTATGCACTAGCAATGAAGTGATCGAAAACAGAATTAAGTAAGCAATTCCATTTACAACAGCCTCAAAAAGTAGTCAGCGGCCCACGATGTGAAGACGCAGCGGTGGCCCCGAGCCGGCCACGGGTTCCGCACGCCCCTTGCAGAACCCAGCTGCAGAAGTGAGCCGGCCATCCCGATGTTCTCGGGAATGCACGGGACGTTCCAGGACCCTCTTGGGAAAGAGAGCAGAGCTGGAGGACAGACCCTTCCTGCGACGCTGCGGGGGCCCAGACGGTGTGGTCCTGGCAGAGCAGGGCACAGGGCTGCGGGTCCGGAGGCGAGCCCCACGTCTGCGGCCGCCGGGTGCCGACAGCGTGACGCACGCACGCACAGCAAGGGCGGCGCCCGTGCCACTGCGGGTCCCCGGGCAGCATTTCTGCACCTTACATGCCACTGGTGCCAGGAGAGGGGCACATTTGACAATAATAAGACATGCAAAATTAGCATTTTTCCTTGTAAATCAGCTCTCTAACAGAACGTCGCGTGTGCCCGGGAAACAAGAACCAGTTACCCGTGGGCGGGTGTTTTGTAGCCGTGCGCAGTCAGCCTTTCTCGTCGTTGGCCGGCCGCATTGTTGTTCTGCTGACGCTGGTGCCCCGTGAGAGTCGCGGGCTGCCCTCCCGTGCCGTGGAGTAAGCCGGGAGGCCCGGGGCACAGCCCCGCAGCGCCCCCGCCCCCGGACGCTACTCCCGTGAGACCAGCCGTCGGTGTGCACACGCGTTGCCCGTGTCCGTGCTGAGTGACGTGTGCGGAGCACGAACGGGGCGTCTCGAGTCTGTGTGCCTCGCCGGCGGCGCCTCTGAGTGTCTGCCCACACCGCCACCGCGCTGCCCTCGGCCGTGTGTGCCACAGGAGCCCAAACGCCCGCTCTCAACAGTGCCCCACCGCGCGTGCGCGCCCTGAAACCGCCTCCCAGGAGCCCGGAGGCAAGTGCCGGCGTGTGGCCCAGCCGGCTGGCGGCCCCGAGGGACCCTCGTGCTCTCGGCCGCCGGGGCCAGCGCGACCTGAGCGTGCGTGGCCGCTCCCCAGCGGAGGGACGCCACTGCCCCTCACGTGCTGCGTGTCAGACGCGTCTGGTTTCGTTCCATGAAAAATGCTCAGCTTTTCAAAGTAGGGCTTTCTGAAACTCACAGACATGCCGATCGGGGTCCAGGCGACGTCTGCCTGGGCCGTGCTCGTGCGTGACCGCAAAGCCAGCAGCTGGGCCCTGCGGTCTCGGGCCCGGCTCGCACGCGCGCTCACGCAGGCCTGAGCTGACGGGCGCCGAGCAGACCGTCCACGGAACCGAAGCTTCCTAACGCGCTAACAACGTGCGAAGAAGAGCTCTGCTTGTCCCCAGCGGTAATGCGGAAAGAGAGGCACCTGACGTGTCAGGAGACTCTGCGCCACGGAGAAGAACGTGCCGGGGGCGGGGGCGCTCGGCGGGGAGGGGCGCCAGCGCCGTGGAGTCCTCGCCGGGCCGCCTGCGCTCGCTCACTCGCCGTTGTCGCTGTCCTGCCGTAGGAACCCTCACCCGCAACGAGATGGTGTTCAAGCGGCTGCACCTGGGCACCGTGTCCTACGGCACAGACACGATGGACGAGATCCAGGGCCACGTCAGGGCTTCCTGCCCGCAGGTAGGCTGCCGGCCCCCGCCGCGCCCGTCCCCGCTCGTGGCTGCGAGTTTTCCGTGAGCGTTTCTGTGTCGTAGAGCCAAGGAAGCCGCGACCTCAGGGCCTCGCTCCGTGAGCGTCCCTAGTGAAGTGTTTCCGAGCGCCTCAGCATCTGAGGAGCACGGAGCACAGCCCCTGCCGGCCTGCGCTGTGGGCGAGCCCCGCGCCCCCGCGCCCTCGTGTGCGCCTCGTCGGCGGGCACACGCGGCAGGCGCAGCCCCACCTCCCCCGCCCCCCCCCCCACTCCGCGGGGGAGCCCACGCGTCGCTCCGTTTCCCCGGCAGTCTCTAGTCCGTGCCGCTAACAGGTACGGCCTCTCTTTTCGGCATGACCTACATCTCGTCTTCGTCACCGGGGCCGCACAGTCTGTCTGGGCTGGAGGAACAGGGGTGCTTTGCTTCCACAGGGATGCGGCCAGACCGTGCAGGCAGCAGGCTGCGGCCGTGGCTGTGGCCTGCGCCCCCGGCCTCCCGGCTCCTGACGATCGTCGGCCAGCGCGTGCGCACAGATCCTGCTGGGGTCTGCGGAGGGCCTGAGACAGAGGCCGCTTTCCAGGGCTAACTTTGCAGGCCCCACGGCTCCGTAGCTCGGTTCCCACGTAGCGTGTGTGTTCACGCGCCTGGGTGTCATCTTGCCGGTCCCGTGCCTGGCCGTCTCTGACTCAGCGTCAGGACACCTGGCCAGGGCACCGCAGCCCGCGTGGGCGCGGGCCGCCCCCGGGCTGCGCCCTGCCTCGCGGTCTCCCTTGCGGAGGCTCGTCGCACACGGCACAGCCAGGCGTGTGGGCCGCGCGCGCACGCAGCGCCAGCCCCGCAGCGGCCGGGAGGCCGCTCGTGTGTCCGGCCACTCGTTCCCAGCTCGGTTCTGCAGACTGGACGGGCGCGCACTGGCCCTCCGCCGTCTCCCGCCCGAGGGAGCCACGGCGTGCCGCCAGCCCCGCGCCGGTCCCGTGAGAACCTCCCCTCGCCCCTGTGGTGATCACCAGGCTGCCACACGCCTCACTCCTCAGGTGCTGTCCATCGGAAAAATCTCACGCGTGTAGATAGTTATTCCACGTGATGTTCATACGCACGCACAAGTGCACCGATGTGCCAGACACGTAGACCCAAGCGCTTTATTAATTTAAATGTCACGTACTAGAACGGAAGTGCTTTGTGACCTGCGATATTTACGGATGGGAGGAGACTGCTAGCATCTACGTCTGGACTGCAGCAGTGCCAGGCGACGTCCATTCTTTAAAAAATGAATTTGTATTATTCGTGAATGTGATTTGAATAGCTCCAAGTAAATGTTTTCACTGGGAAAAAACAGCAGAAAAGTGAGTCATGTAACAACAGGACCTACAGATGTTTTTCTCTGAAAGCTCTCCACTGAGCACCCGGTTAGACAGGACCGCGCACGTGAAACTGACTGTCACTAGGACGGCGGTCCGCGAGGCGCCTGTGGGGCAGCACGGTCTGGGGGACCGGACTCTGTTCCCCCGCCGGAAGGTCCAGTGACGGCCTGGTCAGTAACGGAGCCGGTGCAGCCGCATCGTGCGGCCGCCAGCAAGCACGGCGGCATCGAGGGCGGGCGCCTCGCGTCCCTCTGCCGGGCCGGCCGCGCGAGCAGCTCGCAGATGTGGGGCTGACGCGCGCTGACAGGGCCCCAGCTGAGCGGAGGAGCAAACCCTCCATTAGCAGCACTGTAATTTGATGGGCAGGGAGATCACGGCTCAGCGGCTCGGCACACCCCACGTGAAAGCGACACACTTGGCTTCTAAGGGGGACTGTCATGAGCGACTCCGAAGTTACTCAGGAAACGCCCGACAGTCCTGCCGGGGTCAGGGGCAGCGTCCCCCCCCCCCCCGAGCAGGAGGTGACTAACACGGCCTCGTCCGCGTGGCCGGTGCAGTGGACCCCTGAGCGCAGCCGAGGCCAAGGACACCAAGCAGGCTCCGGGGCTAAGTGGGTGGCTGCCCGCGGGTCACGCACGTGGCGGCACCGTCTTGCGGCGCGTGACCCGCAGAAGCAGGCGTGGCGCCAGGGACCCGGCACAGGCTGACCGGTGTCGAGGGGAGGCGCGCGCTGCGCTCCGCAGGCCGTTTCTTCAGAGAAACGTGGACGCGGCTGTGAGTATGCGGTACCATTCCGTTGCGTTAGCTTAAGCTTTTACGAGTAGTGAACCAACAGGAACCGTTAACGACCTAGACGTCAATGCCACGCCGGAAGTGAGCCTGGTAAGAGGGAACGGTTAGCCTTTCAGCGTTACGGCAAATACCGTGAGGTGCGTGACACGTGGGAGGGATCCAAGTGCTTCCGGTGTTGGATGGAAAACACCCACTTCTAGGAGCAGACCCTGGCGGAGATGGCCGGGCGCAAGGCAGAGGCCCAGCGGGCGCCTGTCCTACCCCGGCGAACGGGCTTGGAAGCGTGGCGCGCCGGCAGGTGGGTGCCGGGCGCTTCCCCCGTGATCCTGTGGCGCTCCGTCTTTTACAGCTGCCTCCCCCAGCCGGCAGAAACAGCGCCAGTTCCACGCCCCCCAGAAAAGCCCAGCCTTCAGCTCCCAAAGTTAGAAAGAGTGTCAGCAGCCGAGTGCACGAAGCAGTGAAGGCCATCGCGCTGTGCCACAACGTGACGCCGGTGTATGAGTCGCGAGCCAGCGTCGCCGCCGAGACTGAGTACGCGGAGGCCGACCGAGACTTCAGTGACGAGAACCGCACCTACCAGGCCTCCAGCCCCGATGAGGTCAGTCAGCCTCCTATGGAGCATCTCACAGTGTCGCCGTGTTTCCTTGGACTCAGAGGCATGAGCGTGAGTCCTCACTGGGGAGTGCACGGGGGGCTTGTTTCCCGTGGCCGCGTCTCGGCACCGTTGGGGGGGGAACGGCAGGCGGCAGCTGTCCTGAGCTCTGGGCTGCGTGTGCCCAGCCAGAGTCCAGCAGCCGATGGTGCTCGGTGCCGTCACGACGGGCCGCCTCACTCGGCTCTTATCTCCGGACAAATCGTCAGCTTTGCGCGTTAAATTCCCAGTTGCTTTCGCCAGCGTTTACATACAGTGCGTCTATTTCAAAAGAGGATTGGGATGTAAATAATTTTTCAGATCTACAGAGGGGAAATCTTAAATAGGATGACGAGTTGTTTCAACCTTTACACTAGTGCATGATTTTTAGGTTGATAAAAATCCGTTCTTAAACTGCTTAGCCCAGGTCCTGCCCAGTCTTGGTACGTCTCACATACAGCTTGCTCGTCGTCTGTCCACTTGGGGTCCCTCAGGTGACGCTGTGAGGTGGTCAGAGCAGCCGTGGAAGCAGTGTGAGTGAATAAGCCCTGAAAAGCACCTCCAGAGTTAACACAAACCTCACCTAGCGTTTGAAGGAGCGGAGGCTGGTGAGTCTCGTTAGCACGTTCACTTCAGAAAGGAAAAAGCCTTTCACTGTGGTAGCGTCTCACTCGGGAAATGGGGTGCCACCTCACCCGCCCTGGGTGCATGCTGTCAGACGGACAGGGCAGGGGACGGACCCTGGACGCGGCCGTTAAGCATAGCCGGGGGACGTGGGGCACAGGGCGGGGCCCAGCCTGCCGACGGAGGGGAGCGCAGCATCGCGGCGCGTTTGCGGGGTCGGGGGAGGCGCCGCGCGCGTGGCCCGCAGAGCCGGCGTGCGCCCCGAGGCAGGGCACAGAATCCTCCGTGTGCGCGGCCCGCGCCGCCTCCGCCGCCAGCAGGCGTCTCTGTCCGTGTGGACCCCCAGAAGCAGAGAGCAGGGTGCCGTCCTCCTTTCCCGGGGGGTGGGTGTGGCCGTGGCCTGGCGGAGCCCTCCCCAAGGGGCCCCTGTGGGGCCTGGCCTCCCAGCAGGCAGGCCTGGGCCCCAAACCCAGGGAGTGGCACCCACAGCTGGGAGTGCCGGGTGTCCTCGGGATCGAAGCGAGACGCTGTGAGGGACCCCGGAGAGCAGAGAGGACAGTCCCCGCTCCGCAGCTGGCTGCATTCGCAGGTGGTTCCGCTCGGACGCCACCCCTGCAGTCATCAGAGGGCCAGCAGCACACACGAGCTCCGCGGCCGACTCCGGGGCGAGGGGCGCAGGACAGTGGCCGGAGGGCCGGAGGGCTGGGGCGCGGCCGGCGGGGTCGCACGCAGCCCCCGCTGTGTTGAGAGTGTGCTCTCGAAGCTTCAGTCACGCAGGCCGTTCTCGTGTTTGCTCACTCAAGGAACCAGCGCTCTGACCCAAACGAACCTGTTGAGAAGCCACCGCAGCGTGTCGCTCGTCATGGAAAGCCGCCGAGAAGAGGGGCGCTGCGTTCTTTCAGGCGGGAACCCCGCGTGCGGCCCCTCGTCCCCCTCCAGCGGTCCGCTCGCCCCTGAGCCCGCAGTGGCCCCGTCACCTCCTTGCTGCCACGCCCCCACCTGGCTCCGCCCGCGCTGCGCTGAGAGCAGCCCTGGAGTAGCCGCGTTGCTGCTGGATAATTCATTTGTAATTCGTTTTTTATTCGACCGAAAGGGATGAGAAAAGCTGCCAAAAGTAGATAGAAGCATTTCCCTCTTTGGGTGTTCGCATGTCACGACGCTTTTTACGTCTTAAATTAGGAATTCACTCAGAGGGGGATTCTCTCGGTTCAGGGGTCACTAGGACCGAGCAGGGACCTATGACTTCACATTTAATCCACGCTTGGCTTACTGGCCTTCCTGCCCTGGAAGCTGGACCCTGATGTCAGACGCCCTGTGGGCAACCCCGAACACACCTTTTAGCCTGAAAATGGAAGGGCACAGTCTTCACAACTTTTAAACAGCTGTGTGGGTCCGTGTGGAGGCCGTGTTTGCAGATGCCGAAGCCCGAGGAAATCCTTCTGCACGGCTCGTTGTGCAGCCTGCTGAACTCGCCGCGCCGGGTCGAGGGACAAGGGCACCACCTGGCAGTCACTGGCCCTTCGACCGCAGTCCTGAGGGCGTGGCGCCCAGGCGACGGTTCCTGTCTGACCTCAGCTTTGACCTGTCACGGCGCGTCTGGGAGATGAGCTGCACCGCCGTCGCGGGGACTCCCCTGGGGTCCGCAGTGTGCGCCAACGCCGTGCTTGCGCGCTCGCTGCGCCTCGGTGGCTCCCGTGGCCTCAGCCTTGAGAGCACCTCGTTTCTCGGGGGCCGTCCCGGTGTCTGAGACCCTGACGCTGCAGCAGCTCTTCACACGAGTCCTTGTTTTTATTTTCCCCCAAGCGGAAAGGATCTTCTACCTTCCGTGTGCGTAGATGAGGTTTTGTGATGCTCGGGATTCGGGGGTGGCCGCAAACCCTGAGAAGTTCCGTGGGCGGTGGGCGGGCAGCACCGGCACCAACGCGTCTTCGCGGAGTTCCCGGTGGTGCCTGGCGGCGTGGCGTCCAGGTGCAGATGCCGGCCTTACATGCCCGGTGTGCTCATCACGCCCCGGCCATCGTTTCCTGTGCGAGGCAAATAGTGGCTCCTTCTCTCTAAGAGCGTAGAAGGTTCCGCTCGCCTGGCCTCGGCATAGCACAGCCCAGTTTAGCAGACGTCGAGTGTTCTCAGAGTTAACGTCCAGCCTCCTCCGGCCTGTGTGTCCGGCGGGTGCAGGGAGCTGACTCTGAGCTCCCGTCACGAGCCGGCAGAGCCCCCGCACGCACAGGGCGTCAGCTCCGGGGGCCACGGCGCAGGGTGACACAGACCTTGAAGACCTTTGCCCTCTCAACCCAGAGGCATCGGTGGGCCGTGATCGCCAGCAACGGCAGACGCCTGCCCACCTGCTGGTGGTGGCGGCACTCTCCCTGGCCGGGCCGTAGCCTCCCACGTAGGCAAGCTCTACGTTCAAATGTTCTTTCAAGACGTCGATGCCACCTCCTCACTGGGACAGCCATGGGCAAGAATCGGCTACACCCGGTGACAGCCGCAGGCGGCGTGTTTAGACCTAGAAGAGCGCCATGTCCTTGACGCACAGCTTCTGGATTTCTGACGAGCCCCAATGCTTGTGGCGTGCCGGGCCTCACGCCACTTACCGTGTGTGCCCGTCAACGCAGGACTGAGTCAGTGTGCACGTGACGTCGGCCCCCCGGGGTGTTGGGGGGGCCTGCCGGGGTGTTGACGGGCCACCTTCCCAGGCAGTCGGGTGTTTTACGTTCTCAATCCTGTTAAATTATGATGACGACGGTAATGCCGCCGCAGAAAATGAAGACACGTCAGTGATCAAACTATGATTGATACAGCGCGTGGCAGAACGTGTCCCCCAGAGTGCAGCTGGCAGCCGTGTGTGTGTAATTGCCAGGGTGATGAAGGACTTTTCTCCCCAGCCTTTAAAGAATGGTAGCACAGAAATTTCTGAAAAATGGAATCGCAGAGAAAAGTTAATGATGAAATCTCGCCCCATGCTCTGTGTCCTCTCACGCTGCAGCTCTCGGCGCCGCCCATTCTGGCTGCCTGTGCGGAGAAGCGTGGACGTGCACGTAGTGGCCTGTGACACAGATCGGCCCAGCGTGTCACGCGCGCCCTGTGGGTGAGGCTTAGCGCGGGCCCCCACTTAGATGCTTCGCACTCAGACTTTAGGCGTTGTCAGTAATCGCATTATTACACGTTGGTAAAAGCTCAGTAGCCAGGGAAATAGTCCTGGGAAACATGAAGCCTTTCAGTTCCGGGTCACCTTTACGTGTCAGAGGTCGCGTCCCGTTACAGCGTCAGGCAGAGCCTCCCACACGAGCATGGCGGCACACGCGCGTCCGGTCAGCCTCTCTCCCCGCGTCGTGTTCAGACACTGGCAGGACTGGCCAGACAGGTGACATCAAGCTGGGCAGGGGAAGCTGGGGGATGAACGGACGGCGCCCCCAGAGCACGCGCGTCCTGGCTGCTCGCAGGAAGACGCAAGTTGCGCGGCGGAGTGTGGCGGTGGCTCTGCGCGAGTCACAGCCCGCCGTGGGAGCCGGGGGTCGTTTGTGGCCTGTGGACGCTTTCTAGGAGAGGTGGGTGCTCGCCCCCGACCTCACGTGACACGCTCCCCGGCCCCCCCTCGAGGCCTTCTCGTGTCTGTTGACGCCCGTGTGGCTTCTTGGCGCCGTGGCTCGGAGTGTGCTGCTGACACTCAGGTGACAGCGCCGGCGGGCCCGCGGCGTGACCGGGAGCCCGTGCGCGTCGGAGTCTCGGGGACGAGCGGGGGCGCCAGAGAGCACGTGGTGCCCCAGCCGGGGGAGCGCGTCTCACCTCGGACCCAGCAGCTCCGCGCAGCAGCAGGTGTCGACACGTGTCACGCCCACGCGGACACGGCGCCCAGGTCCCCGCCGCCCCCCCCAGAGTGGCGGCCTCGCGGCTCAGTGCGCACGCACCGCCCGGGGCCGTGCGGTCGGCCGCAGCCAGCCCCGCCCCCGTGCCGCAGCCTCTGCCACGCGCTCCTCATGCCATCCGCTCCAGCCGCGCCCCCTACCAGGCCCTCCCCGTGCGAATGCTTGCAGCCTGGCGGGCGCCACTGTGGGGGGCTCCCTCCCCTCTTCAGCTCCGCGGTGCCACCTGTGTCCCCTGGTCACCCCGATCTGGTCACGCGGGCGTTTCTAGCTTGCCTTAATCGTTTTTAAAAAGCCACGAAAAACCCCGAGTCCTGGGTGCCGCCCGCTCCGCCCTGCCCTCCTCTGCCCTGGGCGGGGCTTCTCCCCGCCAGCTGGCCCGGCTCACCTGGTCTCGGCGGGGAGGCTCAAACCAGAGGGGTGGCCCGCACTGGGCAGACGCGTATCAGGGCCTGGTCAGCGCGGGGCGTGTGCCCGTCCGAGTGTGACAGCGCTGGCTCTAGGCAGCTCGTAACCAGAGTGTCATCAGTCGTGGTCTCTGTCCTAGAGGGTGAGACCCAGGGCCTCCGCGGTGCCGCTCGCTGTTCACCTGTGAGGTGTCATTCCGTGGTGAGCACAGAAGCAGAGCGTCCCCGGCCCCGAGAGTGCACCCCACAGCCGCGTCCCCGCAGGCTCCCTGCCTGCGCGCGGCGTCCCGGATGCGAGGGGCCTCACGTCTCGCCGTTCTTCCCCAGGTGGCCTTGGTGCAGTGGACAGAGAGCGTGGGCCTGACGCTGGTCAGCAGAGACCTCGCCTCCGTGCAGCTGAGGACGCCCAGCGGCCAGGTGCTGACCTACAGCCTGCTGCAGACGTTCCCCTTCACGTCGGAGAGCAAGCGCATGGGCGTCATCGTCAGGGTGCGTGCCGCGCCGCGGCCCCGGGGGCTGCAGGGCGCCGCGCCAGCTGCCTAGGACCGTCCCCGCTCGCTGAGACCCTGAGGCTTGGTACAGCCTTCCGGGGATGAGGTCTACACTAATGAGTTACACCGAGAAATGGTAGTGATTTAAATAGCCGTCCAGGGCGGAACTGGGAGAAGGTGACTTCCGAAGCCTCGAAGCCGCTGAGGCTGCCTTGGCGCCGGCAGCAGTGCGTGCCAGAGGGTTTAGGGCAGCCGCGCTGGGGCTGTAGCGCTAGGGTCCCCTGCTGGATCTCTCAGCAAGCACCAGACGGTGCCTCGGGAGCCGGCTAGACAAGGAAGCTTAATGCACCCAACTCTGAGGACTGGAGAGAGGGCATGCTCACCTTGCAGTGCAGGGTGCCCGGCCGTCAACACTGTTCCTTTCGAGAGCAGCGCGGCCTGTCCAGCGGCGCAGCTGTGTTCGGGGGGGTGGCGTCCCCCCGCAGAGCAGGCCGTGGGGCCGCTCGCCGCAGGGGCGCCGTGGGGATGCGGCCTGGCCCGACCGCGCCTGTTTGCTCCTTGCGTTGCAGGACGAGTCCACGGCAGAAATCACCTTCTACATGAAAGGTGCCGACGTCGCCATGTCCTCCATCGTCCAGTACAACGACTGGCTGGAGGAGGAGGTAACGCGCGGTGTCGGGTGAGGTTTGGCGAGCAGATGGGAGAGCGGGGTCCTGGCCCCACCCGCGCACACGGGCACCCCTGGGGTGAGCCGAGGTGCCAGGCCAGCCCGACCCCAGGACGGCGCTGACGAGTGAGGCCAGTCCTCCTCCGCTTCAGCGCGCGGGGAGGACAGGGGTCTGTCGAGTTCTAAGTAGCTTCCTTTCTATGTGAACGGCTACTCTTTCCGGCTTTTGTGTGCATGCGCGTAGATGTGTCCAAGGAGCTCCTTAAGAAGATTTCGTTCGTGTCAGTGAAGAAGTAGAAAGCATTACCAATCACTCGTTAAAAATCACGGAGAGGTCTGTCTCCAGTTACGTTTGAGCATGATGCTCATTCTGTAACCTGGATTATTTGCAGGATGTCAGTTAGAATCTAATTCTAACACGTACATAGGACTCACTTTAAAAACAGCGAGTGTAGACATACCAATACTGTATTTCAACAAATTCTTCGTAAACGAATGTGATTTGTATTTAGCCTTGTGAGTTTATGTTATGTGTCATATTTACGTATTAATAAGAAGCTGGATTTCAAAGTAAAACTAAAGCCCTGCCCTTGGGAGCCTTCCTGGTGCATTGTTGGGGTTCCGATGCCTCCCCCCCACAGACCCGGAGGCGGCCTGTCAAACGGGGCCCACCCCCCACGATGGTATTGGCAATATAAATCGATAGCGCCTCAGGCACTGGGATTGATCAGGGGCATGAATAAATTAAACTCCCCGAAGACCTAGCAGGATGCCGTAAGAATTGCTTTTGGTCATAATGATGCACGGTTAATTATAAAATAGTCGTCTAATTTATTTAGCTTTATGAGGTCACATCAATAAACGTCTTGCGACAGATAACATCGGGTTGCCTTTCACAAAGACGACTTCATTCGCGACCCCGCGCGCAGCTCCGCCCTCAGCCGGGCCGCTCTGTCCCTCAGGCGCACGCGCCTCTGGCCGCCACCACGTCCGCATTGTGGCGCGTCGTCGTCTGAGAGCCCGTCACCCTGTCAGAGGCCAGCGGGCTCTCAGCACGAGTCCGCGGTGGGGCGTCCAGGCCCCGCGCCTCCAGTGACCGCCCCGCTCACACTCTCGCCGTGAACCTGCATTCTTCAAACGGGCTCTCAGCACGAGTCCGCGGTGGGGCATCCAGGCCCCGCTCACACTCCTGCTGTGAACCTGCACTCTCCAAACGGCGCAGAGCAGCGCCAGCCCTTCCCACGCGTCCCGGGAGGGCCGGCGTGGGAGCCTGCGACGCGGCCCTGCGCTCAGGCGTGGCACGGCCAGGGCCCGGGCGGCGGGGGGAGGTGCCGCCACCGCCCCCTCGCCCGTCTGGAGGCACACTCGCCGCTCTCCCCCGATGCGCTCCTGTGCGTGAAGCGGAGAGCTAGGGCAGGCACCGGGCAGCGATGAGGCAGCCGCCGTGCCACTGTCCCCGAGAGTCCCTGCGCGGGGCACGACCGGGCGGGACCGAGTGGGACCGGGCGGGGCCTCTGCACAGCCCGTCCTGCTGTCCGCAGCCCGCGCGCGTGTGCCGGCAGGTTCCACGTGCCCTCACCAGGCGCAGGCGGGGCGCCCCCGCAGAGGGCGGGGCGCCGTGTGGCAGCACTCGCCTGGCCAGGCGGAGCCCGCCTGGGAAGCCGTGTGGACGCCCGTGGGCGAGCCGGCACGCCTGCCCCACGCAGAGCGGGCTTCCTCTCGCATCTCGGGCGTAGGGCGTCGGGCACTCAGAGTCTCGGTTGCCTCGGTGGCCGTGACTGACATCCGTGCGCCGGAGCTGCGCGCGCAGAGCTGGCCCCGCCTCTGTGCCCATGCAGACCGTCAGCAGGAGCACGCATACCCAAGTTCACGGGCACTTGACAGCCTCTCCCCAAAAAAGTAGCCAATTTATTTGTTTGCGATACATTGGCTTAAGTGCGTGATCACGTCATCAGCTCCACGAATGCTTTTAAACGCACGTTGGAGGTGCTGTTCTGATTGGGTGTTCTCTAGCTGTCGTTAGAATCCTGCATCCCTTGGTATTTGCTGAAGTGACCTTCACGAGGCCCCATTCCCGTCCCCAGGGTCCGGGCAGCGAGCACAACTCGGCACTGCCCATGGAGCCCCGAGTCCACCTCACGCCCTGGGCCAGGCAGGGAACGCGGGCCTGGCGGGGCACCCCGACCCAGGTGACATGCTTGCCTCGGTCTCTGTGGTGGCCACAAGTGCCCGCACCAGGCCGGGACGTCGTCAGAATTGGACACAGTTTGAAGTGGATGAGAAAGGGGAGGGGCACGTAGGCGCAGGTCTTTGGGGGCCGACAGTGGCCTAGGAGAGCTAGACGAGAGTAGTTTCAAACGGAAGTATTGGGAGAGTGTTCATCATGCCACGGCACACATTTCATTTTTCATAAAAATACATTGCTCTGAAACGTTCCCGTCACACGCCACGCGGCCAGGGGAGCTTACTGCTTGCCAGAGCCCCACGCCCGCCCGGGCACAGGCATCCGGC
Organism: Rousettus aegyptiacus; assembly: GCF_014176215.1. Lineage (NCBI taxonomy): Eukaryota > Metazoa > Chordata > Mammalia > Chiroptera > Pteropodidae > Rousettus > Rousettus aegyptiacus. The sequence goes on from NW_023416287.1 coordinate 93,822,008, forward strand.
CCGCACACGCCACTGGAGGCCGCCTGGCGGCAGCGTTGTGACCAGCGCCGTGTACGAGCTCGTGGCACCGTTTCTGAAGTCCGGTTTGAGGGGGGCTTGTCATCCAGGACTGCACCGCGACACACGCCGCGCCCTGCCCTCGCTTCTCGTCCTGGGGCCCGGCAGAGCAGCGACGGCCTGCGGGCCGGGCGTGCGGGGCCAGCAGCCTCTGTGCAGTGCGCCTGCACACGTGAACGCAGTTACCCTCACGCGCGCCTGCACACACACCTGTACACGCGTGCACACATGAATGCACCTACACCCGCGCGCACACACACATGTGAACACAGCTACACACGTGCGCGCTCGCGCACACACACACACACACACAAGGGTCTTGGGGGTGGGACCAGGAACTGCCCCGGCCACCCTCAGGCCTGTGTGCGTAGACAGGGATCGGCGGGTGGGGGAGCAGGCACGGGCCTGCCCACAGAGCGGTGCTGAGGCCGGGGCCGCATGTGACCTGCCCCCCCTTTCCAGTGTGGGAACATGGCCCGCGAGGGGCTGCGCACACTCGTGGTCGCGAAGAGGGCTCTCACGGAGGAGCAGTACCAGGACTTCGAGGTGAGCGGCCACCCCCACCCTCGCCCGCCACCCCTCGGAGGGCACCCGCGGGAGCAAGTCCTCCCCCCACGGGCATGTGGGTGGCAGTGTGGCGTCAGGCCCACGCGCCTCTGCAGACTGAGCGCTTCCCGTGTGCAGTGAGTGTGTGACCGCGCAGCGTGTCCGTCCCGTCGACACACTCGGGCCAGGGCCGCTCGCACACGTGGAACATGCACACGCATGCACAGCCATGTGTCTCTCCTCAGAGCCGCTACACTCAGGCCAAGCTGAGCGTGCACGACCGGACTCTGAAGGTGGCCGCGGTGGTGGAGAGCCTGGAGCGGGAGATGCAGCTGCTGTGCGTGACGGGCGTGGAGGACCGGCTGCAGGCGGACGTGCGGCCCACCCTGGAGATGCTGCGCAACGCGGGCATCAAGGTACTGCGCGGCCGGGGCCCAGCCGGGGGCGCGCGCCGGCGACACTGCCTGGCAGCACACGGCCCGGCGATGGGACGCTGGGCGACGTGGGGCCGGGCGACGGCAGAGCCGGGCAACGCACACAGCTGCTGCCCTGGCGCCGGCCCCGCGGCGTCTGGCGAGGGGCGTGAGGGCTTTGCCGCGGCAGCCTCGCCGGCCTCTTGCCCACGTGTTCCCGCCGAGGCGGCCTGGGCGACAGCGCGGCCCGCGCCCTCCACGTCCACACACATCTGCCCCGGGCTGCACGGCCACCAGCCGGGCTTCCTCCGGCTGCCCCCCGCCCTGCCCTGCTCTGTCCCTCCCTCACGGACCTGTGCCCCTGCAGCCTCTGCCTGCCCACAGCCCTGCACCGTCCGCGGGGACTTCCTGACCGGCTGCGGAGAGCAGGGAGACCCAGGCCCGTGCGGGCACCGGGCCGACCCCCTGGCGAGCCTGCCCACTGCGACCCAGAGCTTTCTGTTGGGCGGGACCAGGTGTCCAGAGGGCTGCTCCCAGCCTGCCCTACTTGCCCGTTTTGTTGGTCGGGCTCTCCCCCGTGACCACTGGCTCCGCGCTCGCTCTCCGCTGGGCGTCTGTCCGGCCCCCTCGTCTCTGACGTGTCCTTATCAGCGCAAGGGGAATCGGCACTTCCTGGTTGACGTCTCAGCTTCTCGGACACCACTTTCTCACCTTTTCAGGCAGTTCAGGGACAAAATGGGTGAGAAATGCATTTCGGTGCCACCCAAGGCTTGGGGCTTCCATGTGTGAGAACGGAGAACAGTGCAGCTGCTTTCAGCAGACAGACGTGTGGACAGCTGGGCAGAGGCGAAGTGGAGCCAGGCGCGCCTGACTTCCTTCGCGAACGGGCAGCAGGGTCGCGGACGCGTGGGGGCTGCACGGGGAGCACCGTGCCGGCCCCCGGGGCCGGGGCCGACCCGCTGACAGCCTGGCGGCGCCTCAGCCTGGCAGGACGCCGTCGGGGCGGAGCTCAGCGTCACAGGCACACTTCAGACTCGAAGCGTTCCCGTCGTCTGTCTGCACCTGACCGTGCGGGTGAGGGAACACGGTTCATTCGAAGTGGATGACCTGCTCGTTGTACTGAGATTTTTCGTGGACTTCACATCGATCCATGTCTTGACTGTCCGCGTTAGGTTATCGATGTATCGAAGTAGCAAGCGTCTCTCGTGTGATGTCAGTTCCTTGCTAAGCTCCGAGTGCCTTTCTGGGGTTCTCCTTTTCTTTCACGGTTCCTGGTGAGACCCTCTGGCTGGCCTCCGCACAGGCGATGCCGGCCGGCCACACTGGGTCACTGGGAACCGCGCGCGGGCCGGAAGGGCCCTGCTGCGCACAACGACGTGTGATCCGCCCTGTTCTGGGCCACGTCCTGCTCTTGCTCCTGTAGACGGGACGTGTCTGAGGATGTAGCATGCACGTGTGTGTGATTTTAGGTAAAAGCAGTGGCTCGGGGCATATTCTTTAGGTACAGGTGGAAACCCAGCAGGCCAACGAGGCGGGAGGACTCTCCCCGCCACCGGAGCCCACGGCTGCGTGGCGCCCTGGGCACTGGGCATGCTCGCCACGTGAGCACTGTCCCTCGACGTGCGCAGGTGTCCCCACCAGCTGCAGCTGTGCGGTTCCCAAACCCCAGCCTTCGTCTGCCCCGCTTCCCAGCTCTGAGTCTCAGTATCCTTTGGCTCTCACGCGTTGTAGCTAAGCAAGTCGACAGACTTCTGTGTTGCGGTAAAACATACGTGATGGAAAATGGATCCTCTGAACGGTCTTGTCCACAGCTCACCAGCACTAAACACGCGTGCTGCCCTGCCGTCACCGCCGCCCTCTGCAGGGCTCTGTCCCCGGCAAACAGAGCTCCAGCCCCTGGCGCCTGCCCTCGGCCTCCTGTCCCTATGAATGCGGCGACTCTAGGGACCTGCTCCGCGTGGAATCACGCGGCATTCGCGCTTCTGCGCCGGGCGCGTCTCCCAGAGCATGGTGACCTCGCGGTTCATCCACGGCGCACGTCGCGTGGGCCCCATGTCGCAGGGCCCTCGGCGCTTCCACGTTTCGGGTCATGTGAACAGTGATGCTGCAAACACGGGCATGCAGACACCTGTTCAAGGAGAGACGCTCGTAGGAGCCGAAAGCGTCATAGTGTTGAAGTTCACCCGTTCCGTTGTCCCCTAGATATGGATGCTGACGGGCGATAAACTCGAGACGGCGACCTGCATCGCCAAGAGTTCGCACTTGGTGTCCAGAACGCAGGACACCCACGTCTTCAGGCCGGTGCGTGTGCGTCTCGCGCTCTGCGGGTTCTGAACGTCTGTCTCGCAGTCGCGTCTCGGTTTCGTGAGGACGTATGTACAGCTACTTAGTAATTGCCGAAAGTCTGTTTTAAAAGAGGAATGTTATAATTTCCTATTTATAACATATTAAAAATAGATTTGTTAGTTACACGAATTAAATGGAATCAAAAAGCTGCTTTTCAATAGTGAGACAAGGTCTAAATTCAAAAGTATTTTTCTGCTGTACTGTTAGAATTATTTATACAACTAAATATCTTTTAAAATAGACTTTCTGTCTGCAGCCATACCACCCTGAACACACGTGATCTCGTCTAACTTCATAAAATACACATTACATTCATTTTCTATTCCATTTATAAAATTGTATATTGAGAAAAATCACATTTCTCTATTAGTTACACACGTCATGTGTGGTCCAGAGGCTGCTTTTGTGAAACAAACTCTAAATACAAAGTAAGAATGTGTTTTTAATCGACCACCTTTTCACATCAAATGCTCTTTCTTAATTAGTTCAAAGAAAATTAATAGAAATGATCTAAATTTATGTGCTTACTGTACGTATTAGTTACGACTAAATTTAATTCAAACAAAAAATAAAAGTTTCTTGGGTCCTGATTGATGGAGGGTGAACAGACATTGCATGTCTGAGTCTGTTCTAAATGAAGCACTTGCACCTACAGAAGTAGTTATTTGAATATAATTTACATGTAAATGTAGTTGATTTCAAAGCATCAGAATCGCAAATTAGGCCCTGCAGACTACTATTTGCAATTAAATTATTAATGATTCTGATAAAACTTCAGATCAATTTTTGTTGACTTTTCAGTGTTACAGCACCACAAATTAAAATTTCTGTAATAAAACCTACCTATTTAAAGATGAGCCAGATTTGGACCACACGAGACTTTTAATTTATTTCAGTCCTGTAATACATCATTTCTTTTATGCTCCATAAAACCTCCACAGAAAGAATGTGAAAAACCAGCATGTTGGTTTCTGAAATGTTTTCATTCCAAAATTAATGATATTTCCAGATCATGATTTGATTTTATTCTTTTAAATCATTTAATCCTTCGCATATTTTGGTCACTCAAACAAAGTAAGTCGAAACCTGTGGCAGAGGCAACGGAAGCCACTTTATAAGAGCACGCATTGAGGAAAACTGAGTGTAGATCGCCCGGCCTCCGCGGGCGCCTACGGAGCCCTCTCCCGGCCTCTGGCGCCGGCCGCAGGGCAACGCAGCTGTGACCCGCGGAGTCCCCACCACGCCGTCACTCGTGGAAACACCACGGACTGTCAGTGAATGGCTGTGGCTCTGTGTTGCAGGAAGTGGGGAGGGAGGCCCGTCGGCCCCGGGCAGGGGCGGTGTGAGCGCAGGGCCCCGCTGCTGCCTCTGGCCAGCCCGTCCTCCGCTGGCCGCGCCGCGTGGCGGTGGCGTGCCGGCCCCGCCCTTCACCGCGTGCGGGCGGAGGACGGCAGTGCTGAGAGCAGGCGGCCGTCCCAGCGCCGCAGGGGACTGGGAGGAGCCGGCCCTAACGGGGCGCCTGTACACAGCGCCCCGGCTCTGGATCCGGGAATGGGCGCGTGTGTCTGACTCGGACAACCCCGTGACGCGGGGCTTTCTCCCGGATCTCCCAGGTGAGCAGTCGAGGAGAGGCACACCTAGAGCTGAACGCCTTTCGAAGGAAGCAGGACTGTGCGCTGGTCATATCGGGGGACTCCCTGGAGGTGAGGCCGGTCGCCCCAGGCCCCCGCCTGCCCCGCCGGCGGCCATTCCGCCCTCAGGCCGCTTCCGCGAGTCCGAGCGGAGCCAGGCGCAGCTCCGGTGTGCGGGGACCGCCCGAGGGGTGTCGTGCGGTGTCGCGGTGTCCCTGACCGGCCCTGCGCGTTAGGAGAGGCTGCTCCGGCCGGGGTGGCGGCTGGGCCTCGGCGGGCGTGACGCGGCCGCCTTGCAGGTGTGTCTGCGGTACTACGAGCACGAGCTCATGGAGCTGGCCTGCCAGTGCCCCGCCGTGGTGTGCTGCCGCTGCTCGCCCACGCAGAAGGCCCGCATCGTGACGCTGCTGCAGACGCACACGCGCCGGCGCACCTGCGCCATCGGTGAGCGCCGCGCCCCGGGGTCCCAGCCGACCCGGCACAGCAGGCCGACCTCGGCCGCGTCCGGGCGCCCCACCCCCGCCCCTCACCGCGCTGTCTGTCCACCCCAGGGGACGGAGGCAACGACGTGAGCATGATCCAGGCCGCCGACTGCGGGATCGGCATCGAGGGGAAGGTGCGTGTGTCCTCGCGGCGCGGCTGTGCACGCATCAGCGCGGGGTCGGGCGGTGCTGATGGAGTCGGGGCCCTGGCTGTCCTGCCCGCACAGCGCCACACCCTGCGGCTGCTCACGCGCCTGGCACCCGGACCACGTTGTTGTCGTGTCCCGGGCCAGTGCTGAGCTGTGGGCTGAGGTCTGTCCTGTGCTCACCCAGAATCTCGCCCAGGAAGACCTGGGACAGCATGCGCTTCTGGTCTCGGTTGTCCCCTGGCTGCTGTGCGCCGGGCACTGGCTCAGGCCATGTCCGGGCCGCGTCCCCACGCCCCAGGCCTCCGCGGCAGTGGGGCGGCGGGTGGGTGGGCACGTGGCCCGCGCGGCCCTGCTGCCTCTGCGCGGCTGGGGCCCGCGTCGGTCGCCCGCCCCCTCCGAGTTGGGAGGCGGGGTCGCAGCCTCCGGGCGGCCGGCTCCCACGCCCACGCTGCCCACGCCCCCCGCCCCGCAGGAGGGGAAGGCGGCGTCGCTGGCCGCGGACTTCTCCATCACGCAGTTCGCGCACCTCGGCCGGCTGCTCATGGTGCACGGGCGGCGCAGCTACAAGAGGTCGGCGGCGCTGGGCCAGTTCGTCATGCACCGCGGGCTCCTCATCTCCACCATGCAGGTGGGGGGGGGGCGGGGCGGCGGGGCGGGGGGGGGGGCCGGGGGGGCGGCGGGGGCGGGGCCGGGGCGGGCCCAGTGCACCCGTGACCAGTGCCCCACCGCGCCGCGTCCCTCCCGCAGGCCGTGTTCTCCTCCGTCTTCTACTTCGCCTCCGTCCCGCTGTACCAGGGCTTCCTCATGGTGGGGTAAGTCGGCCGCCAGCCCCCAGGCACTTGGTGGCTCCCGGCGTCTGCATTCAGAGCAGCGGGGCTGCCACTGGGAACCTGGGCTCCAGTCAGCGAGCCCGGGGACACCCGTCCGCCTGTGCCTCCGGCGATCGCACCACCAAGGTTCTCAGTAGACTGTTTTCCTGGCGAAGCCGCGGGGCGTGTCAGATCCAGGCTGCTGGGAACTGTCCCGTGGCATCGGAGGTGGGGCCGTGGGTCCCCCCAGCACTGCCGGCCCTGATGCGGCCGGGGGATGGTCAGCAGCAGCCGTGTGCAAGTGGAGTGTGGGGCGGGACAGCACGTTCCAGAGCAGGCCTGGGACGGTCTCCCTGGGAGTGTGGAGCCAGCGTCACACCCGCTCGGTGGCCCTGCGGCTCAGAGTGACGGCTGCGCTCGGTCTGCCTGCAGACCAGGAGCGTCGTCCTGTTAGAACTGAGCGAACAGAGGGTCCCCATTCCTCCCCCTGCGGCTACAACGGGGAACGAAATCAGTGTCGCCGCCGGCGTGTGGCAGCAAAGTGGCCCCAGTCTTCTCCCGGGCGGCCACAGAGCCTCCCCGCCCCAGCTGGGCTTTCCCCACCAGCACGCGAGCTCCCGGCTCGGTCTAGGCACCGCCCCACCCTGTGGCGCTCCTGGGACACGGGCTGAGACCTCGTCTGCGTCACGGGGACAGCAGAGGCCCAGCAAGGCCGTGGGGGGCGGGCAGTGGGCAGGGGCACTGTGGGTGCTCCCTGTGGTGGCTCCACGTCCCTGGGCGGAGGGGCGTGTGTCAGTCCTGCGCGGCCAGTGCTGTGAGCTGCCGGCCCCAAGTCAGAGCCGAAGCCCCAGCCCGCAGCAGGGGCCGCCGTTGCCCAGCCTCGGGCTGCTCTCCCCGAGGCCACCCGCACGCTCCTTGTCCCCCGGCTTCTCCCGGGAGCCTGCACCAGCCCCCCGGCCCATCCGCGCCTCTCAGCCTCTCCCGCCGCTGCCCAGAGCGGGGCGGGGATGGGCACAGACTGGGCAGCACACGCGCGCGGGGCCAGCAGGAAGCGCCGCGGGTGGCTCCGGGCAGGCGCTCAGCCCGCCTCCCGCCCTCGCGCCGTGTCCGTGTCGCCGAGCCGGCGCTCGCGGGCGCAGGCACCCCTCTCTTGTGCGTCCCACCTGCTCACCTCCCTTTGGCCCAGCCGGTGGCCCGCAGGAGCGGCCCAGCTCCAGGCTCTCGCGTCCCCGTGAGAGGTCGCTTCTTCCCTCCTTCCCCAGCTCACGTCTGTGCCAGAAGTCATGACACTCAGCTCTCTGGAAAGGAAGAGCGTGTGTCTCCCCCACCCCTACCCCCCCACCCACAGAGCACACGCAGACCCTTCTCCAGTCCCAGACGGGCCAGGGATCAGGACGAGGGGGTCGGGACCAGGTCAGGCCGGGATAGGGACCGGGCCGGCAAGGTAGCAAACCCCACGGCTGTGTCCCCCCCACACACACTGCCCCTCCCTCCCCTGGAACCCGAGGTGAGGTGCGGGTTGGGGCCCAGGGAGGCCCCTGGTCGCGGACTTGGGTCGGGCCGTGCGTGTCCAGGGCGACTGGATGCTGTGCCACCAGTCCCAGCAGCTTCCCGTTCACTGCACACGGCTCCTCGGAGGACCTCCAAGAGGGCAAAACCCTGAAGGTGCAGGACGCTCCAGCTCCGCTGACGTTTTCCCGCTGCTTAATTTGCCTTTGCAACAGTTATTACAGCGATAACTTTTAAATCGCATGGTGTTTGCCTGGAAATGCAGCGTGTCTTGAATTCCACAGTGTGTTTCTTCCTCAGAGGCCAAAGAAGCGCATAACCACGCTCACCTGCGTGCATGTTTTTGAACTTATGGATTTGAAGGCTTGCAAGGGGTGTTAAAGGAGCAGTGATTACTCCGTAAATCACAGTAGCCCGAGTCGGCGAAGCCGCCCGCTGCCGCCAACGCTGCTGCAGGCCGGCCGAGCCGGCGCGCGCACCGCGTCCTCTCAGGGCTGCTTCCGCGTCGGCTGCGGTTGAAAGTTTCTCTGCATGTCGTGGCTCCCGCGCGGCATCTGGAATTCTCCTGCGCGTCGGTGCCCTGGGTGTGGTAGGAGCGAGGCAGGTGCTCATAAGTTAAGCCGCTTCCAAAATAAATGGGAAGCAAGGTCTTGCCTCCCCCAGCAACACGTGCAAAGTCTTGGGCAGGAGGCAACATGCTGTCTCCATCCAGTAACACCTGAGCCAGCGGCGGGTGCCGCGCCCTCCGCCCAGAAGGTGTCCGTGGCGAAGCCCCCGGGAGACGCTGGCCCAGCACTGCGTACTCTCACGGCACTATCTGCGAGTCGAAGGACCTTTGCGTCACCATGGCTGAGCTGGCCCACTTCAGCCCTCGGGCCCCCTGCAGCGTCCTGGCCAGGGTGTGGCTGTGGCGGCCCGTGTCCTCCCCAGAAGTCCCTGCCCCAGGGGCCGGTGCAGGGAGGCCTCGCAGAGCCGGACACGAACGCAAGGGCTGGAACCGGTGGGCCACCCGAGTCGAGGACCCAGGAGGGAGCAGCCAGGTCATGGCCCAGCTCGGTCAGCCGGGAAGCAGGTCCGAGGCGGGTGAGAGCTGTTCTCTGACCAGACAGCAGGCAGTAGTGGCCAGTGCCCAAGGGGAAGCAGCCCCCAAACTCCTAGAATTACTGGCTGAAAACCCTCAAACCGCGGGGAGGCAAAGATTTCCCCAGCACAAAACGCCTGCGCCGATAAAGAAAAAGCGGACTCCATCAAAATTAAAACTCTTCGCTTCTCCGAAGACGAGAGAAATCAAGTTAAAAGGCAGACTAGGAGGAGCTGTATTCTGTATACACGTGGGACAGAAGGTTTGACCAGGGATGTTTAACGGCTTCCGAACAACTCAGTTATTTTTAAAATGGTCAAGAAGCAAACACATGTGAAAGAAGGGTGCGCAGGCGTCACCCACAGCAACGCGGCCCCGCGGGGACCGGGTCGGAAAGGTGGGCCGTGCCGGGCGTCGGCGACCCCGCCGCAGAGGGCCCGACCGTCCTGTGACCCCCAGCCCGCCATGCACGATGGTTTCTCAGAAAAGGCCGGGCAGCCAGGCGTTCCCGGCAGAGGAAGAACGGGTATTCTCACGGACGCGCTTCAGCAGCAGAGACTCGGGGTCAGCGTTCCCGTGACCTAGCGAGCCATGCGCTGCGTGGTGGCCGGTGCTCCCGGGCCCCGGCAGAGCCCAGGGACGAGCTGCTGTCCCGCGTGGGCGCTCGGCCCTCTCGGCCCCTGGCCTCCCCGGGGCGGCGGCGTTCCAGCCGAGGGTGTGGAGGGTCGCAAAGCCGCGCGTGCCCAGCCTCGTGGAGGAGCGAGCTCATGGAGGCCAGCCCCACGGGACAGACCAGCCCCTCCTCCAGCAGGGCACGGCCACTGCCACCCCCAGGGCCGCCCGCACCCGCAGCCAGGGACCCCGCGTGAGGGCCGGGTTCCGCCCGTGGTGTTCCCGCCGCACCTGTCGGGGAGAGTCGTGTCGTTAGGCTCCCCACTGCTTCTCTGCCGCTGGACGAGGTCCCCAGCCTGGAAGTCCTCTCCCGGGGTCATTGTCTAAAAGTCCAGGCGGGATCCCGGGGCCCCCGGCATGGTGCACAGCTGAGGGCTGACGCGGTCGCAGCCGGAGATGACGCCGGCACAGAGGCGGGCCACCCGGCAGGACAGGGACTCCAGACAGTGCCGCGCCCCAGCCAAACGCCCAGGCGCGCCGCCCACCTCCCTGGGAAGGGGGCGCTGACGGTCCCCTGACGAGGCCCCGTGGCATCCGCGAGGCTGCGTGTGGGCCAGCACCACACCCCCCAGCGAGGGGCCGCGCCCACCTCCCCGCCAGAGCAGGTCGGATCCAGGGTCCCGTGTGGCACCCAGGTGTCCGGTGTCGGTGGAAGACCCCCTGCCACACCACGGACCAGGGAGACCTCAGCGCGCGTCAGGAAGAGACACGCCCACCCCGAGATGCCAGGGGCGTCGAGTCGTCTGCGAAGCCGCAGAGCGGCCCCGGGAAACGCTCCGGCGGGCAGACGTGAGCAGGTGCGAGCAGGTGCGAGCAGGTGCGAGCGCTCGGACGGGCGGACATGAAACGTCTGCGCCAAGAACTGGGAAGCAGGAAGCAGAGCCAGGTGGAAGGTTCACCAGCGAAAAGCGCGACGATCGAACATGCAGGCCGCGGGCGAGGGGGCTGCCGGACCGGAAGACAGGCCCGGGAAACGCCCCGCAAACGCCCGCGTGGGCGGAGGGCGAAGGACAGGCAGCGCCTCGGGGCCCTGCCCGGCGGGACGCGGGGCTCGCGCCCTTGTCCTCGGAGTCCCGGCGGGAGCGGAGACGCAGGGCTGGAGACGGACTTGGGGAAGTAAGGGCCGAGCACCGTCGCGAAAGACGTAACCCTGCAGGTTCAAGATCGCGCGCAAACCCCAACCAGGACGAAGTCAAAGGCGCGCCAAGCAGCACCAGGGCCCATCGCAGCCAGACTTGGGCGCACGAAGGGCGTCCCCCTCGCGAGCAGCGACAGAGGAGACCGCTTGCTCCCGGGGAAGGACGGCGACAGCCCGAGTGTCCTCACAAAACAGGCCGGAGGGACCGGCACGCCCGGCTGCCGGTGGGGACCCCCCGGGAGGGAAGGAACGCGGGCCGGCCACACGCCCAGGACCACGCAGAGCCCGCCAAGCCCCCAGAGGCCGGGGCCCACGCGGCCGCACGCGGGGTAAGGGGACAGCCGAAGGGGCAGCGGCGGGGCAGGTCGCGGCGAGACTCGGAGAAGCGGGCCTGTCACGCAGCGGGGGGCAGGGGGTGGTACAGGCCCGGCAAAAGCACCGCCCCACAGCTGCCCACTGTGTGACCCAGGGAGGTGCCCGGGAGGTGCCAGCGCGCATGCCGTGGAGGACAGGAGTGGGGGCGGGGAGGGGAGTGGGGGCAGGAGGGGCGGGGGGGGCGCCGGGCGAGGGGCAGGTTCCCCCTGCTTCGCCGGGTCTGTGGCGGTCCCTGGCGTGACCAGCTGGCACCCCCGCCTGTGCGCACGCCTGGGCCGCGTCGCCTGCCGGGAGGACCGTGCTCGGCGGCCGCCCGCGTCTGTCGTGCTGGGCATGCGCGGTGCAGTCCCGAGCCCCCCCACGGCCTGACCTGGCCGTCTCCCCCTTACCGGCAGGTACGCGACGGTCTACACCATGTTCCCTGTGTTCTCGCTGGTGCTGGACCAGGACGTGAAGCCTGAGGTGGCCATGCTGTACCCGGAGCTGTACAAGGACCTCACCAAGGTGCGGCGCCGGCTGCGTCCGGCAAACCCACCCTGGGCGTGCGGGGGGCACGGGGGGGGGGGGGGGCGGTGGCCCTGAGCAGGTTTAAACTCTGCTCTGCCCTCGCAGGCGTTTTTATCCTCCTGGGGTTTTTTTTGATACTTTCCTTGAGTGAAATTAAGGCTTTAAAGTTCCTTGGAAAAAAATATAAAATGCCCACATTACCATTATAGTCAGGGCAAAACCGAAGCTAGTTTAACGTAGCAGAAGGCGAAAACGGGGACCACGCACGCCGTCCTCACGAAGAGACCACCGTGACCACGCCGAGCGGAGGAGCCTTTCTGGCCAACACCCTGAAACGGGGAAGTCGTCATCAGTCAGTGAGGCGGGCAGAGCCAAAGGTCCTAGCACTACGGGAAGACACTGCGAGTAACTGCGACTGCAGCAGATCGTGGTTTCCTACTTCCAAGGCTCCAGGAAAGCCTACGCACATGTCGCCTCACAGACTGAGCGGAGACGTGAGCCCTCACGTGCGACTTCCAAGCCAGCCAAGCTGAAAACCTAGGCAGGCGTGCGTGCGCCGGGGCGAGGTCGCCGCCGGTCCCCAGGCGGCGCTGGCAGGGGGCCGCGGCGGGGAGCCCAGCCAGACCGTCCGCCGGTGACCGGACGCGGGGCAGCGGACACACTCGCTGTCCGGGGCTCTGGGCTGCCCACCAGCCTCTCGCCGGGCGCCAGAGCCACCGGTAGCGAGGAGATTCGGGGTCGCCAACGCCCACGGCGAGCGACCAGCTGTCGCACCCCCGGGCGGACGCTGTGCCGGCAGCCGCGCTCGGCTCCGTCCGTCCGTGGGGCCCGTCCGTGGGGCCGGCCTGCGGGCAGGACGCTCCGCCTTCCCGCCCCACGCTCCTCGCTCGCTCGCTCGCCTTCCCCGGCCGCGCCTTCAGGGCCCAGGTCTGCGCCGTTGTCTTTCCGGTGCACGTTTCTTTCAGAAGCGGACACACTTCGAACCCTGCGGAAACCAAGCGGCACCGAGTGCTCGGCCGCTTCGCTCCGCAGCAGTGGGACTGCTTTTCCCCTCGGCGCCTGAGACGTGTCGCCGCTCCGTGTGGCTCCCAGACACGTGGCCGAGTCGGCCCGAACGCACGCAGCGCTCGGCACCACTCCCGGGGACGGACGGCCACGCGGCTGCGCCCCGCCACGACGGCAGGGCTGGGGCGACGCGGGAGCCCTCGTCCCGGCCTCAGCGCCGCGCGGAGTCAGGAGAGGGGGCGCGCTTAGTGCGTCAAGGGCGGTGGACAGCAGCGTGAGACGGGCGGGTGGGACCGCGCGCGCTTCCCACGACCGAGCTGCCCGCGCGCCCTGCGCAGGGGCCAAGGGTCGCAGTGCAGGCGTGCAGTCCCTCCAGAGGTCACCGGGGGCGCAGGGCACACATCCCCGGCAAACAGGAAGGTCCTGTGCTTCGGGCGAGCCCCGCGGCTGTGCCTCTCTGCAAGCAGGGTCTCCCTGCATCGGGCCGGCCCAGGCGTCACATCCGCCTGACCGTCCCACGGGGCGGCCGGCCCTTGGCGCGTGATGCGCCCGCGATGCCGAGGGGGTGTCTGTCCCCTTCCTCTCCGGAGCTGCAGCCCTCGCCCCTCTCAGGAAGCGGTGTGTCTGTGATAACAACGCTTCGGTATTCCTCGTTCAAAGGTCACGCTCTGCTCTGAATTGTTCAGCTTCCCTTGTGCGCAGTCCCTGATTTTCCGGGTGCCGCCAGTGAGACGGGAAACACGTGGCCTCCCATGAAAAGCCGCCCGAGCCTCGGCCCAGGCCCAGGCCGAGTGAGACCCCGCAGAGTCAGCTGGCTGGGAGCCGGGAGCAGGGCGTCCGGTCCGCAGTCCCACACCGCGGTGACGGCCGGCCACACGGTGCGGGTCGGCGCCGTGCCCGCGGTCTGGGTGTCGAGCGTCACACACTCCCAGCGCGCGGTTAGGGCTTTGCTGTGTCTCATTCCCTGGTGAACGTTCTCAAAGCGAGTGATCTTGGCGTTTAAAATGTGTATTTGTGTCCTTATATAACATTAATAAGGCAAGAAAAGGGAATAAAAGATGCAGAAACGAGGAAGCGAGGAAGAAGACGTCTCTGCCGATGCCAGGGTTTCCGTGTAGAAAGTCCCCAGGTGTAGTGAGGGTGCAGGACCCAGGGGAAGCGTCTGTAATCTCCAGTCTGCGCAGTGAACAGTCGAGGTCTGGAAAAAGGTTTGAAAACTTTACAATATCGTTGAAAAGTCAAACTCTTTGGTGTTGCCCTAACAAACGTGTGTGGGATGTACGTGCCGGTAAGGAACGCGGCTGGAAGGCTCAGTAGCGGTGGCCCCGATCCGCCGACCCCAGAGCCCAGAGGGGCCGTCACGCGGGCGGAACCCAGGCCCGCTCCGAGGAAGGAGCAGGGGGCGGCAGGCTTCCCGTGACGCGGTGTGCGGGGCAGCGCGAGGGCCGGCGGGGGCGGCACAGAGGCCCGCGGCGGCGCTCGACGGCCGGGCACGTGGCGGGCACGCCGGCCGGTGCAGGGAGGGTCGGCAGACGGCGCCCCCTCAGCACGTCACGCACAGGCAGTGGCGGACACCCAGCCACCGCACGCCTGCCACAGAAAGCCCCGCGGGGGGTCGCGGCCTCAGTGTGACCTGCACGGCCACAGACCGTCCGGAAGGAAGCGCGCACGGCCCTGGGCTACACGGGGGTTTTAGGCCCTGGGTCAGAAGCATGACTCGTAGAGGGAAAAAATGATAAACAGGACTTGGTCACACTTAGCAACTCACGTCCTGTGACCGGCACCGTCGAGGCGGCGTGAAGGCAAACCAGGCTGGTAGAAAACATGTGGGAATCGCATTTCTGACGAGGGACTTGTACCCAGAAAATACAGAGGACCCCAAAACTCGAGGACATCCCCGTTTTCTACGTGGGCGGAAGACCCGGGAGGTGCCACACGGATGACGACGGCTGCCCAGCAAGCGCGTGGGGTGCTCGCGGCCCCGTCGTCGGGGAGCCGGAGAGGGCGGCCACGCACGGCACGGCAAACGTCCGCAGGGGCCCCGGCCAGTGCCACGGCCCTCGGGGGCACTTTGGGGGTTTCACGGAGTCAGACCTGCCCTTCGCTCCCGACTCGGCCGGCGCAGCCCCAGGCGTCTGCCCGCGAGGAGACCCGTGTGCACACAGTCAGCACACAGGTCTGTGGGGCCATGGTCACGGCTCCCCAAACCGGGACCGACCGGTGGCCGCGCAGCCACGCGGCGGGGCGCGCCCGCGGGAGCACTCCCTGCAGACGGGTTTCATGACCCAAGGCCCAGGCAGCACCCACTCGCGTGCCGGCGAGACGCGCACATGGGGCCCGGGCGCTACGCGGACCCGTGCGAGATACAGAAACGTGTACGTTCTCCGCTGCTTGGAAGTCAGCATTGCCTTTAGCTGACCGTGACGTTGTGATGCGTGTGGCGCTCACGGTCACACTCAGCGCAGCGAGGCTCCGGCTCAGGCAGTGTCTCCGCAGACGGACACCAGCGGTCGGGGCGCCGAGGGGCCGCGCTTGTCCTGGACAGGTGTCCGTGGGCTCCAGGCCGGCGGGACCCAGGCCGAGACTCCTCCCGGGGTGTCACGTGTGACGCGTCCCGCGTGTCCCCCATGGCGTGCACTCCAAGCCCCCCGTCTGTCGTCGCTGTGAGGGGCCCCGCGGGCACCGTGCCCCGGGCACGGCTTCCGACTCTGGCCGCCAGCAGCCGCAGCCGGCGGGCAGCCTTGAGGAGGGCGCCAGACGTCCCGTGCCGCTTCGTCCGCAAGCGGAGGTACGTCCGCTCTTGGTCACCGAGGCGCCACCGTGAGAATCGGATGCCAGCGCGGGGGAGAGCAGACGTTCTGCGCGACGAGGCGCTCGGCTGGCCTCACGGGGCTCGGCCCCAACACCCTGCGTTCGCTCGGCCCCCTCT
The DNA here is from genome assembly GCF_014176215.1 of Rousettus aegyptiacus. Taxonomy (NCBI): domain Eukaryota; kingdom Metazoa; phylum Chordata; class Mammalia; order Chiroptera; family Pteropodidae; genus Rousettus; species Rousettus aegyptiacus. Next base: position 93,837,657 of record NW_023416287.1, read on the forward strand.
GACGCACGTCGCCTGTACCCGCCCCTTGCCACTGGCGGTCGGCGTGGCCGCCTGAGGACCAGTCCTCCTCGGCGTGGATGTCCCGGCAGCGTGGTCAGCCCCGGCTCCAGGCCGGCGCCTGTCTCGGACGCAGTCCTGATAACCTGCCTAGGTGAAGAGTGAAGGTCATCGCGTGTCGAACTCGTTCACATGGCGTCCTCGGGAGAGGTCCGAGGGGCAGTGAACTCCGGCCTCACCGCAGTAGACTGTCCTTTTTCATCTGAAGAAACTAGAGAGTAAACACAGGAATATTTTTTCCCCAGAAACAAAGTAAAGGGAAGTTATTTTTACCACCAATCAAGTGTTTGTTTACGGACTCTGGGGTCCCTAGGAAGCCAAGGGACATATTGTGGCATGAGGTCAGCAAAGGTCAAACCAGCAGAGAACTGCACACCTGTTCTCTGCACGGGTGCCCCCGGGACACACAGGCAGGACAGGTGGCCGCGGCGGTGGCCGGGCTTGAGGACCTGGGTCTGTGGGAGCCGCTGGTGAGGTGCTTGAACGCGGTTGCTAACGAAGCTCTCCACTGTCCCCAGGGCAGATCCTTGTCCTTCAAGACCTTCCTCGTCTGGGTCTTGATCAGCATTTACCAAGGTAAGCCGCCTGCCGCTCCCGCGCGGGGCCTCTCTGCCTTCAGTCCGCTGCTTTCGCCTCCCGCTCGCTCCCGAAAGCGCGCGGTCGCGTCGGCGGTGAGCGGCCGCTCCCGCTGGTCTCGTAAACGGGTGTCCCGGCAGCGGGTCTCCAGACCTCTTCGCAAGCAAGGTGGGTTGGTATGTTTTTTAACCGATGAATGTCTCCTAAAAACCGACCCATTTTAAATTAAATGTTAATCCAGAAAAACTACCAAGCGCGTACCACGTCACGCGCCCACGCGATGACAGGGCTCTGAGGAGCTGAGCTATGTGGTCAGAGGTCATCGGCCACCTTTTGGTGTTGCAGACAAACGAGCGATTGTCAAAGCGTAGGTGACAGGTGGCCAGGGACATGGCGCTGACGTGCATAGCCGTCGGCGCCGATGGACGCGGAGGCCCGGCCGCCCCTCCCGGCGGTCCCCAGTGCGCGAGCCTCCGCGCGGTGTTCCGCCCGACCTCGCGAGCACCGCGTCTGATTTCGTTCCTAGTCCAGCGCTCGCGTCGTTAACCTCGGCGTGGGTGTGTGCGCGACCCCGTCGGCGACGGCACCGGCCCCCGCCAGCTGTTTCCTGGCCCGTTCCCCGCAGCTGGCTTCCGCGGCGTCGCGTTTCGAGCCCGAGCAGGAGGCGTCCCGTGAAACGCCACGCCGCCCCCGCCCTCGCTGTTTTGCAGGCGGCGTCCTCATGTACGGGGCCCTGGTGCTTTTCGAGTCGGAATTCGTGCACGTGGTAGCCATCTCGTTCACGGCCCTCATCCTCACCGAGCTGCTGATGGTGGCTCTGACCATCAGGACGTGGCACTGGCTCATGGTCGTGGCCGAGTTCCTCAGCCTGGGCTGCTACGTGGCCTCGCTTGCTTTTCTCAATGAATATTTTGGTAAGTGGCCTTGGAATTCTTTGGATAATCGTCTTTTATTGATTTTTAAACTTCTTTTTTTGTTATTACTTCTTTCTACGTTGTGTTAAATTGCAGATCACAGCAAAACCCATATCAGAAAGCTTCAGACACGAGCCGATTTGAGGGGAAAGGTTAAACTCCTTGTAATAATTTATAAAATTTATATTCTCATTCTCTTGGCTTTTCGAAAGATACCCACTCTGTGCTGAAGTGGGGACCCCGCCCCCCGGGGCGTGAGGTTCGTCCTCCGTGATGGCTGAAACCCTGAGGAGCACGTCCTGGGGTGGCCCGCCCCGCCCGTCCCCTCGTGGGAGGCCACCTGCGCCCGCGCCGATGGCCTCAGCCCCTCCAGCTGCCAGCACCCGATGTGGCTCAGACGCGTGGGCTCGTGGCCTGGGGTCACCAGTGCTGTGCCCTGGCCACACGCAGCCCGCCCCGCTGCACCCCTCCTGGCCCCGCCACCAGCCGGGCGCCCCTGGGAGGAGTGGCTTCCTGCCCGTGGTGCTGGAGGGTAGCTGACGGTGGCCGTGACCCTCAGTGAGGGCAGCGGCTATCCTCGGACAACTCTGGTCACCGCGCTCGGCTGACTGAGGGGACAGCAAATCAGGGTCGCCTTCACTTCTGTGCTCCCCCGCGACCTGCTCACGCTTCTTCCCCACACGCCAGACGCCCCGGAAGGACCCGTGTCACAGGCACGAGCAGCAGCAGGAAGCCGGGGGGCTGCGGGCACGTCCCCCGCCCAGGCCCCCGCCTCCCCGACAGCAGCCGCAGCCCAGATCCACCCTGCCCCACGGAGCCCGGGGTCACTGTGCCACGAGCCCAGGCCTGTCCGCCAGAGCTCGGGGGGCCGTCCCAGTCACTCCCTGTCGCCCTGAGCAGGTGGCCGTGGCCGAGAGGGCTGCGAGGTCAGAGGAGACGGAGGGACCGTCTGTCCTCAGCGTCCCGAGACGTGGACACGTAGGACGTGGCACAGTGGCTGCCTGAGGATGGCGGGGCCATGCCTCTCCTGGTCTGAGACGGAATTTTCCAGAAGGTTTTCAGAAAAGGAAGGACTGCCTCATGTCCGCGGCAGACCATCAGCAGCCACGATGGCCGTGACCACGTCGGGGCCACCACGTGAGGCCAGTGGTTCTGTGTGGAGACAGCGATTTCCCGGTGACCGATCTGCTGATGGTCCTGTGCCCACCATGGCCGCAGAGCCAGACTGAGCCGGCGCCCACACCAAGTGCCCGCGACGTCAACCTGCCGCCCGCCTCCATCAGTGAGTCACGGTCCGCTTCAGAGGGCCCCGTCCCCACGCCGGCCAGAGCAGGGTGCGCGCATCCCAAGTGAAGGGCGGCCTGCACCCCGCAGTCCAGAATGCCCAGGGCCAGCCCTCGGCGAGCAGCTCCCAGGGTCCGCGGGCACTGAGGAGAAGCACCTGCGAGCAGACGCGACGACCCAGAAGAGAGCGCTGTGGGGGCCAGAGGGGGCGCGCCCAGCCCCTCGGCAGGGGCTGACAGCCTGACGACCGTGTGGGGGGCGGACCGGGGCCCCGCGGCGGCAGCAGCAGGCTCTCCGGGCACCCGCCCTGCGACCAGTGGGAACTGGAGAGTGAGTGTGGGGCGGGCATCGCGGGGCCGGCACGGGGGAGGCCCCGCCACACGGCCGGCGGCGCGTGCGTGAGGATCTGCCCCGGGATCGGCGTTCCCGAAGTGTCCAGGTGTCTTGGGAATAAAGAGAAGACCCAAGAGCTTCCGGGGGGGGTGGGCGACAATGGCCCCGAGATGCTCGAAGACTCCAGGAGGCCACAGACGGTGCCCCGTCCCAGAGGATGGGTGTCCCGCCTGCAGATGGGCACAAGTGACATGGCAGGCGACGTCACTGGTGAGCCCGAGAAGGCTCGGGCTGGGCCGGGGCGGCAGGGCAGGGAGTGGCAGAGAACGGGCTTCTGGCTGGGCCGTCCCCCCCCCACCCCATCCTGCCCCGCCCCGGGCGAGGTGTGGGGACAGTCGGGGGGCCTGGGCTCCGCCCAGGCGCAAGGTGGCAGAGGCGGCGCCTCAGCTGCATCACGCCTGGAGCCCCGCGTGGGCCTGCTGGCGCCCGCGGGACAGCGGCACACGCTGGCCGTGCGCACGCGCTGGCCGTGCTCTCTGGCGGGACAGCTCCCGGACGTCCAGTGTGCGCACCAAGGCGGCGGTGCGCCCGCGGGTGCCGGGGCCGGGAAGCTCTGCCGAGGAGCCGGCAGGCCCGGCGACGGGGCGGGTTCGTGCCACACGCTGGACGCGGGAGCTCTCGTCTCAGGGGCGTCAGGGAGACGCCCGGACGCGGCCTCTAGGAAGCAGGTGCCGCCGCAGGAGGCCCTTCCGTGGCGAGGGCGAGGCGGGTCAGGCCCTTGGTCCTCAGCGAGGAGGAACCACGTGGGAGACCCAGGCGACCTCAGCGCGCTGTCTCGGGGCCACGCGGCAGGGTCAGGAAGTCTGGCGAGGCCAAGAGCGCTGCCCCCTCAAGCGGTCTGCGTCTGTCCCGCGACTGAGCAGCTCGGTAGGGCGGCCGCGGTGCGACCAGGGCCCGGGGGCAAGGCGCCTCTCCGTTTCCGCCGAGCGGAGTGGAGCCACGTGCCACGGAGCTGTCTCCGGGGCAGCTGACAGTCACACGCAGCCAGTCTGCTGCAACAGCGGCTCCGTCCGCCACCGCAGAGCTGTGAATTAGAAAACGGACGTGGGAGCCTGCGAAGCTGGTCCCCTTTTTCGTAACTGACAAACGGCAGAGGAAGAAAAGGAAGCAGGCGAACTCAGATCCAAGTGTTTCCTCGACGGTGACAACGTGGGTGGGAAAATAGTAAAAGTTAACGTTTCTGTGTTAAACATTCACCACAAACGACAGCTGTAGCACCCACAGAAGAGCCGTTTTCTGGTTACAACACCTGTCACTTTGTTACTTCGCTTTGAGCGTGAACGGAGTGTGCGCCTGCGTGAGCACAAGGCGCTCGGCGTGGGGCACGCGGGTCACCGCCTGAGTCCCGCCTGCTCCCTGGAGCCGCACGTGCTGAACACGAAGCGAAACCGACACGGGCCCAACGTGCGGGCGGCGCGTCTGGCCCGTCGCCGACCTGGGCACACGGGAGGCCGATGACCCGGCTGGGACGGGGCGAGATGAGCCCAGGCCATGTGGGCCCCTGATCCGGCTCCTCACCTGCACACGGGACAGCACGTCGCTGTGGTCAGAGGGCCGGCGTGAAGGTCAGCAGGAGCCTGCCTGTACGTGGAGTGGCCGTGCGTGAGCGTGTGGACAGCTGCTCGCGGCCTGCGAGGCGCGGCAGACGCGACCGGTGTGCCTCGGAGGCCGGATCCCTCCGGAACCCTTCGGACCCGCGTCCGAGGGAGCGTGGGGTCCACGCAGCGTTGGCGTCAGCCCCGAGCAGGTGTGCGGAGATGCGCGATGAGCCAGTCACGGGCGCGTGCCCCGCCGTCACTCGCGGAGCTCCTCAACGTCTGTTGGTTCGCCAGGCGCCGGGGCCTGTGTCTCCCTCGGCCCCGTCCCCTGGCGGCTCCTGTGTCCTCGCAGACGCGTGGGCGGGGTGTCAAGGGCGGCTTCTCAGGGGGCTGAAGCCATAGAGACTGAGAACGGCGTTGTCAAGGCCCGACCGGTGACAGCAGCCCCCCTGCCCCCCCCGCCCCGTTTCCGCTAAGCGTGTGGCCCACGGAGCGTTTGCTGCGGCTTTCCCACAGGGACGAGGCCCCCCGCCGGGGTTCCGCAGCTCCTGGGGGTGGTGTCCACACGCCAAGTCTGCTCACAGCTGGGGTCCGTGAGGGGACAGCGTGTCCCGCCCAGCAGCTCTTGCCGTGGACCCTGGAGACCACGTTCAGGGTTTCAGGCCGAGGTTAGGCGCAGGCCGGTGACCCGCGGGCTCCGCTGCACAGACGCCGCGCCCTGCGCCGGTGCCTCAGAGTCGCCCGCCCGGTCCCTTCACCCCACCTCGGCAGGCCGGCCGAGGCGTCGCCGCCACTCTCTATTCGAACGCTGTGAACGGCTGGTCCACATGCCGCTGGACGCAGGAGGTTCCAGCTGCACAGGCGGCAGACCGCAGCTGTCGCGTGAGCCCGCAGGGCGTCCAGGAGGGCTCGGGTGTCAGGCCGAGGGACGGCGAGGGCAGGTGCCCACGCCCGCCACCCCGTCGGTGGACCCGGCCGGTCTGGGCACGTTGCAGACGGAGCGGGGGCGCCACGCGGGGCCCCTGCGGTGCCGGGCGGCGTCCGTCACACACGGTCTGATCCCTCGGGTGCCGTGTTTCCACTAGGAACTCGGTACACCTGGCGCACAGGTAAGACAGCACGTCCCCCCAAGGACCTGCGGCCGCCCGGCCGCCCTGACGTCTGGCCCTGTTTCCCCCCCACAGACGTCGCCTTCATCACAAGCGCGGCCTTCGCGTGGAAGGTGTCCGCCGTCACCCTGCTCAGCTGCCTCCCGCTCTACGTGGTCAAGTACCTGAAGCGCAAGCTGTCCCCGCCCAGCTACTCCAAGCTGATGTCCTAAGCGCCCAGTCTCCCGCTCCGGGGCGTCCCCGGTGGCGCGGGGTGTGATGGCCGCAGGAGGGGGGGAGGGCCGGAGCCCAGAGCGCCCAGCGCCCCCCGCAGGCGGCCTCTTCTCTCCTGTGGCTTTGTACCCCACCAGCCCGTTTTTATTGAAAATGAGCCCAAATTGCCTCGCTGTTGCACACCCATCCTGCTCTGGTTTCTGAGAACTGCAATGAAAGCCGATCTAATACTCTGCGACTTCCTAACATCCAGACGCTTTTTTTGGTGTTACAGCAGCCAGTGCTGCTGGACTGGAATAAAATCCAGCCGCTGCGGACGCGGTGCGCGCGCGCCGAGGCTCCCGCGGGCCCAAGGCGGGTCGCGGGCAGCGCGTCCACGTGCCGCCGCCTCCGGCGACTCGGGCTCCGGCCTCGCTTTGTGACGGCGCGACCAGGGCCCGACGCGCAGAGCGCGCGGATCGCGCGTCCGGGGAGCTCCGGCCCCCACGGCGCTGCCGCGTCCCGCGCTGGCCCGGCTCCCCGGGGGGGGGGGGGGGGGGGGCGTGACCCTCGGGCCCCGCCGTCAGGACGTGGCGAGCCGGCCGGCGCCCCAGTTAAAGCGCGTGCGGGTGGGCGAGGCGGCGGCTCCCGGGTCTGCGCTTGCGTGACGCGGGTCCGAGCCAGGTGGGGGCGTCACGCACGTGCTCCCGCCGCCCTCGCGCACCGCGACCTCCGTCCGCGCGCCGTCCGCAGCTTGGTTCCCACCCAGGGTCCCGTCCCGGTCCCCGGGGGGCGCCCTCGGCTCCCGCAAACGGCCACAGCGGGAGCGCCAGGCCGGGCGTCCTGCCTCGCCGCCCACGGGCGCCGTTTCCCGGCCGCGCACCAGGTGGCGCCGCTTGCTCCGCTCCCTTTCGGCCACACGGTCGCGCTGGTCCCCAACGTGGTCACTAGAGGCCCCTCCTGGGCCGCACCGCGGGACCTTGGCGTCTGCGTGCGGCCACCTGCGCCCAGCCGGGGTTTGAGGGAACCGCCCGGCGGCCGCCGCTAACTCGACTGTGACACACTGGCCCCCCTCAGGACACGAAGCTCCAGAAAAGCGCCCGCGAGCGGGTTCTTAGCCGGAGGCCGGGGCACACAGGCCGCCGGCAGCTCGGGAGAAGGGGGTGTCTGCGTGGGGGCAGCAGCGTGGGAGCCGCTGGGGCGTCGGGGGCTGGGGCGTGCCGCGGTCGGGGGAGGGGCTGCGCCAGTCCCAGCGTGAAGCGGTCACCACCTGCAGGAGGGCCAGGTCGCCTCCCTGTGCTCAGACTAGGTTCTGGACTCCTCTTCAGCCCCAGACACTGCGACGAGTCGGGGGTCCCGGCCGCAGGGCCCGGGATTGTTTCCTGGGCATTTTCACTGCTGCAAGCAGCAGGAGAGAAGGGACGTCCTTCCCCTCGGCACAGCTCGTCAGTGTCCCGTAGGCCTTGTGCGGGCGCCCAGCTTGCAGGGCCGAGGCGACGGCGCCGACCTGGCGCTGTCCTAGGGAGGGAGCCCCACGAGATGAGGGGGGCTGGGCGGGGGGCCTCTGAGCAGGCGAGACTGAAGCCGAGACGCCCCCAGGCCGTGGTGGCTCCTGGGAGCCGGGGGCAGACAGGGCAGCGCCAAGGGCCGGCGGCGCGCAGGGCGGGGCGGCGTGCCCCCCGAAGGCTCCGTTGTGGATTCACAGTGAAGCCGGCGGCGTTCCCCAGCATTCCCAGATCGTTGGGTCTGACCACGGTTGCGGGTCGGGAAGCAGGCGGGACAGGGGACGTGGGACAATGGCGTGAGCTAGGGGAACCGAGACTAGTTTAAAGGGGACCGACGGGAGTGAGGAAGGTCCTCCTCCTGCACTGTGGCCCGAGCCCCTGGCACCGGTGGCTTTCAGGAGTCAGGAAGTAGACCGGGCAGCCAGGCGACGGCTGAACCCGCGGACGGGGGGCGAGGGGGGTGGGCTGACCGTGTCCCCTCCTGGGATGACTGGTCACTGGGCGGACGCGTCAGAAATTGCTCGACACGGCGAGGGAGAGTGGGATGCGGGCGCAGGGACCGTGGGCGGGTCCCCAGGGCCCCGAGAGCGTGGCCTGCAGCCTCGGGTCCTTCTGGGCGCTTCACCCGGACGCCAGGTGCACAGAGCCAGGCCACAGCTGCGTCCCCAGACTGTGCTGGCAGCTAACGGGTGGGGCGGGGAATGGGGTGGGGGACATGGGAATGTGGGGACAGGGGGCGTGGAACAGGCAGACGGGGGGTGGGGGGTGGAATGGGGGATGGGACAGGGCGTGTCCTCGGTCCCTGGACCCCGGTTTCAAGTAAGAAGGGTCCTTCACTGACTCCAGCTGGTCCCGTGGCCGTTCCCTGCAGTTAAGGTCACTGGGGTCGGAGAGCCAGCAGAGACGCCTCGATTCCCCGCCAGACTGGGCGTCCCCTGTGCCTCACAGCCTGGACCTGGGGGTGCCAGGGCGCACGCCCATGCTCACCTGGGGAGGGCCGCAGGTCTCCCCTTCCCCGAGGGCATTCTGCCCGGAACGACCAGACGTCGGGAGAAGCCGCACGAGCAGCACGGAGCCCCACTGGCCCCCAGGGATCCAGGTCCTAGTCGTGCGGCCCTGGGAGGACAGAGCGGTGGCCCACACAGACTCTGGTGATTCACGCGGAGCCTTTTCTGCACCGGGATCCCAGGCCCCCGGCCTTCAGGTCGCGGGGTGTCTCCTTATGTCCTGCCGTGTCACACAGGGAGCATGTGGGTGATGCTGGGAACGGCCACTCGTGTCACCTACGCTGTGTCCTGAGGACGCGGTCTGCACCTGCTCCTGAGCTGCACAGGCGCGGTAGGACTGAGCCCCCGGCTCAGCCCCACTCTGCTCGGGCCTGTGTAATCCCACAAAGCGCCAGCAGGTGGCGCCCGAAGCTAAGAAATGCCGCACAGGCTGGTTCCTGCCAACCTCGAGGTGTTCAGAGCCCGTGGTCCCCCCTGAACTGGAGCCACGGGCCACCAGAACCCGTGACCCCGCTGGACAGCGCTGTCGCGAGGCACCCCACCTTCCCGCAGGCACACGTGCACCCGCCATCCGTGGCATTCTTCCCGTTCATGACAGACCACACAAGAGTCAGACCTCCTGGTCCTTCAGGGAGAGGCCCCCCCGCCGCCCCATCTCCCGCCTGCAGCCCCCTCCTCATGGGCACAACTCCTGGCGGCCTGGGAAGTTATGGGGGCCCAATGGAGACGACACTGAGGGGGCCAGGGGGACCCCAGAGAACTGAAGTCTCATATCCATGTTCCTGAGCCCTAAAAACACTGACTACTAATTCCAGAAGTTTTCACATCTCATAGCCATGTGACTTTAGAACCAGAGAAAATGGAGAACCGCCTATATTGCCAACTCTGGTCCAGAGAACTGGGTGCCCCTGCCCAGCGCCCTGGGCAGAGACAAGGCCAGACCCACAGTGGGCAGCCCGTCCTCAGCCTCAGACCCCGCTCTGGAGACACGTGCCCACAGCCCATGGCAGAAGCTGTCTGCTTCGCTCCCTCTGACAAGCGGGGACCCTGGTCAGCTGGCCCAGGAGCCCTGGGGCCACTCAGTGGGACCTGTCCTTGTTTTCATAACATGGGAAGGCGCAGACCCTGGGGCCCCTCTGCCAGGGGTGCCTGGGGCCCAGCGGGGGTTCTGAGCCCAGGAGGCTGGTTTCAGGTGGCCGACTGCCCGCCCCACACACTCAGGCGGCTCCTGCAGGGCCACCGAGGGGACGTCCGGCCTGCAGGCCTGGGTCTGCGTGCTAGCAAGGCCCCAAGGAGCAAGGCCAGACTGCAGGCCGGCCACGCCACACGACCGACTGACGTCCGTCCTCTCGGTCCTGAAGGCTAACAGCCGGGGGCAGGTGTCCCGCAGCTCCGGGGAGGCCCCTGGCTGCCGCCTCCCGTGTCTGAGGGCTCGTGAGCACACGGCTCCCATCTCGGCTTCATCCCCACGTGCCATGCCCCCTATGTGTCTGGGTCCCAGTCCCCCTGAGGACACCGGTCACTGGGTCAGGTCGGCCCCATCATAACTCATCGCATCTGCAAAGACCGTCTCCCAATACCACCCTGTCCCGAGGTTCTGGGGACACCACTCAGCCCGGCACAGTGGGGTGACCGCCGGGCGCCCCAGCGTTGCTTAGTGGATGTCAGTTCAGTTCAGGGTCTCCGCTCCCTCCCCAAGGGCTCAGACCTTCCACTGGCCGAGCGCCAGGACAGGCTCTCGAGGAGGGTCAGCTGAACAAGGGAGTGGAGCCGTGGGTCTCGGCGCTGTGCTCAGGCCGCTGGCGGTGGGTGACCCTGGGCGCCTGAGCACCTGACCCGGGTCTGCTGGTTCCTGTCCTGATGCCCACAGCTGTGCGGCCCCGACCAGGTTGGGGAACGGCTGGGGTTCTCACTGTCCCCTCAAACCAGAACCGAGAGGTAGCTCGCCATCAGACCTGCTCCTCTGGGGTGACCTTCCGAGCGTCCCCTGATCAAGGTGACAGGCTCAGGACATGGACTCAGCTACTCATCTGGGAAAGGCCCGCTGCACGCAGCCCGGCAGCCTGGCACCTCCAACCCCCGCCCCCGCCCCCGCCCCCGGCATCCAGGGTTCCGCGCAGAGTGGCCAGGGGCGCCAGGAGGACCCGGGTGGTGCTCCAGGCGCTACACACGGCGCCGCCACCTGGCCCAGCGACCCCGCCTGCATCTGTGTCCCACGGGCTCTGAAAGTCTCAGAAGACGCCCGCGCCCCGCCTCCCGCCGCGGCCGAAGCACCCCGTCCGCGGCGGATGGGCACATGGGTGCGCGTCGGCCGAGGTGTGCTGCCCCGTCTTAAAAAGGGAGGGGTCCTGGCCCGTGCCACATGGCTGGACCTGCAGGTGCCGGGAATAGACCAGGCACAGAAGGACACACGATTCCCGCAGTGTGAGGTTCCCCAAGGCAGACAGGGGAAGAGAACCAGGCGGCCCGGGGCCAGGGGGAGAGGGGCGGGCGTGAGTTTAGAGGGGACGCGGTCGGTCCGTGAGATGGCCTTGTGGGTGGCCGGCGGAGACGGCAGCACAGCACCGGGCACGCCCCTGACGCCACCGAGCTGTGCACTCGACAGCGGTAAAGATGGCACGTTTCTGCGAAGTGTATTTTACCACAACTTTTAGAAAGCGCCGTGCGGGACTGTCATTTTCTGAGAGGCGGAGGCCCGGGCGGGGGGCCCGGAGCCCACCGCCTGCCCGTTTCTAAGAAGAAGAAAGGCTTCCGTGGGCTCGTAAAAGGCGGCCGTCTGCTCGGACATCAAACGGCTCTGACACAGCCTCTCGGTGACTTCAGTGTAATGAATCAGAAGCACATGGATTAAATTTCCCTTGAAATTCACTCGGGTTTAAAAATTAATGGAAAAAGCGCCTGGCACACTTGTTTGGTGCTTTATTGACCCAAATACTCTTTAACAATAGTTTGGGACTCGTCAGGCCTAAGGTGGGGGTTCTGGCCGTCCCCAGGGGAGCCAGGCCCACGGGGAGGGGTTCCTGACAGCCTCCAAACTGTATCATGGGTGAAAATGAAAGTCATTGGGGGGGGAGGGGAATGAGAAGCACAGCCTCCTTGCGTGAGGCAGGGGTCCACATGGCTCCCCTTGGCAAGGTTGCTGCTTCCTGGAACAGATTTAAGTGAACCAACTAACTTGAGAAAAAATTTACAGTGTTGTCATTAGAAAACTATTATTATTTTTTTATTTTGCAAAGGAAAACATTGTGAATTGACAGGTGCGAACCCCAAGTCTTGCCAGAAACGAAAGCCGTAATGGAGGCTAACACGTGGGGCTCGGCAGCACCGCTGGGCGGGGGGCCGCGGGGACAGGGGCCTCCGAGCGGCGGGCCTTGTCCCCGGCCGCGGAGTCGTGCTCGGGAAGCCCCTCTGGTTCTGTGACCCGGGACAGAGACTGGAGAGCCGCCGAGCAAAGGGCCTTCCTGAGACCTGGCGGTGGCCCAGGGCTGACCCGGAGGAGGCTGCAGAGCAGGGCCGGGGTGGTCTGGGCAGGGCTGCACCTCCAAACGGGCACCAGACGGCCCTGCCTAAGTGGCCAGACCACACCACGTGCCAACAGCTCAGCCTGCCTGCTTCCCAGGACAATCGGGGACAGGCCCGGGGGACGTGGCCCGGGGGACGTGGCCCGGGGCAGGGTCTGTCCTGCGCCCTCACCTCCTTCCCCCTCCACAGCACCTTTGATTCCCATCGGCCCGGGGAGCCGGGCCTTCCCCACCCCTGGGGAACGAGGAGGGGCCCCTGGCTCGCCAGTGTGCCGATTCTGTCCCGCGATGGTGACGGAATCCCAGATCCGCCCAGACCGGTGGGGGAAACACTCGGAGGTGGCTTTCGGGCCCCGGGGGAGTCACACCCACAGCCAGGAGCTGCCTCCAGCCTGCTGTCCCCACATCGGCTCAGAGGAGGTCACCTCTCCCCATGGCCGCAGGCCTAGGCTTGTGGGGTCCCTAAGCCAGACGCGGTGTTAGGCAAGAGTGGCCGGGGTATGGCACCCATGCCAGAGGTAAGTGCCTTGCTGGACGCAGAGGTGCCGTGGGTGGAGCTGTCAGCCAGGCTCCCGCACGCGCCCTGGAGAGGACCCCTGGGAGGGGCACTCCTGGGCCACAGGCCCCCCAGGGAAGGAGGCTGCCAGGTGGGGTAGGCGTGTGTCCTGGCAGGAAGCCAAACCCCTTGGCGTCGGTGGGGGTCTCCGGCCCCCCGTAACACATTGCCACCAACTAGAGAGCTTGAGCCATCGGCAGTGTGCTCCTGGCCTCGCTCAGCGCCAGGTGCCAGGGGTCAAGGTGGAGGCCTCGGCAGGCCCACGCGCCCTCCGACGGCTGCAGCGGGAGGCCCTTCCTGCTGCCTCCAGCCGCCCGCGGCTGACGATCCTGCCAGTCGCTCCAGCCTCAGCCTCAGCCTCAGCCTCGTCATCGCGTGACCCCCTCCTCGCGTGTCTCCTCCCCTCATGAGGACACCCGGCACACCGGGTCAGGGCCCACCCTAATGACCCCCTTAACCAATCACATCTGCCAAGACCCCGTTCCCAAGTAAAGCCACGTGCACGGGGTCTGGGGGCAGGACCCCCACACTCTGGCGACACATTCCGACCCACAACGATACTGCTGTGAAATAATAATTTAAAGTTATTGAGCAATTAGGGGGAACAGTCACTGATTCAAGTCATGGCACCTCATTTTACCCCCCACAACCCTACGAGGGGAAGGACATTGCAACGGCCTCAGGTGCGCCGTGGAACCAGGTGGCGCAGGGCAGCTTCCCCATTGAGCCCGCGTGGCGCCCCCGCCCTGGCCCTCGCCACAGGGAACCGTGACAATCGTGAAAACGACGCAGGCCTGTAAAGCCTCTGAAGAGGGTCTCAAGGGCCAAAGCAACGAAACATCCATTCAAGAGACTGGAAACTCGTGAAGAAAGAGGAGTCTGCTCTCTGAATCGAGAGAGCCTGGCGCAGTCAGGAGACGGGCTGCAGAGGCTGCGGCCCCGGGGGGGAGCCTCTTCCAGGGCGGGGCTTTTCCCAGGGGCGGGGCTTTCCCCAGGGGCGGGCCTTCAGCGGCTCTCAACCCCCAATCTCCTCCCTACCTAGCTTCTCAAGTCCCACTGGCCAGCTTGGAAGGGGGTTTCAGACCAGGATTGGGAAGCCAGGGGACCTTGGCCTGCCCACTCCCCTCCTGCCGCGGAGCACTCAGCGGAGACCGTGTCAGCTGAGAGCAGCTTGCCACTGTCCCCACCCAGGTCCGGAGCCCCCGATTTCTCCCCAAGGAACTGACTTCATTTGCAACAGTTCAGTGGATCCGGTTGTCAAGGTATTTACTTGCCAGGGCATCGTCGAGAACAGCATTGTCGGTTTATCGCTGGGTGCAGTGAGAGGAGGAGAGCCCTCCCACCCTGGGGGGACAGGGCCACCCCAGCAGAGCCTGCCTGGGGAGCAATGCGGGGCCGAGCACTGCGGGAGGGGAGAGACATCACTGACGATAATCTGGCCACTTGCTAAACAGACAAGCAAACAAGAACAACAAGAAACAGTCCCAGCCTGGGGCAGGGGGTACCGGGACCCAAAGTTGCTACAATATATTGGCTAAAATGTCTAGTTTCCAACAGAAAATTATGATACATGCAAAAAGGCTGGAAAGCATGACTCACACGTCCTAACGAAAGAGAGAGAGAGAGAAGAAAGAGAAAAGGAAGAAAGAAAGGAAAGAAAGGAAGAAAGGAAGAAAGAAAGAAAGACTGCCCGTGAGAGAGACCAGATGTTGGATTTAACAGAAAAGTGCTTCAAGGTATCTATTATAAATATGCTCGCCTCAGAACTAAAGGAAAGCTTGATGAAAGAAATAATGGGAGGCATGATAACAATGTTGCATCAAATAAACACTATTGGTAAAGAGAATGAAACTACAAAATAGAGCCAGATGGAAATTCTAGAGTCAGAAGTCACAACTGCAGTAAAAGATTCTCTACAAGAACCCGACAGTCGACGTGAACCAGCAAGAGAAAGACTAGTGAACTAAAGACAGACGGGTAGAGCTCCCGGAAGCCACGAGCAGAGAGACACTAGAACGAAGGAAGCGAAGACGCCCCGGAGGAACGTGGCGCGCCGTCAAGTGCACGAGCTGGTCCCGTGGGGCCCACGGAGAGGAAAGGGGCATGAAAAACACTCTGAGAACTCATGGCTGAAAACGCCACCAATTCATTGAAAAACGATAACCTACAGACCCCGGGAGCTCACTGAATGATCACTGCAAAGAGACCCGCCCAAAGGAACAGTGACTCCGGCAGAGATGACGCAGGCCCGAAGACGGTGAGCGACCAGAAACCACAGACTCAGCAAAGCTATCTTTCAAAAACAAAGGTGAGATGAAGACATTCCCAGATCAACAAAAGCCTATCGTTCGCTGCTCGCAGACCCACCTTACAGGAAATGCCAAAGGAAGTTCTTCAGGCTGAACGCAAGTGACCCCGGCAGAAACTGAAGACACAGTTTCAGTAAAGATAATTCAATGATTTTATAAAACAGAACAAACTTTTATGAAACAGTCATAACTGACTGAAGAAGCGATTCTATAGAATAATGTATCTGTAATGTAATGTTGAGACTATAATTAACAGAAAGTGATAGATGTGTGACATATTTGCCAACAACGACACAAAAGGAGTGCGTGGAGCAAAGCTGCCTTGGACTAGGAAAACGGGTGCAGATGGCGAGGAGATAGTGACTGCAACGTTGGGTTTGCAGCCTTGCTAACTGCAGTGTGGCTAACATAACACCACAGAGGGGGAGAAAGAGAACAGATCCGCACTGGGCTCATGCCGCTCTGCATCGCCGGCGTGGAGAACAGATCCGAAGCGACCGCCACATCGACGCAGGTGGTAAATCCAAGAACAACGACTGTGGAAATAACTGAGGAAATAACTGAGTGAAAAAATCATCAAGAAATTAAAATGCTACATTAGAACATACTCATTTAATATAAAAGAAAGCAATAAAGTAGGACTAATGGAACAAAAAAGACACCAGAAAAATAGGAAACAAAAAAAGTAAACCAGCAGAGATAAATCCAACTGTATCAATAATAACGAGACAAAGGCAGAGGTTGCCGAATTGGATAAAGAAACATAATCCAGCTCTAAGCTGGTTAAGGAGATACGTTTTAGATTCAAAGGCACAAATGAACTAAACGGGTGGAAAAAACATATTACGCAACCGTGGGAAAGCTGGAGTGGCTTCACCGACGACCGACAAAGTGGATTCTAAGACAGTGTTATTAACGGTAAAGCAGGGCATTTCATTAAGATAATAAGGCCGATGCACCAGGAAGGCATAACAATTATAAACACTTGTGCACCTAACAACAGAGCTCTGAAATGCACAAAGCAAAACCTGGTGCGGGGGAGGGAGCCGCAGTCAGCACGCGGCAAGCGTTCCGCGCCCCACTTTCGACAGCGGCGCCGACAACCAGACGGGCCACAGGAAGCAGGAGACTTCGGCAGCACCTTAGACCGGCCGGACACGCCGAGCGACTGGAAGACACGTGACCCCGCAGCAGAACACACGTGCTTCTCGGGGCACATGTGGCCTTCTCCGGACGGGCCGTACGCGAGGCCGTGAGACAAACTCGGGCTCAGGCCACCACTCTGGGGGCCGTGACAGGGGGCCGGGGCGGTGGGAAAGACTTCGCAGAGGCGATAAGTGCCCCAGGCGGGGGTGCACTGGAAGGACGCTCTGGTGGCGAGTGACAGGGACATGGGGAGACGGCTCCGCGTCTGGGGGGGCGGGTAACGCGACCGGCGCTGTGTCCCGTGAGGAGGCCCCTGCGTGGCTGCTCCAGGCCTGAGTGTGAACGGGCCATGCAGCCCCGGTCCTGGTGCCCTGGGCGTGTGCCCAGGGGAGGTGAGTTGACTGACTGCTGGTTGAGGTTTTGGATCTGGTGGTGGTGCTCGGGGTGGGTGGTGAGGCTGAGCCGAGGCGGGGAGACCAACCAGTGAAGGCCTTTGCAATGTCGGACAGATGGGGTGCGGGAAAGAGACGTTTCACAAACGTAGATGCTCTGAACCCCAGATTCATGGCTACGAGCACCCCAAACTCAAAAGGAAAGTCTGAATGTGCTGGCAGGAGTGTTGTCGCAGGGGACCCCTTCCTTCCCAGCTCCAGCCACAGCTGGGAGATTCACCTGCACAGGCTTTAAAAAAAAATCTCAGCAGTTAAAAGTTTAAAAACCCTCTCCATAATTCTGATTTCTTAACTTGAAATCAGAATTATGCCAGTCTCCAGGCTCTGGCTACATGCCAAGGTCCCCAAGCATACTTCCTAGAACCTCTGTTCAGCCCCGGCGCCTTTTCCCAGAAGGTTAAAAGGCGCTGTCAGGGAGAACCCACACCTACCGGCGGGCCGGGCCGGGCCGGGCCGAGTCAGATGTGCAAAGCGTTCCTCAGCGGGGAAGTTTAAAAGCGGCCACTGGCCTGGCTAGGAGTAGGGATGCGTCGAGAACCAGCAGTCGCACTGGGCCTCAGGTGTTTGCGGAGTTTTCCTGAGCGGTAAGTGGCACCTGGGTGTGCGTGGCTGCGTAGCGGGAGGGCGGGCGGCCCCGCCTGCGGAGTGGGCCGGCCAGCGGGCAGCCCCAGGCCGCGGGGCTCCCGGGGCAGGAGGCCAGGGCATCGCCCTGAGGGCAGCTCCGGCCAGGCCAGAGCCTTCGCAGGTCCTCCCGACGCTGGCCCGACCGGCCCCCAGCACTGCGGGCCGCGTCGCCATAGCAGTGGCTCAAACACGAGCCCCACGCGCCGCGAGGGCCCTGGGAAAGCCGCGCAGGGAGGAGCACGCGGAGTCGCCCGGGGGAGAGGATCTGGCCTCCCCAGGGACTTCGGAAATGGTAAGCTTCTCGGGCGTATTTGCCCCAATAATCCGCAGAAACAACAGTAATCTAAAAATAGTCTTGTTTTCTGTCCTAAGCTCCTTTTAACTTCGTTAGTCATCACCGATTCTTAAAATAAAATCCGTGTAACGTCTCTCCTAGTGGCCGCTGTAAACACACCTCGAGAGGAAGCCGGAGCCCGAGCGGCGGAAGGGGAGCGCCGGCCGCGGCGCGGGCCGCAGGCCGGTGGCCGCGCGGTGGCCGCAGGACCGCCCGCGGCGGGCCCGGGGGCGCGCGCTGGCCGCGGCGCTGCGCCGCCGCCTCCGGGCTCCCTGCGCCCTGGCGCGCGGCCACCGTGGTCCCGGCAACGGCATTAAACACAGGGAAACAGACGGGGATTCCGTCACCGGGCGGGGGAATAAGGAGGGCATTGAGCGCAGACAGGAAAAGAGCTTTTCTGGATGGAGTGAAAATTATTTATTGGGGGGGAGCAGCGGCGACCGCGGCCGACAGCCGCCCCCCGCCCCGGCGCCTCCCCATCCAGGGGCGTCCCCGCCCCGCGTGGGCCCCGCTGCACCCGCCTGCGCGTGTGAAAGCGCGAGAGGTTGGGGTCGGTCTTAACACGGCGTGGGGGACCTCCCTCGGCCGCCCCGCCCCCCTGCCCCGCGCCTCAGTCCCCGCCTCCAGGCGCGTCCTGGGGAAGGAGGGAAGAGGGCGGTAGACGGAAACTGTCCGGGCGAAATCCTGGGGCGGGGGATGGGGGGAACGGAAACTCTCCGGGCAAAATCCTGGCACCCAGGTCTGGGGACACCAGGACGCAGAGCAGAAAGAGCTCGTTGAAGGGGCGAGGGCGGCGCAGCCCTGGCGCCCCCTGGCGGCCTCCCGCGCGGGATGAGCGCCCCCTCCCTCCCGCACCCAGCTTCCTTGCGGGGTACCCCAATCGCAGTGACCTCGCGAGGTCCCCTGCCCCCCACATGTATCCACGTGGGGTCCCCCCTCCATGCGCCTGGGATACCCAGGCGAGTGCTGAGCTCGGCGCTCAGCCCGGGAGCAGATGTACAGGTAGCCACACCCAGGGGCCCGCGGCCTGGGGGCAGCGGGACAGAGAGAGGTTTCAGTCCTGTGGAGTGGACGCTTCGGAACACGGTCCTGTCCTTTAATATCGCCCTGGATTAGCAGGCGAGACCCCCGTCTGGGTCAAATGTCGACCCCTCCCCACCATTTCCCTGGGTCCTAGGCCTGGTGTCATCCGGGGCACCCACCGGCGTCCGCCAGGCCTCCTGGGTCCCCGTGGCAGGCACGCCTTTTGCTTTTAGGTTTAGTTTAAACCACGTAAGGGTGTCGTGCAAGAGATTTATGATTTTCATACACCAGACATTTCTGCCGCCCTAACACTCCAATCCCTTCCATCCGAGGCCGACGAAAAAATGCAGCCCCGTTTGGCAGCTGAGCCGCGCAGAGGCCGAGGGTTTGAAAGAGGAAAGTGTAACGCGAACCGCGGCGTCGGAGCTGCCGACGGCCCCGCCGGGCGGAACCCCAGGGTCGCCTCGAGCAGGCCCGGGTCCTGCCCGCGGCTCTGGGACCCGCCGAGGGGCCGCCCTGGCCGCCCTCGCCCCCGCCCCAGCTCCTGCAACAGGCGGCCGGGTCGCCAGGGCATTTACAGAATAAAATGACGGTAAGTCGAGGCCCCGGACTGCCGAGCAATCTGTTAGTGATTTGGCGGGGTGGGAATTTCCTTTCTCGGGCCTGCCAGCGGGAGCGCTTTTCCAAATTTCCACGGCGGGGAAGCCTGCGATTTTACATAATGACTTCAGCATGCAGGGCTCTCTCGGCGCCCCCGCCGTCCTGCCCGCCCCCCGCCCCCCCCCCCCCCCCCCCCCTCATTAGGGCAGAGTGCGACCCTCTGGACCCCGCGTGCGGGCTGGTCCTTTCGCCTGCCGGTCCCCGCGTGCGCCCTTCTGGACCCCCCCCTGCGCCCCGCGGGCCAAGCGTGGGGCAGCGCGGGGGGGGGGGCGGCTGTGGGCGGGCGCTCGCCGACTTGTCCCCCCGGCCCCGCGCCGGCTCGGGCGGGCGGGGGCGTGATGTCACGGCAGGGAGGGGGCGCGGGAGCGGCCGGGCGGCAGGAGGCGGGGGAGGTGTTTTCCAGCTTTAAAAAGGCAGGAGGCAGAGCGCGGCCCTGCGTCAGAGCGAGACTTGGAGACTTCGGAGTCGCCGGTGGGATCCGGCGGCCGGGCGCGGGGACTCGGGCGCGGGCGCACACCTCCGAGCCCCACCGCCCGGCTCGGGTCCCGGGCCACAGCCTGTCCCGCCACGCGCGCACACGCCCCTCGATGCCGCTTCCCCCCGGCGCGCGGCGCTGAGCCGAGGCAGCGCGCGTCCGCCGGGCAGTCGGCTTCCCCCGGAGCCCGAGCCGGTCCGGGTCCGCGGTGCCCGCTCCTCCCGCTCCTCCTCCCGCTCCTCCCGCTCCTCGCGCCGCCGCGTGGATGCCAAGTACCAGTTTTCCAGTCCCTTCCAAGTTTCCACTCGGCCCTCCGGCTGCAGTCTGCGGGAGCGGAGAAACTTTGGGGCCCGCGCCGCGCGCCGGCGGCACCATGAAGTCAGCGGAGGAAGGTAAGCCGGCGCCGCCGCCGCCCCCCGCGCGGCCCTCCAGCCCTCAGCCCAGGCGACCCCCCCGGCCCCCGCGCGCCGCCCCCGCGCCGCCCGCGCGCCCCGCGGGGTCCCGTCGCGGCGAGGAGCCAGCCGGCCGCGGGCGGCGCGCGGGGAGGGGCGCGGGGCCGCGGCGGCAGCGCGGACTGGGAAGCGGTGTCCCCCGGTGTTCCCCGGGCGGCCCCGATTTCGAGCGCGCCTTCTCGCCAATAGGTGTCTCCTCTTCTCTAGCGCTGAGCTCGCGCACTCGGCCTCGGCCGGTGCCGCCTGCGCGGATCCTGGCGGTGGAAACTCAGTTCAAAGGCGGGCGGTGTGGGGACCGCGCGAGGTCAGGGCCGTCAGAACCACGCACGGGACTTTGGGATGAAGCGAAGTTTGGGGGTAACGAATGGTGGCCGGGTTTCTTTCCCAGTGGGGTGAGGCCACGCTGTGGCTTCGAAGACCAGCCCTGCTCCGCGAGGCGTGGGGGCCGCGTCCCTCCCCAGCGCGCCCTCCCGGCGCCAGGCTCCGCGCGCTGTCAGGCTGGACCGAAAGTGGCCAAAAGCGTGGTCCGAACACCGCCCCTAATTCAAGCCATTTTGCAATCCTATAGTTGTGAACATTCCAACCGTAGAAAATGTTTCAGGACAGTTTGAAAAGGGACCGCCAAGTTTCCAGCTGCTTGTTTAATGTCACAGGGTGGCACAAGTGTCCGCCCTGACGCCTGGCCAAGGCGAGTCCGCGGCTGGCCGAGAGCGCGACCCCGCCGCAGCGCGGCCGCACCGGGCTCACCGGCACAGCCCCCCTCGCCTCCTGCCCTTAGGAGAACCGCCGCCGAGCAAAGCGGCCGCGGCCTCCTGCGCGGGAAGCTGCCGCAGGTGCCTGGAGACAGGCCGGGTGTGGGCACGAGCACCCCACGAAGGGTTGCGGTGGCAAGTGCACAAGGGCAGCTGGGCGACACGTTGCCAAATGCCTTATCAGCGCCGAAGCAGCTTATTTAAATTACGCGAAGCGAGCCGGCCGACTTGCCCGCGCTGCCGAGCACCCCCGGCTGCCCGGCGCAGACGGCCCCAGGAGCGTCGGGTGCGCGCCGCGCGGGTGGCCGCCGCTTCCCCGCTCTGCCCCCGCGCCAGGCCCGCGAGCCTGCAGGACCCCGAGGCCGCCCGCCGCAGGGGCCCGCGGTGCCGCGGACAGAGGGCTCGAGCCCCCGCGCCGGGCGGAGAAGGCCAATGCCTGTCCTCGGTGTCCTTCCTGGCATCTGCGGCGTGGCCTAGCATTCGGCGTCGGGGAAGGAAAGTGTATCTTATGTGTCTCACCATTTCATCCCAATTTAGAAGATGTTTAAATGTAAACATCAGGTAATGTTTACAGGATGAGCTATTTTTAAAAGTTTAAGATTTTTGTTGAAGTTTTCTTTTTTCTTTTTGATTGCAAACCCTTGGATGCTTATTTCAGAGTTTCCCCCACATACTTATAATCACTGCTTTAAAAAAAAAAACGCTGGCCTTTCGAAGTTCATACATTATTTTTACTTAACCAGTCAGTGGCGAGCCCTGCAGTAAAGGACCTTTTTTCTCTGAAGAGAGGGAAGCCGCCCATGGGGGCAGTGGCGCGCCTTCCTGCCCCTTCCTCAAGAAAGTGCGTTTCGAAGGCGTCCGGCTACAAGGCAGTGCCAGGTGCAGGGTGCCCTTTGACTAAACAAATATTGGTGTGTTTATAAGGATGACAAAATTAGGCTAACTGGGAAGTTGATCCAGCCCTCCGTGTCTGTCGACAGGCGGGGGACGTGAGCAGGGTTCGCCAGGGCTGGGGTGGGGGGTGGGGTCTGTGGTCACAGCCATCGCCCCCCCCAAGGCAGCGCCAGCCCCCTTGAGAACCCAGGGCCGCCCTGTCGCCCCCTGCCCCAGTGCGTGCGTCGAGGAGGCCCCTTAGGCCCGCTGTTTCTGAAGGCGCCTGCCTGCCCCCCGCAGAGCGCAGAGCGGCCCGGGCCTGCAGGTAGCCGCCCACCTGCACAGCATGCCCCCAGGCTCCCAGGACAGAACAAAGCTCGCCCTGTTCTCTCGCCACTTAACTTCGCGGCCCTGTTTCCTAATCCAGATTAGAGGAGGTGCTGGCGCCGGGCACCATCACACCCAGGGCTGGAGCGCAGCGCCCGGGGACACCCACAGCCTGGCAGAGCGCGCCAAGCCAAACAGCTCGGGCAAGACGGGCGCGTCTGCCGCCGCGGCAGACAGCGCCGTGCTGCTCGCAAGATGGAAGTCCAGGGGCGCCGGTCAGAGGAGCAGGGTTTTTTTTTTTTTTTTATAACTGTCACCCCATCTGGTCACCCGGGTTGGGGATCTGAAACTAGGTGAGGCCAGCTTAGCTTCAGGAAAAGCAGCGCTGAATCAGAACTCCGCAGGGCCCAGGTGTGCACCCGCTATAAACCCACCTCGGAGCAGAACGCTTTAGCCCAGAGCCATGATCGGGCTGTTATCGTGTGTCAGTTTTTGGCGGGGATGAGAAGGTAGCTGAAGTTGCAAAAACAAACAAACAAAAAAACGAGAAGAGAGAAAATGAGACTTTGTGCTTCTCAAGGCTTCTCAACACTCAACAGAAACCAGAACTTCCATTTGCCCGAAGGTCAGCAAAAAAGGCAACCTAAAACAAAACAACCCTCCAACATACATCTCAAAGTGAGAACTATTATTAGAAACTAAATCAGGCCAAAGTGAACCATAGTTTATCACTGGAGAAAACCAGCCACTTGCAAAGGGTCATGGGAGAGAAGCGTCCCGGCGGGGGTCACGTGATTAGCAGGGTCCCCGCTTCCGGAAAAAGCATCCCCGCAGGGCAAAGGGCCTGCAGGGCAGAAAGGAGGCCACGTTAGCAGCGTTCGCAGCGGCTGCAAAGCGTAGGTCCGGCACCGCCGCCCTCTCTGCCCGCTGGAGGCCCAGCGGGGGATTCTCGGCCTCTTGGACAGTCGCCTCGCCACCTTCTCTTGCTATTCCAGACGGTTTTACGTGGTGCCAAGACCCTGGGCACAGTCAGCACAAACAGCTGGGAGAAAGAGCGAGGGCGAGCGCGGCGCTGGGCAAGGCCTCGCTTTTTATGTTAAACTTGCCGCGGGCCTGGAGGTAGGGCCCGTGCGCCCGCCTCGTTAGCCGCCCCCAGCTCGCGCTGCTGGTGGAGTGAGCGCGAGCTCACTCGTGCAGGCAGAGCGTGGACACGGGCTTTAGGAAGTCAGGGGACTAACGGGTGGTCCTCCAGAAGCGCGTGGTCGCCAGGGAGGCAACGGCCTGTGAGTGAAACAGAGGCCAGAGAGGGCCGCACTCGCCAGCGCACGCACGTGGGCGGGCCTGCTAGCGAGGGCGCGCTCCCGGGCCCCACGGAAAGCCTCCCCCTCTGGCGGCACTTCCGGCGACATCTTGAGCTGTGGGGCTGGCGGTGGCATTGCCGCCGGGGAGAAGCGCGCTCCTCGGCCTGCCCGCCGCGCGCCCGGTGGGCTCCGTCCGGGAGGCCAGGGCCTCCGGCGGGACGCGCCTGTCGTGGCCTCCGCCAGCCCGGACGCGCCGATCCTTTGTCCCCGGAGGGAGGACAGGCGGTTCGGAGGCTTAAGCACACGGACACTAACTTTCAAAGTCCGCGGGCCTGGGTGCAGCGTCCCCTCGCTTTGGGAAGCAGGCACCATTTTTGCGCCACTTGGTGCGCGAGCGGGCGGAGGCGGGTCCGCCGGGAGCGGGCGGGGGCCGGGGCGCCGAGTCCCCCCCAGGCGCGGGCGCGCGCGGACCCGGGCGTGGACCCGTGGGGGCACTCTGGGAACTCGCCCGCGGGTGGGGCGCCGGGGGCGGGGGGACACGAGCGAGAGGCGTGCGCCCCGGCTCGCCCGGAGTTTATTTAAAACTCGGAAGCCGCGGGCGGCGAGCGCTTGTTTATGTGAACCCGGAAACGGCGGGGGGAGGGGCGCGGCGGGGGAGGGCGGGCGGGGGAGGGGCGGGCCGGAGTCACGTTACCGGGACGCGCGGCCGAGTGCAGGGCGCAGCCGAGCCGGGGCCGCGACCACAGGTGCCCGTGGCCGGGACCCGACCCGGCCCAGACTCTGGGCCCCAGACCCGGGACCCAACCCCAGCCCGACGCGGCCCCACACTCGACCTTTGCACCCCACTGCAACCCCAAGCCCGGACCCCGGCCCTGACCCTGACCCTGGACCCCTCCCCCGCCGGGCAGTGACCCCCGACCCCGGACTCTGACCCGGCCGGGTCGGTCCCGACATGACGGGGCTGGAGGAGGACCAGGAGTTCGACTTCGATTTCCTCTTCGAGTTTAACCACAGCGACGAGGGCGCCGCCGCGGCCGCCCCAGGTGGGTCCGCGCGAGGCTGCGGAGCGGTGGGGTGCAGGGCGCGGGGTGGAGCGTCCGGGAGCCGGTTTGGGGTGCAGAGCCCGGGACGCAGGGGTTGGAGGTGCAGAGGCCGGCCTGGGGGTGCGCCCCGGCCGCGCCGCCCTCCCCGCGCGTCTGCCCAGGGCCGCCTCCGCCCCCTCCTCTCCTCCCCCCACCCCGGCTCCTCCTGACCCCCATCCCCCCCTCACACCCCGGCCCAACAGGTCAGGGGCAGCGCCCACAGCGTGTTCACCGCTGGCGTCTTGCGCCTGGGCGCCGCGGAGCGAGCGGAAAACAGGTCGAGTTGAACGGCGAGGTGGGGGGCGGGCCGGGGCCCCGCGTGCGTCCCCTCGGGTCATGGCGCCCGAGGCGTGTGGGGCTCGGTGCCACCGCGGGGGCTTCCGGCGTCGGGAGCATCAGTCTCCTGCCCGAGGTCACACCCTGCGGGGCCTCGGAGCCTTCCCGTGGAGGGGGCCCCCTGCTCCGCGCGGCGCGCGCTCCCGCCAGGGGACACGAGCGTCCAAGGCCGACTTGGACACTGCGCGGGGCCAGGTGGCGAGCGGCTCCTGCCAGAGGGCAGGGGGGCCACGCAGCCCCCCATCCGCCCCTCGGGCCTCCAGAGGAAGGGCAGAGTGGAAGCCGCGGCCGCGGGAGGGGCGGGAGGGGCCTCTTCGCGCTTCCATCTTATCTTCTTCGTCAAAACAAAGGTTCCCTCCCCTCCAAGAGCGGGGTCCAGAGTAGGAATACGAACTATTGGAAACCACGGCCACCTTTGGGGGGCAGACCGCGGCGAGCAGCCGGTGCAGGAGCCCGGAGCCGCCCCCGCCTCTCCGTGCTGTGCTCAGGATCCGCTTTCTGCCCCTGCCCACGTGGCGGGGGGCGGTGAGGCTGCACACAGCTCCTGGCCCGGGCAGCGCCCTTCCTCTCCTCCGCGGCTGTATAATATTTTCCATGTCGCTCTGGGCCTCTCTTCTCAAAACTGTAACACTGTTCGTCTTTGAAAAGTAGGTGTTCTGACCAGGCCAAGGCTCCACTTGGTTGTCTGCCCTCCCGGACCAGCTTCCCTCGTCGTTGGCCTTGGCCGCAGGTTCACAGGCCTCTGGGGTCCTGGGGGCCGAGAAGGTGGGGAGCAGGGCCCCGGAGGCCTGCATGCTCCTGTCGGGTGTGTGGCCTGAGGCGCTGTGGTCGTTCGCTGGGTTCTTTCCGGGAGGACTTTGTCCCTCGGTGGGGTGGGTGTTCAATCCCCTCAGTGCGTTTGGCAAATACCCCAGAGAGGGGCACAGGGTAGAAGTGTGTCCCGCATCCCGACCCCTCACAGTGCGAGGGACGGCCGGACCAGGACTTCCCCTGCCCTCCCGGGCCACCGCTGGTCCGGGGACGTGCCGTGTGCTCAGCAGAGCTTGCCCCTTGAGCCTCCTTGCAGCCACTGTCGAGCCGCTTCCAGTGTCCTTGCTGGGTGCAGCCCCGAGCCCACCCTCCGGGGCTTCCCGCTAAGGCCCCTGCAGGCAGGCCTCGGGGGGTGGAGGGGCTCAGGTGCGGGGGCTCGCTCTGGGCAGAGGAGGCCTGGGAGATAGAGGGCCCCTTCCTGTGTCTCGGTGTTGGAAAGTTACAGAAAACATTCCTTTTTAATACATTTTTGCGACGCTCATGCTTTTTTTCCTTCCTTTTTATTAAGAGTTTTTTTAGAGCAGTTTTAGGTTCGCAGGAAAATCGAGGGCAGGAACAGAGTCCCCACACGCCGCGGGCCGCCGGCCGCCGTGGCGGGGCCCCCCTCGCTGCGCCACCGCCGCAGAGCCCACGGCAGCCGCTCCCGGCGCGGCGCGCCTCACGGGTTCGGGCACACGTGTCGTGCCGCGCACCCATCACGCGTGTCGCGTCCTGTCACGCGCGGTAGTTTCGCAGCCCTAGACCCCGGGGCGCTCGCCCCTCACCCCTCCGCCCGGCCGCCGCCAGGGTCCCGCTGAGTGGAGTCGCGCCGCGCGCCGCCTCCCGGGCCGGCTTCTCCGCTGGCCGTCCGCGTCTAAGGCTCCCCCGTGCCTGCAGCTCGATGGCCGCCGTCGGGATGGACCACAGCCCGTCCGCCCGTCACCCGCCGGCCGGCGTCTTGGTCGCTTCCAGGTTTGGGCAGCGTGAATGAAGTCCTTTTTTCTTGTTCTTATTAGTTTTTACATTACATTGTAATTATTGATTACTAAGTTAATTACTCCATTGTTACATCGTTACATTAAATTCTCCAGCTCTTAGTGGGGGGGAGAAACAGCTCCCAGTTCTTTCTGCACTAGCCTGGATTGAAGCAAATGGCTAATATTGAGGTGAGCTCCGAAGCCTGGTGACACAGAGCTTTCTAGAATACGTCGATCACAAGCGCAGGCGCCGCATCAAAGGGACAGGCCAACCCAGTCCACGGGTGGCCCTGGGGCTCGTGTCTGGCTCGATGCCTTCTGAGCTGAGAGGGGAATCCTCATGTTCTGGCTACCGAGGGCCAGTGGCTGAGTTAGCACGGCGCCCTCCCTGTCGGTCAGGCCACCTCGTGGTCTCGTTGGGTGCGTGGCCCTGACAGGCTCCTGTCTTACCTGTTACTTCAAGGGGGGTGATTGGGTCTTGGGGTTTTTATTCCCAGAGTACCCCGCAGGTGCCGGTAAGGCAGTCGGTAACCATTTGTTGGGAGGAAGGAAAGAGAAATTAAAAAGTGACTTATTCGAGCTGAGCAGGCGTGTGGGGTCCTGCCGCTCCCCATGCTTGCTGCGGCAGAAGCCTGGGCAGTGGGCTTCCTGGCCGGAGGCGGGGTCTCGAGGAGGCCCGCTGTCCCTCTCCGGGTCTCAGGAAATGGCTGTGGCTGCGGCTGGGAGGCGGGTGTGGCCCTGCTTCCCGCCCAGGCTCCTGTTTGCTCAGTTATTTTGGCTGCTGCCAGGACTGTCGCCCTGGTGACTCGGGAGGGACTTGGCCAGGCCGAGGGGACCGCTGGTGGCTCCCACCCGTCGGGCCATCCCCGACATGATGCAGGTTTCTCTGCGCCCCCCGCCAGCACGCCTGGCCGTCCTCGGGGGCACGCCAGGGTCCCGAGTCCGCTGTTGGGGGCGAGGGTGACCGAGGACGCTGTGGGCTCCTGCCCTTTGCCACAGCCGGGGCCTGGGACGCTTCGGCCCTGTCTCTAGTCGAGGGGCCGGAGCACAGAGGTGTTTCTGTCAAGGACAGTGATGTGGGCAGGACGTCCGGGTCGGTGTGGTTTGTCGGAGGGGCCCACGGCGAGGAAGGGGCACCGCAGGTGCTTGCGATTCCTTGAAAACGGAGTGACAGCTGAGGACCGGGAGGAGACGCGTCCACCAGGCAGCAGGTCGGGCCGGCCGAGGCCCCCCGGGAGCGCCGTCTGGGCTGACGCGTGGCCGCCCCCGGGTCCACTCCTGGCCAGTCCACAGTCTTCTCTGCTCGTGGCTCCTTGTCCCTGGCCAGTTGTCGGGTGGCCAATGCCCTGTCGTCCCGTGGGTGGGCGCCCGTGGGTGGCCCTGGGCAGTGCAGTGGGGGCCGGGCCCAGAGTGTTCAGGTTTGGTTTGACTTGTCGCCACCTGCTCACCCGCGAGCTTGCTCTGTGGGTTCAGGCCCCCGGCAGTGCTAACGAGGTGCCCCTCAGAATGAGGACAGAAGTAGGTGTGCCTCACGGCTGCGAGGCCAGGGGACAGGTAGGTGGGCGGAGGTGGCTGCTCCGTCGGACACGCCCACTGGGCGGCCCCACGAGGGAGGCCGCGGCGGGCATGGCCGGGGTCCCATGCACGGGGACGTGCTGTGTGGTGGGTGGTCAGGAACAGCGGAGTCGCTCGGTTCACAGAGGGGTCACCCCTCAGAATGAGACGGGGCGGCCTTGACGACCGGCTCGCCGGAGTCGCTGGGCACGGGGCTCGCCGCGCGCCCCGCCAGCCTGGGGGCCTCGTGCACGCCCTCCGCAGCCGGCCTCCCTTGTGCCTGGCAGGCGGGCGGGGACGAGGACTGGGGGGGGGGGGGCTGGGGGCGCGGGAGGGAGGAGGCAGGGGACCTGGGGGGCCTCAGCCTCGTCGTCCGATGGGAGCCGGCCACCCGCTGGGCTGCGTGTCCCGGGCGGGTTCTGGCGCTCAGGCCTCTGTCCCGTGTCCCGTAACCGCTACGGGCGGGGAGCTCGGGCTCAGGCCAGTGCCCCTGGCTTCAGTGTCCTCGAGTCGCACGTCACAGCCTGTGGGACGCTCTGGCTGTCGGTGGCCTCCCCCTCCCCCCCGATCCCCCACGGCCCTCGCCTTGACCACAAACCCCGTTTCCACTAGATGCTTGGAGAAGACTTCGCCCGGGACCCATCAGGTCCCTCCTGCCTCCCCGCCCCCCACTGACGCGCCATTCCCTCCAGAACCTTCCGACGGGCGGACAGCTCGTGGGGAGGCCCCAGACTTGCTCTGTTACTTGCTGTTTTTTTCTTCATTTAATTCTCGGAATAACCTTCCTGCCAAGAAGTGGGGCTTCAGCTGTGGGGCCGGTGCTGTCTCTGAGAATGAGCTGCAGGGATGATGATACCTTCTGACTGGGCCACAGTGTAGGGACGCAGCCGAAGCCCCCTCCAGCGACCCCAGACCCGGGGCAGCGGGCCCGCTGGGGGGGATGGGGCTCCCGTTCCCCACCACGCTCGCCCTCCACCGGCCTCACGCCTGAGGCCACGATTCCCGGAGTTGGCGATTTCTCTTTAAGGTGAAAGCTGGCCTTCTGTGGATTGTCGGGTAACCTGTGTGTCCGCATGGGGAAAGACTCAGACAGACGCAGGCCCGGCATCCTGCGTGAGTACGGGGGCCGGGCCTCCTCCACCGGGCAGCACGGGCCTGAGTGTGGGGACCTCCAGAAAGGGGGGTGCTTCCAGGGCAGGGCACTGCACGTGGGGGCCAGGAGGCGTGGACCCCGTCGCGAGTGGACAGGTGCCGGGGACGGAGGCGGCCGGACGCCTCCCTGACTCACGCTCACTGTCGGAACAAGTCACAGTAGCGCGGCCCCTCGTCGCGGTCTGAGCACTGAGGTTCCCGCCCCGCGCACGGACCGCACGGCCTCACACCCGCTTCTCGGTTGTCCAGGGTGCCGGGCGTCCGACGGCTCAGCTGCCGTCGCACGGACGCCGCCGGCCTCGGGAACACCGGTGTCCTTTCTTTTAACCAGACTAGTGGCTGGGAAGGTTCGGGAGGCCGGGCCGGCCAGGAAGGCGGGCCGCGTGCGTGGGGGCACAGCTGGCGGGTGTGCGAGGTGCCCGGGACGGTGCGCGCCAGCCGGTACGTGGCTGCGCAGGAGCGTTTCCTGCCGAGGTGCCACCTGCCTGGCACTCGCGCGCCCGGGCGGGGCCGGGCGGGCGCGATGGTGTCCCCATGGCAGCCCGCAGCCCCCGTGGCCCCTCCTGCCGAGGAACCCTGACTTCCTCCAGGAAGTGCCTTTCTGGGTTTGATTTTTACGAAGAGTGTGGTCAGATTTTTGAGATCTGATTTCAGCTTTTGTGTTCAGAGGGTCAGTGAGCGCGAGAGGGTATTGGCGTGAGCCAGGGTCCCAGGGAACGTCGGCGGCGTGCACGGCCGTCACGCTGCCCCGGGCAGGGGCCAGGAGGCCAGGCCTGGCGCCGACGTCGGGGTCAGGCCCTGGTCCCCGCGCCCTGGCCCGGGATGCGAAGGCCCCCGGCCCCCCTCACGCGTGTGTCCCCCGTGGCCTGGGGCCTCGGGGAGCAGAGGCGGCCGGGACGGGAGAGTTTGGGGACAGTGGTGCCGAGGACGCCGCGGCCGGAGTGGCCCGTCCAGGCTCCGCGCCGTCCTCGCCCGGGCAGGTGGTGTCCGCACCCCAGGGTCGGACTCTCCGTCTCAGCTCTGTCTCCTTCCCGCTGTCACGGCTCCGTGCCCCCCGGGGGCCCTCGGGAACCTGGCGCTGACTTGGAGCAGCTGCCTCCGTGCCGAGCCGTCCACGGCGCCCCGTGGCAGGGGCCCGGCCGGCCGTCTAGGGGGCAGCACGCGGCGCGTCTGTCAGGGGTGTGGGAGCCGTGCAAGCCGGAGCTGCTTGTCAGCGAGGATGAGGAGGGGCCGGCCACCCGGAGTGGCCGTGGAAGTAGGTCACAGCGGGGGCGGGTCCCGCCTCTTAGGGGTGTCGTGCCTCCTTTGCGAGGGAGTGCCGCGAGGCGTGAGCCGGCCCCGCGAGAGCCTGGCGCCCGCCCACATGGGCGTCTGAGCTGCGTCGCACGGGGCCTCGCCAGCCCGCGCCAGCGGCAGGAGTGGGGTGCGGAGTGCCGGGGCCCCACCGCTGCGGGGCGCAGACAGCCGGGGCGCGGACAGCCGGGGCGTGGACAGCCGGGGCGCGGACAGCCGGGGCGCCACCTCGGCACACGCCGGCACCGGGGACCCGTTAGAAAACGTCCTTCAGGCCGGAAACCCACGCGCGGCCCCCTGGTAACTGCTGCTGGCCGCGCCCGCGCGGTTCACAAGCAGCCCCCCGAGGGTGTGAGGAACGCGATGGTCCTCGCGCCCAGCTATGCGTCGGCCTCGTCTTTAGAAGAGGGGTTCCCAGGCCGTGAGCCACCGTCACAGCGCGCGTGGGAGACGCCCAGAGTCTACGCTGGCATCTACACCTTGGGGGGCTTTCTCTGCAGCTGCTGGTTTGGGCATCTCGACGGCGATCGGCCCGTTAAACTCTCTTTAAACGTACAGGTCTCTGTATCTACCCCACTGCCTCGCCCGCCCATCCACGCACCCACCCGCCGCCCACCTACCTGTCCATCCGTCCAGCTCACCCATGCGTCCACCTGTCCCCCGGCTGCTGTCCGGCCCCATCTGTTCTCCTGCTAAGCAAGTCCAGCTCCCTTAACGTGCCAGGCCCGGGCATGGGCTCGGACCGGGCCGTGAAGTGGAGGGGGCCGAGGCGGGGCCGGGTCCTGCCCTCGGGACTGAGAGGCCGCAGGACGGTGGGGGCGTCGGGCGTGTAAGTGCACTGGGGAGGGGGCGGGGCGTTGGGCAGGGTGGTTGGGGCGGAGTGAGCAGTTGGAGGAGGGGTGTCGGGCGGAGGCAGCCGGGCAGGCCGCGTGGGGCGTGGGGGCTCAGGCCGCCGAGGGGAGGGGGCGTGGAGGGGGCCCAGGGCTGGCCGTCCCCGGGCCGCTGGCAGGCCCAGGCCGCAGCGCCAGCCCAGCCGGCTCCCGCGCCGCCCCCGGGGTCGTGCGGCGCCCGGCGGCCGGCTCCTCACGCCTTCGTCTCCTCTCTGTCCCCAGAGCACTGTGGTTATGCACCGTCCAGCCTCGGCCCCGGCCTGCCCCTGGCCACGGCGCACCCCGCACTGCCGGCGCCGTGCCACGACCTGCAGACGGCGGTCCCCGACATCTCGGCCGTGGTGGCGGCGAGCCACCCCGCGGCGTACGGGGCCATGGGG
The DNA here is from genome assembly GCF_014176215.1 of Rousettus aegyptiacus. Taxonomy (NCBI): domain Eukaryota; kingdom Metazoa; phylum Chordata; class Mammalia; order Chiroptera; family Pteropodidae; genus Rousettus; species Rousettus aegyptiacus. The sequence continues at coordinate 93,869,490 of NW_023416287.1, forward strand.
GACGGCGGGCCCGCGGGCTACTTCCTGCCGTCCAGCCACGTGAGGCCCGGCGGCGCCCCGGCCCTGGAGAGCCCGCGCATCGAGATCACGTCGTACCTGGGGCTGCCCCCCGGCAGCGGCCAGCTGCTCCCCGACGTGGAGGCGGAGGGCGTCCTGCCCGGCCCCAGGCGGCCCCCGCCCACGGCCACGCTGAGCCTGCCCGGCCTGGAGGCCTACCGCGACCCGGCCGGCCTGAGCCCGGCCAGCAGCTTGTCGTCACGCAGCTGCAACTCCGAGGCCTCGTCCTACGAGTCCAACTACTCGTACCCGTACGCGTCCCCACAGACGTCCCCGTGGCAGTCGCCCTGCGTGTCCCCCAAGACCACGGACCCCGAGGACGGCTTCCCCCGCGGCCTGGGCGCCTGCGGCCTGCTCGGCTCCCCGAGGCACTCGCCCTCCGCCTCGCCCCGCACGAGCGTCACCGAGGAGAGCTGGCTGGGGCCCCGCGGCTCCCGGCCCTCGTCCCCCTGCAACAAGCGGAAGTACGGCCTCGACGGCCGGCAGCCGGCCTGCTCGCCGCAGCCTTCGCCCGCGCCGTCCCCACACGGCTCGCCGCGGGTCAGCGTCACCGACGACACGTGGCTGGGCGACACCACGCAGTACGCCAGCTCGGCCATCGTGGCCGCCATCAACGCCCTGAGCACCGACGGCAGCCTGGACCTGGGCGACGGGGTGCCCACCAAGGCCCGCAGGACCGCCCTGGACCACGCGCCCGCTGGGGCGCTCAAGGTGGAGCCGGCCGGCGAGGACCTGGGGACCACGCCGCCCGCGTCCGACGCGCCGCCCGAGGAGTTCGCCGCCTTCCAGCACGTGCGGAAGGGCGCCTTCTGCGAGCAGTTCCTGGCGGTGCCGCAGCAGCCGTACCAGTGGGCCCGGCCCAGGTCCCCCGCACCCTACGCCAGGTGAGCGGTGGCGGGGGGGGTTGGAGCCCACGCGCCTCGTCACGCGGCTCCGGGCGGGGGCCGGCGGCCCCTCCAGCCGCGGGGTTTGCCGCCAGGTTGTGCGTCGCCCCACGTCTGCCCGCAGGGCCCCCTGGCGCTGTCCCTCCGCGTCGGTGGGTCCAGACCTCCCTGTTTCAGGGCTCGGCCCTGTGAGACCAGGGCGCAGCTGCACGGCCTCGCCCTCACTAACTGCCTCTCGAGAGGGCCCGTCCCCGGGGGGCAGGCCGAGGCGCAGGGGTGCAGCTGCGGCCCCCGGCGCGGGGCGCGCGTCCGCCCGTGGGGAGGGCTCCCGCACACGTGCGCTCGGCGTCTGGGGTGTTTTGCGAAGCCGAGCGGTCTCTCTGCTGTGTGTTTCCCCTCCCGGCTCGCCCACGTCCCTTCTCCCGCCTAATTGCTGTCAGCCCTCGGCGCAGATGGGGCCCCGCTGAGCAGCTCCCAGAGCTGCAGCCCTGCCCGCTCCCTGAGGCTCCCGCGCCCCGGGGCCGCGGCCTCTCCCTCCGTGGTGTCTGGGCTGCGCCTCTGGGTCCACTTTCTCAGCCTGTGTTTTCATTTTCGAGGGAACAGCTTCCCCAGCGGGTGGGCCACTAACGGCCGCGGCAGGGTGAGTGCCCTCGCCTCCGAGATGGCTTCCCCTGGCTCCGTGGGGCCGGGCCGCCCCTGGGGCGGGGCGCCTGCAGTGCCTTTTCCAGCCCACGAGGCCCCCTCGGAGGCTGCATGGTTCCTGGAAGCAGACGGGGAGTGGGACCCAGAGGTCCCCCGCAGTGCGCCCTCAGGCGGGTGGGCCTAGGGGTGCCGCCCACTCCCGAGGCTGTGTCAGAGTCTGCTCTGCTCGCAGCCTCTGCCTCCCCCACTGCGGCGCCCCCCGGGCCACGAGAGCTCGGTGCTGGGTGCCCAAGGGATCCAGCCACCCCACCCCCTTCCGAGAGAAACGGCACGAGGGTCCGCAGTTCGTGAGGCGATCGGGTGGTGATGGGAGCCAGCGAGGCTGCAGAGAGGAGGCGGAGGTGGCCCCCGGGCATCAGGGGCACCCACATTTCCATCCCGGCTCTCGCTTTCAATGCCACGAGGTTTAAAAAGCCAGAATTTCCAAAGTCATCCAAACAAGTTAATTCCTGAACGTGGGAGGCATTTAAAAATTTTAAGAACCGTTCACACCTGCTGCGCTATATCGTTTTTACGCCAGTGAAGGTGAGAACGTCCAGGTGCTGACCATCTCCAGCCCAGCGGTCTGTGACTCTCTGTGTTTCCCTGGACCACGGAGGTCGCGGCCACGCGTCACGGGACATCACTCCGGTCTGGACGTCGGGGGAGGGTGAAGTGACCAACACGTAGATAACGGCAGCACAGGTGTTTGCGAACGACTCGCGAACTGCCGGGCAGACCCCGGTGCCGGACGGGGTGGGGGTCCAGCACCCGAGCGCCCCGCGGCGCCTGCGAGGCCGCCTCCCCCTTCGATGTCCGTCCCTGAGCCCGGCTGTCCCCTACGGACAGGGACACAGGTGCGTTGGATCAGGGCCCACCCCACCGCCGCAGAAAGTCCCAGTGCGCACACACCGCCCTGTGCTGAGTCCCGGGGTCAGGATGTAACCTGAGAACTCCAGGGGGGCACAGCTCGGCCCCCCACCCCCCGCATCCCGGTGACAATGGCAGGAAGCCTTTGTCGGTGACCTGGCTGCCTCTCCCCTCGAGGCTCACTCGGTGTTTCTGGCAGGTGGCCGTCTCGTGACCAGCCTGCGTGCGGCCCGTAGTCGGGAAGCAGGCTTGCCCTGGGCCGGGCGGGCAGCGGTCACTCGTGCCGCACGACCGCCCTTTGTCTCTGTCGCAAGCCGGGTGAGGTGTGACGCCCGAGATTCCTGTGGGCTGACGCCAGGCATCACGTGCAGGGCCGCAGACTGCCCTCCGAGGGCGGGAAGCCGACCTCTCCCGCCGCTCTGGTCCACGTCGAAATGTGTTTCCTGGTCCCGGGCACGGCCGGCCCCGTGGGAGCGGGAGGTCGCGGTGTTTGCTCGCGGGAGAGGGCGGCCGGAGTTCCTGCCGGGGAAGTGCCCGGCGCAGGGGCCGGCGGGTCAGCCGCGCTCTGCACGGTCCTGGCCGGAGAACGCGCCCAGCCCCGCGCCCAGCCCCGTGCACGGCTCCTCCCGTGCAGCAGGAGGGGCCTCGGGGAAATGCGTGTGCGCGAGCCTCTCCCCGGGAGCCTGGCCACGGCGGCGGCGGCTCCCGTGTGGGGCCGTGGGCGTCCGCCCGGTGCTCACGGCTCACGCCGCCGTGCCGAGTGGCCGGCAGGCCCACGGGGCTGAAGACCGGTGCCCACTCCCTGCTGCTGCTGAAGTTGTTTGTGCGCGTAACAGCGGTGTCTGGTAGCGTCTCGTGGTCCTGGCGTTCAGACCCATTTTAGAGTTTGAGAGATGGCGCTTCCTTTCGTAAAGCTCAGAAGAGGCATGAGGTCTCAGCTGACGTGTGAGCCCCTCGAAGAAATCCAGGTTCCAGGGCCCAGGCCAGGCGCTGAGGCTCTTCTGAGGGCACTGGTGTGGACGGTGCCCGCGGCCTCCACGCCAGCGGGGCCTGCGGCCTCCACGGGGCCGCCTGTGCCGAGCGGGCGGCGGGGCGTCCAGCGCCAGGTCCCAGGGCCTGGCCGGTGTTCGTCACTTCTCGACGGGCATTTTCAGGGGGTGGCTGTCGAGGTCCCTTCACCTGCTCACACACGCACGTGTGACCGCACGTCTGTCGTGGGCGGCGTGCCTTGTAAGCCCCGGGCCGTCCCCTAGGCGTGAACCTGGTTCCCCTGGGAACAGGCCCGTGGGAAGCCCCGGCTTTGGAAGTTTCATGATCCCCAGCCGTCCACACCGGCGTCGTCTCAGAATTTGCCTCGAGAGCGATGCGGCCCCACGAGGTGTGTGGACCCGGAAAGGAGCTGGTTTGGGAAAGGCGGGGGCACCCCGTTCAACTGAACCCCGTGTGTCTTGGCTTTTTGGTTTGCGTGATTTTGGCGGCGTGGATCTGCCAGGGGCAGGGTCGGTCTGGGCTGTGGCTTTGGCGGCCTGGGCGGCTGCAGGCTGGTCGCGTGGCTTGGGCTTCGGCGGTGGCCTGGATGGTCTCAGCCGGACCCGAGCGTCCGCTTCCACGTCCTCAAACGGTTCTGCCGACCTGATGGCGTTTTGTCAGTTGTCCAAACGTTTCAGAGTTTATTCTAGTTGGGAGTAAGATGAAGGGTGCCTTCGGCGGGCAGCTCGCGGCCAGCGCCCCACCCCGCGGGGGTCACGCCGGCCCGCCAGGGTCGCTTGGGGAGGCCGTGCCTGAGCCGCGCTGCACGAGGGCTCCCGGGCAGAGGCCGGTGTGTGGTGTCGCTGGTCCCGGCCCCACTGTGGGTGCGGGGCCGGCACTCGAGCCTGCGCCTGGCCCGGAGCGGCCCCCACCCACTAGGCCCCGCAGCCGGGAGGCCCCACGGATTTCCCGTCCTCGTGGGAGACCCGCCCCAGAGGCCGCAGGTGGCGGCCGGAGCACCGGGAGCCTAACGCCCGTCAGCACAATGCGAAGCAGACAGGCCCGTGAGGCCCGCGCCGGCCTCAGCCCCGCCCCTTCCAGAGGCTTCTGCAGGGGGACCTGGGGGTCACGGGCAGCATGGGGCGGCGTGCCCGTGTCGGAAACCACTCGCGATGGCGCCCAGACCCGCACGCCTGCACCGCGCGGGGCCCCGCCCCGTCTCCACGGCCGGCACGTGGGACGGGCTCGTGTCCTGACTCTCAGCTCCGGGCCGGCGGCGTCCCGCGATGGCGGCTCAGGGCAGAGGGCGCGCTGGGTTGCGTGTGTGTGCAGCTGCGGGCCCCGTCTCTCTCTGATCCTGCGGCCGTCTCCGTGAGGAGAGCGAGGAACCCAAGGCGTTTCCTGCACGGGGCGAAGTGATGTGGATTTTGCGGCTCTGCACCCGGACGCCATGTGCTGCCGTCGAGATCTGAAATCTTGGCTGGTTCTGTGTAACGGTCCAAACGCCGGGAGAGGGGCCGCCACGGGCCTGCCCGGCCCACGGTCCAGGCCTGGGCGCCTCGCCGGCCTCCAGTCTGGGGGACGTGCCCGGGGACACAGGCATCGGTGGCCGCAGACGGAGCGGAGGGGCTTCCCGAGGACAGCGTGTGGCCCGCGCCCCTGCGCCCTGCCGACGGGCCGCCGCCCGGAACCAGAGAGCAGCTTGCCGGGCCAGTAAGAGTTAACGGGGACGAGCAGTCGGAGCTTCCACGCCGCCAGTGGGACCCAGTCGCCCGTGTCCTCCGGTCCCTGAGCACAGACGCCCTGAGTTCGGGACGGGGTTGCGGTTTTCTCGCTGTGTCCAGGGCGCCTGCAGGAGCTGGGCCGGCGCACAGCGTGGAGCTGGTGTCCAGCAGAGGCAGCAACTCGGGTGACGTTCCCGTGCTGCACACGCCGGCCCGTGCTCCGAGTGCCTCCGGCACGTGGGGTGTGCGACAGGCCCGCGTCCGCGGCGAGGGCGCTGCGCACAGAGCGGGGCGGGACCGAGGCCCACGCGGCCGTGCCGGGCTCTGTCCCCAGACCCGAGGCCACCTGCACGCCTGGCCGGCCGCGAGCTGTGCCAGGGCAGGCTCGTCTGTGGAGAGGGTGTCTCGCTGGGAACGCGGGGCGGGCGGGGGCCTGCGCGGGCCTCAGCGTGTGGTGGCCACCGGCCCCTCGTCCTCCGGCCTGCCGTGTGGAGGCCCCTCGGGCGGACAGTCGGTTCTTTGCCTGCTGTGCAGGCTGCTTGTGGATCTAAGTGGCGGCCTCCGGGACCCGAGAACGCGCCCCGGTGCTGTGTGGCACGGGGCGTGGTCGCGCCTCGGACGTTGCCGGAACCATGGGGAGCGGCGCCGCCCTCCTGGGGGTCGCTGTGCGCAGGCGGGAGCAGCCGCCGTGGGCCCGGCGCCCCGCAAGGCTGTCGGGGGCGTGCGGCCCGGAAGCCCGCGGACCCCTCCCCGGGGCCCTGGACGGGGCTGGCCAGCGCCCTGCCCGGGGACACGGCGCCCGTGGGCAGCTGATTTTACAGATGGGGACGCTGGGGCACACAGAAGCTTCTAGGCACGGCAGAGAGAGCAGGAAGCCGTAGGCCCCGTGCCCTGGACGTGTGTGGCTGGGCTCCGGGGAAGTTCCCGCTCCGAGGCGGGCAGGTCCCGGCCCCGGCCCCAGCCCCGGCGCCTGGCTCTGGCGATGGCCTCGCGGGGGCTCACGACGGTGCGGGAAACGCCGCGGGCTCCGCGGGCACCGCCCGCCGCGGGGTCACCGGGCTGTGCTCCTGTCCTGTCCTGGCCCCCCCTGTTTTCCTCCCGCTAGCGCTGGGTCTGGGGGATTCTGGGGTTGCGGCCCGCGACCCCGCCCCTCGGGGGCAGGCGCCCACGGCCCTCTCGGCGGTCGCTGACGGCCAGGCCTGGCGGAGGTTCTCCGTTTTAAATGGAGAGCTGGATCTGAGGGTCTGGCCGGCGCCCATGGTGCCCCTGGTTAGTCCGGGGGGTCGCTGCCCGCCGAGGGCCTGGGAGGAGAGGGGACTCTGCGAGCCCGGGGCGCACTGCCAGCCGCTCCTCCCCCCCACGGGAGCTGGGAGCGACCCCCCAGGCCTCCCGCGCTCAGCAGTGCAGCTGTGCCTCCGGGGTCCCCCGCGTGGCAGAGGGCGTCGCCGTGAACGGCGATGCTGAGCTCCGCCCTCAGAGCCCGCCGCGGTCTGCGTCCGGCCTGCGCGGGCAGCTGTGGGGATGGACACCCTCCCCCTCGTGCCCCTGCGTCACTGCCGGGAGCGAGGTGCCCAGGATGGGACCCTCCACGCTTCAGAAAGGCCAGACTTGTCCTGGGCTGGACTCGGACACACGGGGGGTCAGCGGCGGCCGGATGGACAGAAAGCCCGTCCCGAGTGGCCAGAGGGAGCGGCTGGCCGTGAGCCCCACAGCGTGGACCGTGGCCGAGGAAACCCGGCTTCTCCTCTGCTCTGGGTCAGCGTGTGGGTGGCCTCGGTGCTAGAGGGAGCTTGAGAAAGACTTTCCACAGCTTTTCTGTGTGAAGGAAGCACACGGCTCGGTAAACAGTGAGGCTTTCTCGTGGGAAACGGGCGGCCGCAGCAGCTGGGAGCAGGTGATTCAGACCGGGAGTGCGGGGGCCTCTGTTTCCACCCGGGGAGGCCTCGTCCCCGCACGGCGCAGAGCGAGGAGGGCGCGACTCGCTTCCCGTGAGCTGTCACATGCGGCGACGCCCAGCAGGGCCAGCGGAGCCCCTGGCACACAGCGGAGCTGGAGCCACGCTGCTGGGCGGCCACAGACCGTCGGCGCTCCGGCCTGGGGCGGCCGTGGGCGCGGAGCCATCCTCCGCCGGTGCCACCTGCGCCCCGGCGGGCGGCAGTGACAGTCGCGTGGAGGAAGCAGCGAGCGCTCAGCGCGGACGGGGGGCGGGGGCCGTGTGTGGCCGCAGCCTGCAGCCCCTTCTGGGAGGCGGTGATGCCGTTAGCGGGTGACGATCTGGTCCCCGTGTACCAGGCTCAGTGACGAGCATTTAAAACCTTTGAGTTTCGAGAATTGACGAAGTTGCAGAGACATCCATGTCCCCTTCAGCCCCAGTCCCCACCGATGACACGTTCCGCGGTCACCGCAGCCGACAGGCGGCCCAGCTGCGGAACCCGGTGCCAGGTTGGCCGCACCCCAGCCCCTCCCCCGCCCCTGGCGGACCCTCCCGCGGCCGAGTGCTGGTCGGCATCCTCACTTCATAAGCGAAAACTTTGCAAGGATTCGAGAAAGACGCGTGGACCGCTGGGAGTTGCAGGTTCTGCGGGGTCGGCCTCGGGCCACAGGCTCTCGTCCGCCTGCGTGTGGTCCCTGTGCCGTGTTCCGGAAGCTGCCCATCGTGCGACGGGCAAGGACCACACCCCACTGTTTATCCCCCGACTCGCTGGGTCTCGCCTCATGCCCGGGGGTCGTGAGCGTGGTTCGCCTGGCTGACGGTGTTCAGTAAGGACAGTGACCGTCACTCTGGAGCGGCCTTTGCAGGCCCCGAGGAGCAGGCTCTCCTTCGAGATGGGGCCAGAGGCTGCCCTGATTCCAGGAAAACACACGTGAGACACGGGACTCACAGCGGTCTGAGGCGAGCGCGAGTCCCCGGGGTGTGGACGTGGTGTGGACGTGCTCGCCCGCGTTTCATGAGGCTGCCACCCGGGCGGAGGGAACGAGCCGACGTCTGCCTCTTTGGTGTGGGTGGAGAGCCGCGAGCTGGGGACCCCGCGGCCAGCGGGAGAGCGCTGGCTAGTTCTCGCGGGACAGTGTGAGGCTGTGATGGAACCGTCCCTGACCAACACACTGAGGCATTCGAAACGTGAGCGCTGCATCTTTACAAAGCCAGAGTATCACGTTATGTATCTTATTTCATTAAGATACAACTTTTCAGTCTACGCCACGCCACCCTGAACACGCCGGATCCCGTCTGAGCTCGGAAGCTCAGCAGGGTCGGGCCTGGTCAATACTTGGATGGGAGACCGCCTGGGAAGACCGGGTGCTGTGGGCATAGAACAAACTAAAAAGATACACACGTTTTTATATGAAAATGCTCCCGGACGCACACCCAAGCACAGAGGTCATTTCTCTGGGTGATCCGAGACGTGGACAGCGTCATGGCTTCTGTTTGCGCAGATCCAGGCGCCTTCGGCGCGAACTCAGCCACCTGTTTTCCTAGTCGCATTGGGTGCGACTTTTTAAAAAGTGGGTTGAGCGGAAGGTGAGTTTGAGGCGTGGCATTGTCTGCTGCCCTCAGCCGGCTCCGGGCTGTGGCGGGGGAGCTCCAGGCAGGCGGGAAGAGGGCAGCTGCCTCGGGCTGCTGAGCTCCAGCCTTAGGGCTTTTCTCTGACTCAGACAAATTAGCACTCGCTGTGGACCTTCCAAACTCACGCAGGCCATCTCCAGCCCCCGACAGTCGTTCTAAGTGTTTACGTTACGACGTTTGTTTTGTCCTGGCGTTCCCCTGTGCAAACCGTGACACCGGCCCCACCGAGGGTCCGCGAGCAGATCGCCCCACGGCGCCCTGTGACGTTTGGGTGCGGAGCGCCTGTCTGTGCTGAGCCGTCTGTGCTGAGTCGAGGGGCAGGGTTCCCCCTGTCCCCCACCCCCCGCACTCCCTCTTTCCCTCTCTCCCTCCCTCCGTCCACCCCGCCTTAGTTTCCAGGGAGTCAGAGGGACCTAACTTTTTATTTGCTGCCTTTTCTATTTGTAGCCAAAGATGTCTGTTACCCAGGTTAACGGTTTACGTGTGACAAAGGGCAGCACAGTGGGTGCTGTCGACAGAGGTGTGGCCGCTGGCGCCGGGCTCTCGGGGTCAGCGCCCTCTGTCTGGGGGCCGGGGCGGGCACCCTGAAGTGGTCGTCACGTGTCGGCCCCGCGCCCCGTCCCCCGCCCGGGCCCCTGCGGGCGGCCCGGCGGGCAGCGGCCGCTCCTTCCTCCCGGCAGAGTCGCCGGAAACGGAGCAGTGACGCTGATAACCTCAGGCAGGAAATGCCTCGGCCTGCGAGGCGGCCGCGCGCACCGCGGCGCGTCCCCGGCCGGGAGCTGTGCCCCGCCGCCGTCCGTCACTCAGACGTGCCCCTGCACCCCCGGGGGCTGCCTCGCCCGCCCGGCCCCGGGACTTCGCGTTTTCCCGTTCTCAGGCGCGGACCTGTCGATGCCGTGTTTATTGGTCAGGTCACAGGGTTGGGTCTCTCTGGCGGCGACTGAGGCGGTGCGGGGTGAGAAGCGGGTGGACACGGGTGGCGTGAGGACTGAGTGGGGTGCTCGCCCATCGCGCTCGCGGCCGCTGGGTCGTAGGCTGGTGGCAAAGCGCAGGGGTCTCCAGTCGTTTCGGCCCCAGGGACTGGTGGTCCCGTGAGAACCCGGTGCCTGCTGAGCTGAGGCGGTGATGCTGGCGCTGGGGAGCGGCTGCGGACACAGGTGGAGCTTCGCTGGGTAGCCCACCGCTCCCCTCCTGCTGGGCGGCCTGCTCCTGATGGGTCAGGGGCTGGGACCAGTCTGCAGCCCGGGGGTTGAGGACCCCTGGCAGAGAGGACTTTAAGCGAAACCACCAGGCAGAGGCAGGCAGGGGGGAGGGAGACCCCTGGGCTCGAGGTGGCCGTACATGGGACCGCGCTTTCAGAGCAGAGGGCTGAGGGCTGTGGGAGACCACCCCTCACCTGTCCCCACGTGGGAGCCGTCCCTGTGCTGAGAGGCTGTCTTTGGCTCCGCCCCCCATGGCTGGGCGCTCCAGCCGCTGGCTGCCAGCCCGCATCTGTGGGGGTCCCATTATGATGGCGGAGGTTCTGGCTGCATCTTCGCTCAGACTGGGGCACAGCCTCCTCATGCTTACACGTCTCGGTTTGCCGAGGGGAGGTGCTTCCGGCTGCTGGCCAACCAGGGCTAGGCACGGGCAGCGTGGCCGTCCTGTCGGGACCCCGCAGCTGGTCCTGCAGGGGGCGGGGAGAGGCCCTCGGGGTCGTGCAGACCCGGCTTCGGGCACCTGGCCCACCTTGCAGAGCCCGGGCTGTCACCGACGGAACGGGGCCGTTGTGTCTGCGTGCAGAGCCCTGGGTTCTGGGGACACATGCCATGCTCTCTCCCTTACCCCTCACCTCTGGGTGACATTAAGTGACAAACAAGCTGACAGGGAGACCTCCTGGCTGCACAGCTGTTCCCTCGGTCCCCACTGGGCAGGCTGTCCCGTTTGTCTGCACCAGTTTGGGGTTTGGGGGCCGCCAGTCCCAGAGGGTGGCAGGGGCGGGGGAGAGAACCAGGCTCGCGAGGTCTCAGACCCCGCACGGCCCTCCGTGATTCCAGAAAGATCTTAATGTTCCGGAGCTTTCGGAGCTTTCGTAATTGATGGGGGTCCGCCGGGCTCGCAGCGGGATGGGCGGGGGCTCGCAGCGGGTTTGGCGGGGACTCGCGGCAGGTGGGCGGGGCCCTGCGGCGGGTGGGCGGGGACTCACGGTGGGGCGGGCGGGGCTCGCGGCGGGTGGGCGGGGACTCACGGTGGGGCGGGCGGGGCTCGCGGCGGGGCGGGGCGCGGGTGGCCCGCGTGCACGGCGTCTAACGCTCCGCCCTCCTTCCAGCCCGACCCTGCCCGCTCTGGACTGGCAGCTGCCGTCGCACTCGGGACCCTACGAGCTGAGGATCGAGGTGCAGCCGAAGTCCCACCACCGAGCCCACTACGAGACGGAGGGCAGCCGGGGGGCCGTGAAGGCGTCGGCCGGAGGACACCCCAGCGTGCAGGTACCGCGCGGGCCGGGCCGCGGGGTGAGGACGCCCCGCCTTTGCCCTCGGTGCGTTCAGAGGCCAGAGCGGACACCGCGGGCCCCTGTGACCGCAGCTTATCCCTCAGCTGTGGGGAACTGGGAACCCTCTTCAGCGAGGTTGCGCTTTGGGGACGCAGGCGCTGGGTGTGTGAAAACCTGGCCCGGGCCACATGAGCGGCATGCGCGTGCGGGGGGACGCATGGGAGGCGTTGCTGACCGGCCGCCTGGCTTGTGGTGCGTCGCTGGGTGACTTCAGCCGCCACCCCTGCTGCTCTTCGTCTGGACGGACACTGTCCACCTGTCCCAGCGGCTCTGACACGGAAGGTCAGAGCCGCTCGGCCAGGGGAACCCGGGCGGGGCTGGCGGGCAGCGAGCCGGGACGTCCTGTGCCTCGCGGTGGACGTGGCCGTGGGCGCTGCTTAGTTTTTGAGGTTCGTTAGAATAGAAAACGTAAAAGAAAATAAGTATAACCTTGAACAAAAGTGTTTATTTTGAGGAGCTTTCTCGTAACAAATCCACGGGAAGAGGTTTATCCGGACCGAGGAGAGAAGCTCGTGTCTGCTGAGAGGGGGCTGAACTCTGCTCCCAGTGGCCGGGCGGTAGGCTTCAGCCCCGCTGTGGTGCCCACGTCCACCCTGAGCGGGTGCTCTGTGCGCGGGCGGCACCAGCGGGGGACACAGGTCTCCCCGTGACCACGCCCCCATGTGGGGAGAGACAGGCAGTGTGCACAGGAGAGTCCTGTGTGATGGCCAGGGCCAGGTGAAGATTGAAGCCTGGGGTCTGGGGCTACCGGTATATCTGGGGGCGGCCTAGTGCTGTCCTGCAGGCTACCGGCCCCGTGTGGCCTGCGGTCATGGGCAGAGCCCAGCAGAACAGGGTCCCACGGCTGCTCTGCCCAGACCTGCCCAGCCCTGCTCAGAAACGTCAGGTCCCACCAGCATATGGGTCGGGTGGGTGGGGAGCGTGTGCCTGGCCCGTGGCAGAGCCCTGGGCCTCTCCCTCGGAACCGGCCCTGACCCTGACCCTCGCCTGGTCCGCAGGCCCCTGCCCTGCACCATTGCCTCCTGGGCCGCTTTCGGAAGTCGCCGAGGGCGCGATCTGCTGCTTGGCCTCTCGCACGTGGCCAACAGCGGGCGGGCACAGCGGACCGAGATCCCTCGGCCACCGCCGGAGTCCACCGCAGCGCATCCCGTTCCCGTAGACCAGCCTTTCATCCGGGCGTCCTCGGTGGTGGACTTAATCGACTCCGCCTCCCTCCGTAAAACCGAGGTTCTCAGACTGTGGCTCCTGCCTGGCCTCACGGGGCCGTGGGACACAGGCGGGTGTGCTGGGCGGAGCTGGGGCCCGGTGGCCCAGCGGCCCATCCGCATGGAGGCGTCAGGCCCAGGGCGGCGCGTGCGGGCTCGCGCGGGGGAGGCTGACAGGCAGGCACCCCGCAGGGAGCCTCCTGCAGGGGTGGGCGGCGCCTGGGGGTGGCCCTGCCGCACAGCGCTCTGGGGGCACCGCTCACCTGGCTTCGGAGTCACCGCGGCCATCGCTAGCAGGCAGGGACACAGTGTCCCCCCGTCTCTAGGGGCACAGTGAACTCCCAGACGGGCCGTTCGGCGGGCGTCAGAGGTCCCCTTGGTCACGTACGCGCTCCAGACCCCTGATGTGACTGGGGTGAGTTTGGGGGTGACTTTGGCCCCGCCCCAGAGCTCCAGGCCGTGCAGCGTTGACAAAGGGTGCTTCTGCCCAGTGTGCGCCCCCCACCCACAGACCGGGCGCCCCACCCGGCCATCCAGGGAATGGTGCACGCGGAAGGGGTGCCCAGTAGGGCATCGTGGTTTTATTAATTCCATTCCATCTAGGTAAATAAAAAGCTTGCGAGGGGCGGAGGGCGTGGAGGCACGTGGCTGTCCGCCCAGGCGGCGGCCCGCACCAGAGGGCAGGGGCTGGGAGGGCGGCCTGCGGCCGGCCCGGGACGGCGGCGGGTTTTCGTGGCTGTGCGCGCGGTGCCAATTACTACCTGCTCGGCGAGCTGCTCGGCGCGGCCCCGCGGCCGGCCGACGTTTGGCGCTGCCGCCTTCCCGGGCGGGGGCGGCTCCTGCCTCGGCCGCAGGCGCCCGGCTCCCTTTCTTGCTGTGGTTTTCACAGAACGGGAGAGCGAGACGCGCCGTGGAAGGGACGCCACAGCGGAGGGAACAAGAGGAAAAATGATGAAAATGAGCGGCAGAGAGCTGGCGGCCGCCCCCCTCGCCGCGGTCCCGGCGGGGGCGGGGAGCGAGGGGCGGGCAGGGTCACGTGTCACCGCTCCTCCTGGGAATGCGAAGTGCAGCCCTGGAGGCCAGCGGTCTGCACGTGTGGCCGAGGACTGTCCAGGCGGGGCCGAGTGCGAGGAGGGCGGACAGCCCTGGGGTTCGGCGAGGTGGCCCCCCTCCCAGCCGGGGCCCCCAGTGCGGTGCCGGCTCCTGCACGCAGCGTGACAGGCCGCGCAGTGCCGCTGCCTGTCCCTGCCGGCCGGTCGCCACCAGTGCAGACCACACACAGAGAACCGAGGCCTTTTGGAGAAATCAGCACTTGAAACTGAATTTTAAATGTCTTACAAACGTAACCTCAGAAATGATTCCAAGTCAAGTGACAGCAAAATGGGAAAGGCTGGCGATGTGCTTGAACACACGCCCCCTCCCCGCCCCCTCCCAGCCGAAACCGAAAACCGAGGGTGCTCGGAGCACGGCAGTCAGGCCGCGTCTGTCAGGAGTGCTCGTGTGCGAGAAGCTAGTCACCTAGAGTTTTCTGATCCATATGTGGCAAAGTGAGTTTACGTCCATGCAAGTGTGAGCTCAGCAGTTAAAAAGGGGATTTTGGGGTTCGTTTTCTTTTTTGGTCGGAGGACCACGTCGTGGATAAAAATAGAACTTGCACATAATTATAAAATAAACGAAAATGGAAAACTCGCCCGGTTGCCGTGAAGGCCGGGAGCCGCGAGCCTTGCCGGAGCTGCTGTTTTAGCGCAGCCTGTGGCCCCAGCAGCCCGGGCCCTCTCCTCCCTCTTCAGAAAGGGCTGTGGCCACCGCGCGGGGGGCGGGACACAGCTGGTCCGTGTGGCTGGCCTGAATCACCCCTCCCGTGGGGCGCTCAGGAGTCACTCATGTGGCCTGGACCGAGGGATGCTGGCCAGGGGAAGCCTGCAGACGGGAAGGGCCGGGGTGCCCGACTGTGGGGGGGGCCGTGAGGATGCAGGGTGTGGGGACGGGGCTTGTGGAGACACGGGGGGTGTGAGGATTGGGGGTGTGGGGGTGGGGCCCTGAGGACAGGAGCCGAGGGGGCGGGGGCCGAGGACGGGGGCCGTGGGGATGGGGGGCATAGGGATGGGGCGTGGGGACGGCCCCTCTGTGCTCTCGTGACCGTTGGGGCGGGGCTGGCAGGACAGGTGGGGTGGGACTGAGTGGCTGGCATTTACGTCCTGGCTCTCCCCCGTGAGCATCCTGCTCACCCGGCCCCCCTCCTGGCATCCTAGGATGGGGTCCCGGCTCAGGCAGCCTCCCCACCCGAGGCTCTGTACGCGAGCCAGCGACAAGCGAGTACCTCGGTGGGGCGTTCTGGGTCCCCGGGGGTGGCTCACTGCCGCCCAGTGTGGGGCAGCAGGCTGGCGCTGAGGTCCCGGCAGTGGCTGGGGGAGGGGCGGTTGGGTCACCTTCTCCAGAGAGCAGAGGGGTCGTCAGCCTGTGTGGAGGTGTGAGCAGCCTGGCCTCGTCTGGCCCTTTTACCAGTAAACCTGAGACTCACATCCCCGAGGAGCACAAGTCCCATGCCACCACCCCCTCCCACTGCAAACACAGAGGCCCCGGGAGGCTGGAGGCGTCGCCCGAGGCCCCGTCCCTCTCGGTTCTCATCTGTCTTCCTGGGGCCCTTCTGCCCCTGGCCTCTGTGCAGGGCTGCGTTCTTTCCCCCTCTTTGTCTGCATGGTCCCTGTCACTAGTGCTGCCCACAGGAGCATCCGGAGAGCCCTTCTGGGGTGTGGTGCGTCCCTACCCCTGTGGGGCTGTGAGGTGCCACCTGGGGACTTTGCTGGTGTCTGGTCCTGAGGTCAAAGGATCAGGCTCTGTTTACCAGGTCACCAAAATAACTTTCTCGATAGCATCGAGCCTGTTACACAGCAGGCCGGGTCTGTGTGAATAATTAATAGGTCGCTGAAACACGGAGCACAGCAAACGCTTTGTCAATTCCTAAACAGCATTTCAGATCTGTCATTTGTTTTTTGGTCAGTTATGACTGAGCAGTGTAACCTCGTCTGGCTGATGAAGAAACTGAGTCTTCAGCTGGACTCCGGGACCACCCTGGCCCAGACAGTGGGGGCCAGGAAGGCTGGGCTGGCCCAGGGCGAGTCGCAGCCTTGGCCTCGGGCGGGAGGGCGGGGTGGCTTGTGCCCGGCGTGGTTCCAAAGGAGTCTCTTTAATCAGGACGCTTGGCGTTGAGCTTAACTGCCCCGCAGCCCACGCAGACATTTGAGAGCCGACCGTGCAGACAGCTCGCCTTTGCAGACGGTAACGTCGGGGTTCGCAGTCGAGCTGTTTTGCTTCCGCGCTACGTTGGGCCCTCCCGTGCCGCGGGGACCGGTCGCGTGCAGTCTCGCGAGGAGCAGGCCCGAGAGGCGTTGGGTGCTGTGGACAGACAGTGACTCTGTCGCTTATCCGGTGTCCGCGGCATGTTTTATTTTATGCAAGGCATCGTTTCACCTTCTCTCATTCGTTATAGGAAGGCACCTACTTCTGTACCCGAGACAGGACTTTCAGCCTGGAAAGCCAGGTTTTCACAAAAGCCAGAGAAATAGACGTTGCAGGAACGCATTGTTATTTGGTGGCCCAACCAGGAGCCGAGTGTCCAAGAACCTCAGACACAGCAGCTCCGTGGCGGGGATTAAAACACAGGCCTGGCTGCAGGCCAGACCCTGCCGCCCCACGCTACCGACCTGCGGGAGCCCCAGATGAAGTGTCCATGGGCGGCCTCGGCAGCCGGACACCTGCCCTCTGCTCTTGCACAGTGTCCAGGCGGCCGGCCGGCCCCCTCCCTGGCCGCCGAGGCCGCCCGCCTGGGGATTTCGCGCTGGCGTAGATGCCGTCGTGCCCTCCGCACCTGCCACCTGAGGGGCATGCGTTGCTGCCGTCCGGCCGGCTGCTTTCCCGTGGGTCTCGCCGATGCGAGTGGAAGCCCCCAAAGTGCAGTGGCCGCTTGGTCAGCACCCCCGGAACTGAGTTGTTAGCTTTTCTGAGGAGGAGTTGCCAACTATTGTCCCCTGTCCGGCACAGCCCGAGAGCCCTGTGGGGGAGCCGGACACCGCCCCGTACCGTTCAGGCATCTCCGGGCGGGCCGCACCGCCCGGGCGATTATGCCAACCGACGGCGACAGTGATTGTCACTGTCGTAAGACGTCAGGGTAACGGGCCACTGGGCAGCGACCGTCACCCCAAGGCCCCGATTTTCGTCCTTTGTCTTCTGTGTGATTTCTGGAGGCTGCTGTGTTTGAGAGAAGGCTCCGGGTGGGAGGGACATCGCCTCTTGGATTACTGTCATCTAACTGTCCCTGAGCGGCCCTGTCTTGGCCCAGCTGTGGGCTGGGGCACCACGAGCACCCGTGCACCTGCTCTGGGGCCGGGTGGGCCTCGTCTCCCGTGGGGCTGGTCGCTGGCCCACCTCTCCCCCACAAGAACACTGGACTCTTGTCTGTGTGCCCAGCACTTTGCTCTGCGTCAGCACAGATGGCCAGCTTGGCCTGCCGTGGGCTCGGCCGTGCCGAGGCGGGGCACACAATCGCCCCTTGACGGGCCATGTGGGTGGCCGTCTCTCCAGCAGCACGTAGTGCCAGGGAAGGGGGGTGACCAGATGGCAAGCCGATGTCCCCTTGTGTGGAGTTGAGCACTGGCCGGCATGGCCTGTGTGCCCACACAGGGACTCCTCGTGCGGTGTCCAGGCCCGGGGCCTCCTTCTGCTTTGTGCCAGGGCCCTGCCCTCGGCCGCCCCATGGGTCACTAATGGCAAACGCCCCGGGCTGGCTTGGCCTCCACAAGGCTCACCGCTGTCCGCCCCTTGTACACTTGGGCTGGGGCCTGCCAGCCCTTCAGGCCGCAGCTGGCTCAGTAGGGTTGACAGTCTCGTGGTCAGGCCTCCGAGGCTGTCTGAGGACCAAGTTGGGGAGCACAGTGGTGACCCCTGACCCTGGGGGAGGGAGCGGGCAGAGGCGACGCGCACGCACTTAGCCGTCTGTCCACGAGGGCCACGTGGCGTACGCCCCCCCCCCCCCGGGGCCGCTCCTTTTGGAGGCCCCATGTGAGTCGGGCCGGCAGTGGCTGGGGTGACCTCTGTGACGGGGTGCCACCTTGGGCTGGGCTCCGGGGCCTCTCCCCTGCAGCGGAGTCCCACCAGCTTGTGAGAGCTCTCGACACGTCCCCAAGGCCCCTGGCGTGCCCACCTGCCTGTGGGGAGTGCGGCGGCTCCAGCCAGGCTGGTGCTGGAGTAGGACAGAGGCCAGCGGGCGCCTCGCCTGCCTCGCCGTGTGGCGGGGCCTCCCGGGACACCGCTCCCGTGTGCCAGAGGTTTGCGGTTTGCCCCAGGGCTGGTCCCTCCCAGCTGCGTTTTCTGCTGTAGTTTGTTCGACGTTCCCTGGATAGGTGATATTTGAAGACTTCGCTCTCTTTCTAGGTTATTTTTTCCTCAGGTTGTTTTTAATTAGAAACACTAAGATTTCTGTGCAAACACTGACCCAGAGCCCATGCGGCTTTCTTTTCTCTGGACGGTCCTGTGTCTAGCTGTGTGACTGCCCCACCGTGCCCCCGTGCTGTCCTCGAGTGCCAACTCCTTGGACTGTGCCTTCGGGTCTGCCCTACCCTGCGTGGTCCGCGGAGCGTGGGAGAGCGGTGCCCTTGGACGCTGCTGGGGAGAGAGGGCGTGGCCTCTGGGGGCGTGGCTTCTCTGGAGGGCGTGGCCCTGGGAGGGCGTGGCCTCAGGAGGGTGCGGCCCGCCCGCGAGGGGTGTGGCCAGCTGCGAGGGCGTGGCTTCTCGGGAGGGCGTGGCCCTTGGAGGGGCGTGGCCTCCCGGGAGGCGCGCCGCGGACGCTCTGTCCTCTCAGCCGCGCGCCTGCCGCCGACGCGGCCCGGCCCGCGCTCCTTCCGGCCCCGGCTCTGCGGCCCTCGTTCGAACGGGGGCCACTCGGGAAAGCTCGCGGCGAAGGCCTGCGGGGAGGGCGAGGAGGCACGGCCCACTCGGACCAGGCGCCCTCCCGGGCGCGGCGGCGACAGACTGGGGCACGCTCACGCCCCACCGCACTTTCAGCGGATTGTGTGAGCTCGCTGGCCGTCGTCCTGGCTCTGTCACCCCGATGTGCCCGGCCGCCCGCCGCACCTTGGAAGGAGGGACCCCCGCCGCCCGCGGGGCGAGGTGAGCCCGGCGGCCAGGTCGAGGCGGCCCAGGGGCGGTGCGGCCTCAGGAGCCGCGGTGCGGGCAGAGCGCGCGGGACGGGCTCCGGGACGCAGCTGGCCGTCCGCGTTTCTCTCACGAAGGAGGGAAGACGCCGTCCGCAGGGCCTGACGACCGGCCGAGCCCAGGACTCTGCCACCTGGGGGCGCCGCGGCCTGCCCTGGGCGCCAGGGGGCGGCGTGGGGCAGCGCGGCGGATGCAGACCCGCTCCGCCCTGCCTCCCGGGGCGGCGCGGGCGTGGGCGGGGCGGGCGTGGGCGGGGCAGGCCGGCCAGTGGCAGGGGGCGGGGCAGGCGTGGGCGGGGCGGGCGTGGGCGGGGCACACCGGCCAGTGGCAGGGGGCGGGGCAGCGTGGGCGGGGCAGGCGTGGGCAGCCAGGCGTGGGCAGGGCACTCCTCACTGCCGGCTTGGCTTTTCCGTAGGGTGAGTGGCGGGGAGGCGTTTGTGTCCGGGCGAGTCTGCACTCGTTGCTTTGCACCCCTGGTCTGTCGTTAGTCACATAATATTGTCACAACCGGGATTCTCAGGCTTAGAGCGACACTTATGGTGTGAACTCACTGTTGCCATTGGGTCGCTGCACACACACGCATGCAGCATGCACACACATGTACACACAGCATAGCCTCGTGAGGAAGTCGGTGCCAAGTGTTTCCGTCTGGTGTCTTGAGCATAAGCTGCCATGACTCCCGGAGGCCACAGCCCTGCACACTCGCGCGGGCCAGGTAAGGCTCTGCCTGTGCTGTCCCCAGCAGGTGCCTGGCAGGCCTGGCCGGGAGGGGCTGGGCCGCAAGGGCGTGCGGAGAGGAAGGTGCAGAAGCCACTGGGCCCGCTCACACGTGTTCTCAGCTGGTTCAAGGGTTTTTCTGTGGCTTCTGCTCCATTTTGATGCCGCTGTTTTATTTTTTATCTCTAGTTTTTCCACTCTCCTCAATAAGGGGCAAATCCGTGTCCTGACGACTCTGTTGTTAGCTTGTGGTCTGAAGGTCGCATGTCATGCATGGTGTGACAGCTGACCAGCAGGCCCCTCCCCCACACAGACACTTGCCCTAGATGTGGCCATTGTCGCCTCTGCCACTCCCCCAAACTGGGTGACAGCGTCAAGCAGAGACTGTGCTGTTTTCCTTTTTGTTGTTTGGGGAGACGGTGGAGGAGGAGGAGCCATCTCTGGCCTCGCCCACCTGGGACCTGTCCTCCCCCCCACCCCCACAGCCGCTGTGCAGCCTTCACCAGGAGGGCCGCAGCTGCAGTGGGGATTAGGGGACGGGCGTGTGAGGCGACAATGTCATTCAACACAAACAGCCTCTTAAGTTAATCCAGTGGAGGGAAAATTTGGGTAAAAAAAAGGAAACCGCTTTGTGAACTGCAGTTTTCCTTCCTGCACTGTTCCTCTGGGCAGTGTGCAAAGACGCAAATTTTACATCTGGCTGAAATGCACAATTTCCCTTTAAACCGATGCTGTGAGGAGTTCCTTAATTGATGTGCAAAGCAGCTCAAAATGGCTAGCTGAAAAGCAGCTAACTCCCCCCCAATTAGCTGCTGCTTTGTTCATAGCCCCCCCCCCCCGTGAGTGTGCGTGCATGTGTGCGTGGATCTCAGCACTGAATACTCTCAGCCTCAGTCGCCCCGCTCGCCTGCCATCTTGTTGTTTGAGCACAGGAGCTAAAAACATTGTTAGGTGGGAAAGTCGGTAACCCCTGTGCCTCGCAATGGAGCCGTGCGTTTGCTTGGCAAGGAGAGGCCCTCGTCATGACAGGTAGTTTTATAAATATTGTCTTGACAGATACTATATATAATGTGCCAGAGGCAGAAAACCGTACAGTGGAACACGTGAAGGATTTAAATTATTTTTCTCAAAATGAACTTAATGTTTTAAATAATACATGTTTACCTCCCAGGTTAAACCTTAAGTATTCCCATTTTCACTGAAATGGCATGTTTTTAAAAAGATAAATTTATACCCAGAATCCGTTGCATTCTACATACCATCAGTTAAGTGCCACAACTGAGTCCTGGGGGAATTTTAAATTGTCATTTTCAAATCCTCTGGCCCTAGACAAAGCTGCCTCCTGACACTGTGGAACATGCCATAGCCCCCAAAAAGGAGGTTTCAGTTAAAAACTCATTTATATGTTTTTGCATTAAATTTCACAACTGAAACACCAAGTGACAAACTTTGTATCTTAATCAATCTCTGGCTTTATTTTCACATTTCATGTTATAAAAATGTAGGTTTGCACCCAGTAGGGAGTTACTTTTCCTAGTAAGTTCGTTAATCGGCCAGAGACTGGCATCCTGCTCCCAGCAAGGACCGGGCCTCGGTCTCCGTCCGGACTGGTGCTGTTTGTGTGGAGATGCCCACGTGTTTGTGAGAGAGAAAGGTGTTCTGTCCACACGGGACAGACATATCCTTCTGCACAGGAGGCGTCCGCGGGAGGTGTTGGGTGCCGGGCTGGCTCCTAGCAGGTTCTGTGTCGAGACCTTGGCCGTTACACGCACCACAGACCAGGAGTGCAGCGAGAGGATGGGGCAGGCAAGCGAGGAAGGCCCCGCACCCATGCCAACCACCAGCTGTCCCTCAGCCCTGGTGTCCCCAGGTCGCCATGCAGGCCTGAGATGAGCTCCCTCTGTGAGCACAGGCCTCACACCCATCCATAGTCCAAGGTACTGGGGACTGGAGCACCGGGTCAAAAGCTCTGCTACTTTAGTGCGGAAGATTCACCTGAAAGATGCTCACACTGCGTCATGGATAAAAAGACTTAAACTAGGACACCAAAAGCAGCTCCCAAGGGTGCATGGGGCTGTGAGTGTGTGTGCGTGAGTGTACATGCGTGCATGCTATGTGTGCAGGTGCATGTGTACATGTTG
This sequence comes from Rousettus aegyptiacus, assembly GCF_014176215.1. Lineage (NCBI taxonomy): Eukaryota > Metazoa > Chordata > Mammalia > Chiroptera > Pteropodidae > Rousettus > Rousettus aegyptiacus. Next base: position 93,891,046 of record NW_023416287.1, read on the forward strand.
CATGTGTGGGTGTATGTGTGTGAGTGCGTAGGTGTGCCCGTGTGCCTGCTGTGCATGCGTGTGTGTGCGGGTACATGAGTGTGCACAGGTGTGCGTGTGCATGCTGCATGTGTGGGTATGTGTGTGTGAGTGTGCCTGTTGACAGACCGGTGTCGGTCTGCAGTGCCGGGCAGCATGGCCTGGGACGCAGGGGGGCTGTGGCATCCGTGGCCAGTGTGCAGTCTTGTGTTGTGTGACACTGGTCACAGGCGGCCACAGACCTAAATTCCAGCAGCTTTCTGCAGCAGGTCTGGGGTGTGAGCCGGCAGGCACCCAGGTGGCATTTAGCTGCCACCGGCCTTTGAAGTGGGCGGCCCAAGCCAGGCAGAGAGGGCCGGTTGTGTTCCTGTGTCCGTTAGCGGGCTGGGACTGTACTGAATGCAGGGGCCCAGGCCCTGTGCTGTTAGGACGGATTTCGGCAGACAGGTGGCTTCAGTGTTGTGCCAGCTTCCTGACACGGCTGCCAGCTGCGCGCTGTCACGCAGTGCACACCCGCCAGGGCCACCGGCTGCACACTATCTGCACAGTGCACACTCACCCAGGCGGATGCAGAGGGTGGGGCTGAAGACAGGCAGCCACCGGCTGGGAGAGACTGCTCTGCCACCAGGGACCAGGGCTCCCCCCCACCGCCGTCTCGGGGGGCTCGACCTGCAGAGCACAGCACGAGTGTCATCACTGACGTCGTCCCGGATGCTGGTCACGGGGTGGGCCTGGCGGTGCAGCTGGTGTGCGTGCCCCTGAGCATGTAGGCACACGTGTGCAAGTCATTACACGTGTATGTGCATACATGTGCAAGTGCGTGTGTGCGATCATGGGCGGCAGGAGTACGCGAAGCCGCCTGGTCCCCCAGAGCCGCAGGCCGGCGTGGGACGGGCCTTTTGTAGGCGGCCCCTTGATTGTGCTGCGGGCGAGCAGAAGGGCGGGAGGGCTCTGACACTTAGCACCTGTCACGACTGCGCCTTTTGAATTGGTCTCTGCTTATAAAAGTTTAATGGATTGCGAGCGTCTGCGCGGGGCGCTGAGTGGGTTCTGTCTTCCCGCCAGCTCCACGGCTACGGGGAGAGCGAGCCGCTGACGCTGCAGCTGTTCATCGGGACGGCGGACGACCGCCTGCTGAGGCCGCACGCCTTCTACCAGGTGCACCGCATCACGGGCAAGACCGTGTCCACCACCAGCCACGAGGCCATCCTCTCCAACACCAAGGTCCTGGAAATCCCGCTTCTGCCGGAAAACAACATGCGTGCCATGTAAGCCACCTCGGGGCGCCCGGGCTGGGGCCGCGGCAGTGCGTTCTCAGCGCAGCCGCCCGGGGGCCTTGGCTCAGCGCGGGAATCACCTGCACAGGTGTTTGTGGCGGCGGGGCAGGCGTTTTCCTGCTGGGGCTTCAGCTACTGCGCGCATCGCCATTCAAACACGCAGTCCCTCAGGTGACGGAACCGCCCCAGGCCAGCGTCCAGCTCCCAAGCACGACGCCGTGAGTGCCAAACATGGCGGCGTGAGTTAGGGGAGCAGTTAAAACACACGCGTCGGACGCTGGACGGGAACAGTGTGGCTGGGCAGTGTTGCTCCTGAGCCTGGGACGGGGGGGACGCGACCAGCCCTGACGTGCCCCCTGGGCCCGACTCGCTGGTCTAGTGGTGAGCTCACTGATGAGCTGAATCTTCTCACATGTGAGCAGGGCCAGTGTCCACAGCGTCACCGAGTCCTGCTGATAGAGGACTGTCACGTGCCCTGCGCTCCACTCCTGAGCTGTGGGCACAGCAGAGAAAGAGAACAGGGTCGTCCAGAGGATTTACGTCCTCTGGGGCCCTGGGGGAGGGGACACAGAGCATGACGTGGTCTGCTGTTCAGAGCGCTCAGTGGCACTGGTAGTCAGCGCAGCGTCTCTGGGGAGGACTCGGCCTGCAGGGAGCTCAGTGTGCAGGCAGGGCCACCGTGGAGGTCGGGGGCAGACGTGTGCACATCCCGGCAGCAGGGCGTTTGGGGTGTTCGTGGGGTCTGGAAGAGCCAGGGTGCTGTGTCCTGGGGAGGGAGAGACAGTGGGGCACACTGCAGGACTCGGGGTGGGTGTTAAAAGTTCGAGACTGTTGAACCCTCTCAGTTGAAAACAGAGAGAAAGCTTTGCCTTCACGCTGGCTTCCCATGGGTTTGGGAGAATTTGTATGGTTCTGCGTTCTGTCCCTCAAGAGCTGTGGTCACAGCCCCCAAGGACCAGGAGTCAGGTGGTGGAAGAAAACCCGGTGCCTTCACAGCAGAAGCTTTGGCTCTGGCACAAGAGCATCCCAGACATACCACCTGACCTGGGGTGGGCACGTCACGGCAGCGAGCCCAGGGGAAGGTCCTGGGCTCCAGCCAACGGCATCCCCAGGGACTGTTCTGCTGGCGTCTAGCACTGCATGAAACAATTAAGTTAAATGAAGTTAAGCAAAACCATACGACGCTGGAGAAAATTTGGGATCTTAGCTGAGTGATGGGGCTGTCTGTGCCAGAACTTGAAATAAACGGGCATTTCAGGTGGCCCTGTGCAGCAGGAACTCCAAGGGGGAGCAGCGGGCCCAGCTCTGTCCCTGCTGCCCAGGGGGGAGACGAGGGTGATGGTGACAGCATGGGCCCCAGGGAGCAGGGCGAAGCTGGCCGTGCCAGGTGGGCCGTCTGCCCCTGCTGCAGCCCCGCCGCCCTTCGCCGGCTGCCAGCAGGCTCTGTGCCGGGCCTCACGGCAGGGCCGGCAGGCACCCGCTGTCGCCGGGCCGAGCGGGCGCTGAGGCCGCAGAGTCCCCTGTGCCACAGCAGCCATGCGTGTGCTGTCTGCCTGCAGAATCGACTGTGCCGGGGTCCTCAAGCTGCGGAACTCCGACATCGAGCTGCGCAAGGGCGAGACCGACATCGGCCGGAAGAACACCCGCGTGCGGCTCGTCTTCCGCGTCCACATCCCGCAGCCTGACGGCCGCACACTGTCGCTGCAGGTCGCCTCGAACCCCATCGAGTGCTGTGAGTGGCCCCCCGCCAGGGCCAGCCACCCGTGTGCGGGAGGGAGCGTTCCCTTCCCAGGGCCACCCCTCCTTCCTGCTCGTCTGTGTGTGTCGCCTGTGGGCTGTGCTTGCCCGTCACACACGTGTCACTGAGTAGTCATGGGCACAGCGGCTCGGCTCTGGGGAAAGTAAAAAGGAAAGTGAGGTCTGTCGCCAAACACAGACGTCCTCAGGGACCACGGACAGGTGACGTCACAGTCCGCCCCCTCCCGTCTCAGAAAGCTTGGGAAAGTGGCACGGGCATTGCAGCCTGTGGGGTGGAGCACGTCACGCGCGACCCCCTTGCCTGGCACCCACTCTCGCCAGGGTGGGTTGGTGGCCTGCTTGTTCCCGTGTGATCCCGATGCTTCGGCCTCAGGCCTGATCCCTCTGCTCCTGCAGGGGCTTGGTGGCCGCCGCCTGGGGTCCACTTCCTCTTGTGGTGGCTTTGCTCATTTTTGTTAGCAAATTGAGCCACCGGGGAAGCTCAGTGTGGCTTGTCATTCCCTGGGACTCCAGGGAGGGGTGAGATTGGGGTTCTCTGCAAGGAAGCACGGTGGGCCTGGCCGCAGCCACTGACCATGTGGCAAGGCTCCACGCCGTCCTCCTTCCTTGCCTCTGAAGACGTGGGCTGACTCAGGAAACGCTCTTGCCGCCGTCCTGGGGGGAGGGCCTTGGTTTGGGTCCTTTGCTTCTGACTTCTGCCAGGGGCTCCCCTGTCCACGCCCCTGGCCCCTTGCCTGCGACGGCACCGGTCCTGCTTTGCCGTCCCCCCTGTCTCCCCGCTCTTGCTGGCCCCTCACGTGGTCTCGCAGATAACCTGCCGCAGCCGGTGGGGCCGCAGACCTCTCACCTTTCCGGGTGTGGCTCCCCTGTGAGTTTGGGAGTCCGACGCTCGCTCGGGAGACCGTGTGAGAACCCTGAGTGTGTGGCTGTCCCCACTGTGTGCTTCCGGCAGAAACCGCCCGTCCTGCTTCTCAGGACAGTGTGGCCTCGCCCAGCATTGGGTGAGGTGTGTGGCTGTGCTTTGTTGTTTGCGACAATGCTGTGTTGCGCACTTGGTCACCAGAGGGGCCACTGAGAGGCACGAGGGCGGGGAGGTGGCCCCGGTGGCTCGCTCACTCCCCACTTCTGGCCCCTCGCAGCCCAGCGGTCGGCACAGGAGCTGCCCCTCGTGGAGAAGCAGAGCACAGCTAGCTGCCCTGTCGTCGGCGGGAAGAGGATGGTCCTGTCCGGCCATAACTTCCTGCAGGACTCCAAGGTCATTTTCGTGGAGAAGGCGCCAGGTACCGTCTGCACCAGCGTGGCGTCTGCTGCTTGGGGTGCCGGTGGGGGTCTGTCGCTGGGGGCTCCGTGCCATGCCGTGGGTTGCTGTGTGGCGGGGCTGGCAGCAGCCGTGGGGGCGCGTCCAGCAGCGAGCACCTGGAGTCGTGAGGACCGGCCCCTACACGCTGCACGCGCTCCGTCAGGCCTGACCCAGTGGGCGCCGCTGGTGTAGATGAGCTCGCTCTTCCCTCAGAAGCACAGTCTGCCCGAACGGGGCAGATGCAGGGCGGCCATGGGAGCCGGCGGCCCCCACACACAGTCCAGGAACCGTTCCAGCCCTGTCACGCTCCAGCCCCCCCAGCCGTGGGGGTGCTCTGTGACCGGTGGCCTCGTGGGCCCCTGCCATTCTGTGCGTGGGCGTAGACCTCATCCTCGTTGGTGAGGTAGTTGGGTTGGTGGCCTGCTTGTTTTTTTGTTTCCCAACTGAAATTTTTTGAGAGCGCGGGGCGGGACTCACTGATCGCTGGAAGCCACAGGGCATTCAGCTTCCATAATGGGCCTTGATTTTGTGTGGCGTGCAGGAGGGTCAAGTGCATCGGTCAGAACGGACTGAAAAGGCTTTCCGTCGCACGTGGCCTGCCGTGTAATCACATGCGTAATTGGGAGCGGGTCTGAAATTGCGGGGGGAACCCAGCTCGGCAGCGCGGAGGGAGGGATTTGCGTTGCGCTGTGCGAGGGCGTTCATGTTGAAGTAATTTGCCCTTTTGAGTTTTGAACGTGTGCGTGTGCACACTGGGGAGGAATCACACACGGGCTCTGCTTGCCGTGCGGCCAGACCGACCAGAGCCGGCCACCAAGGAAGGTCTCTGCGCCTCTCCTCAGCGTCCCCCTGACGGTCACCCTTCCCCCCCAGGACTGGGTAGGTGTCTCCTGGAGGCTCCCCGCCCGTCGTGGGGCCACGTGGAAGCCAGCGCCCACCCACTGTTAACGCCCAGCTGCTGTCCTCGCCTGGGGCCTCCTGGCCCGCAGGCGGGCTGAGCGCCAGGCCGTCCCTCTGGGTCCCGGGGGGCCGTCCTCACCCCGCCGCCTCCTGCTGCAGCTCAGCATCTGGTGTGCAGAAGACGAGACACAGACATGTGGGCGGTGACGAGACGTGGCATAAACACGCCCCGCGCCGGGACAGTGAGGTGCGAACACGGCAGTTACACGTCTGACGCTGCTGGCGGTTCCTCGGCTGTTCACGCGTGTGCGTGCGCGGCGCATTACGGAAGGGCGTGCTAACCACGCCCTTTCTACCCTGGCGCGAGTTCTTGGCAGAGGCGTTCGCGCCCCCTGGTGCCTCCCGGCGTGTGCCGCAGCAAACCTGGCTTTCCCCAGGGGTCCGGGAGAAGCAGTAGTCAGTTTAGGTAACCGGCGCGGCGGGCCTCGGGCCTCCGGGGAGGCCGCCGGTCTGCTCTCGCGCTCTGTCGTGAGTGCTGCACGGTAGTGCCGGGCTGCTGGCCGCGGGTCTTGCTGGCCAGCTACTGGAACCTCACGAGGGCCCCCACGGCTGGCGGAGTGGCTGCCGTGAGCAGTGCCAGGGCTGCACCCTCTCCCTCGGGGCCCAGACTGCCAGCTCGGGCAGGAACCTCTCAGCCGGTCTAGGCCTGTGGCTCGTAGATGCTCTGCTTCTCCAGGGCTTCAGGAAGCAGTTCCTCCTACCATGGAGGGCTGGCCGCGGCCCACGATGCTCTGAGGGTGGGTGCGCCCCTCACGGCGACAGCAGGGATCCCCGATGGGGGACGGAGGACAAGGCCCCACGACAGTCCCTCCTGTGGATGTCGGCTGGGCCCCCTGGGTCAGCCAGGGGCCACCGGGGCCTTGAGAGACGTGTCACAAAGAGGGTGAGCAGCATGTCACACAGCTGCTGTCCAGGGCAGTCCTGGGGCTTTTCTCGTCTTGCTGAGTTGTGCAAAAGGCCCAAGTGTCGGAGCAGCCTGTCCCTCAGGACTCAGATGGCACTTCTGAGGGTGGAAGTCCGTGCGTGGGGGCTGGAAGGGCCTGCTGTAGAACCCTGGAATCCAGGGACCACCGGCTCAGACCCCACGAGTGTCCACTTGGGAGAAGTAGGGCGCCGACCCTCCCCCCGGCTCTACACTGAAGGCCGTCTTCACATCGGCGAGTTAAGGACAGATTTGTCTTCACACCGGCGAGTTAAGGACAGATTTGTCTTCACACCGGCGAGTTAAGGACAGATTTGTCTTCACACCGGCGAGTTAAGGACAGATTTGTCTTCACACCGGCGAGTTAAGGACAGATTTGCACTCCCAGTGACCCGGAGGACACTCTCCGGTCCAACTCGTGACAAGACCACATAAGCACATGGACACGAGCAGCTCATCTCCAGCACAGGCTCAGCCGGAAGAGGCGAGGGTTTCGCAGGTTTAAGCCGCATCAAACGCTACTGAGCTCTCGGTGCCCAAGCTGAAAACAGCTGCTTTTCGTAGTCACCTGCTTCTCTGGTGCAGCTACTGAAGACGGGGAAGGAAGCCCGTGCTGCCTTCTCTTGCCACGTTAAAAATGTCTCCCAAACAGTGGAATTCAGGCAACAGTCACTTCATGTGCTGGCAGTTGAGTGTGGGCTAGACTCAGCCTGTGGTCATTTGTGTGGCCACTCTGAGCTGGCAAGTCAGCTGGGGACCGGATGGTGGCCTTCCTTCCAATCTCAGTCTCAGGGCCTCCTTTAAGCTCTTATCGGTGTCCTGCGTGGGACCAAGCCTTCTTACAGCCTGGATCACAAACAGTGCAACCCGCCACCTGGGGTGCAGTCAGGTCCCAGCCCACCAGGTTTGGGGGGGGGCACTGAGGTGTAAATGCGGAGGCACAGTTCATCAGGATCCCCAGTGACTGCCCAGCAAAAAACCAACATGGCCAGACCTGAGCCCAAAACATGATACTACCGGATCCTAAAGCCAACCAGACCCCTACCCCAACCCAACCCAGAACACAACTTCTGACAGATGACAGTGGGACCCCGACTTGCCTGTGCCCCCACCTTGGTGGCCCTGCACTCGCCTGCTCCGTGTGTCTTTGGGTCCGCCCTGGCTCGTCCCTCGCTGTGAGCACTTCCCCGGGCCCTGGCCTGGCAGGCTCCTTGCCCACGCTAGTTCTCAGCTTCAGAGGGAGCCCCGGCCAGCCTATACTCTCGTCCTGTCTGCGCCACGTGGAGTTTATTTGTGTGACGGCGCTCACCCATCTCAGAGATGGTGATGCATCTGAGTCGCACTCTGCAGATAGTCTTTGACTGAAAGAAGGGGGCAGCCGTTACCGCGGTGAAAACGTGGGAGACGTCACAGGCCTGGGAAGGGCTGCATCCAGTCTCCCCGGTCCCTGAAAACAGAGGCCGGGCTCTGGCCCTCAGACGCGGCGTCCGAGCCCGGCCGGAGAGTGGCGTCCAGGCCCAGCCGCACGCACGGGAGTGGAGCTGTGGTTTCTGCACGGCGCTGCACCAGGCCCTGGGCCTTTGAGTCGGCCACCCTGTCGGCCTCAGCCAGGGTCTTAGCAGGCTCTTCAGAGCCCTTGAAATAAAGGGACGGAAGTGACCTTGAGTCAGCATGGGGCTCACCAGGCCCAGGGTGAATGGGATGCTTTTGTAATTCTGTCTTAAACATTGAGTGTGACCTCGTTCACAGCACAGGCATCGAGTATGGCGTCCTCACCATGGAGCGTGTTGTCACAGGAGGCAGGCGAGGCCACCGTCAGGGATGCTGGGACCCGACGGGCCCGCTCTGGAGTAGCATGTGGGGTGTGTGTGTCAGGATGTGTGAGCAGGTGTGTTTCAGGGTGTGAGTGTCGGTGCGCACGTGAGCAGGTGTGTGTGAGGACCCTCACCTCTGCTGCTTCGGGGGCCGGTGGCCCTGCAGTCCTGGCTGCACTGTGTGGGCAGTAACGCCTGGTGGCCTGGGCACCCTGTGCCCGGCAGCTGGGCGGAGCCCACGCAGGTCGGGTTTCGCTGGCTCTGATCAGCCAGCTGGCACTTGAACCGGTGACGACGCAGCAGCCGCCCAGGCCAGCGACCTGCACCTCCTTTCCTGATCTGGTGCCTGCGTCGTGGCCACGCGGGGCCCTCAGCGTACTGGTCTCAGAATGTCTGGGAAATGCCCAGAACCAGGCGCTGCAAGCTGCAGGGAGCTCGGTGCCGGGTAGCACGCCTTGGTGGGGGGAAGCGGCTGCTCGGCGCAGACTTTCCCAGCTCTGACGTGGGAAAGGCGGGGAGGACGACACCCATCCACATGGGCCGCTGCCGTCGCTGTGCTCGCCCGCGTCAGCCCGTCCAGACGCTGGCCTCTGCTGCCCCGGACCTGGGGTGGGCCCACGGAGGACAGGGTCGAGCAAACGCAGTGCCGGCTGGCGACGCGGGCAGCGGGGACAGCTGGCCCCTCGAAGGGCTGCGCCCCGTGACTGCCCAGGACGCGTCGTTCTGCAGGTCTCACTGGGTCCCTGAGAGCAGAAGACGAGCAGGCGGCCGGGCCACTCTGCCCCGAGACACCTCATTTCACTTTTTGGTCTCAGTGCTGAAAGATGACTCCACGGTTCTGGATGACACTGTGTTCTGAGCGGTCTCGGTAGGGGGGCTGCGAGGAGCCCTCTGGTGTCTGGGCCTGGGGAGCGCGTGTCCCCTCCAGGCCGCAAGCATGCAGGCTTGGCAAGGCTGCAGGGCGGGGGGATGTGGCTCAGCCTGCCCAGGGCCTTCACTCCCTGGGGGCTCCCCAGGGCTTCCCAGGCTGACCTCTGGGCCAGCATTCGAGGGCCCGGGGTGTGGGGACCCCAAGAGCGAGACCAGGGCTTCGCACCCTGCCTCTCGTCGGCGGCACCAAAACCTTCCTCTGGGCAGGACGGCCTGGGTGTCCCTCTGGTTTGCTGCAAACTGCATGGCTCTTGGTCCGGGTCCTGCCCCCAGCAACTCGCACAAGGTGGGTCTGGCCCCCACTCCAGCGAGGGCCGGTCTGGCCCAGACCCGCTGTCGGGGTGCCTGGAGGGCCCTCAGCTTAGGTGGGAAGGGCGTGGGTGTGGGCGCAGCGGGGTGGGGTGGCACCAGGCTCAGCACAGCAGGGCAGCGCCCGGCCCCTGGCGCCTGCGGCACCCCGCGTGCGTCCTGATCCCACGCGGGCCTCGAGACGCGGCTGCCTCCCAGCCCACCCACCCGCCACTTATGCGCAGGGTGTGGGCTTCTTCAGAACTGGGCAGCCACAGCACTAACCCCAGAATTTTCCTCACCCCAGAGGGACCTTACCTGTCACCAGCCACCCCGTCCTCCCGTGCTCTGCCCCAGCCGGCAACCTCGGCCCGCGTCCGGTGTGCGTGGACCGGCTGTCCCAGACGTGGTGTGAGGAGCAGACAGTCCTCGCGCGTTCACCCCACACGGCGTCTCCAGGACTCGTCCCTGCGGGGGCCCGTGTCACACACCTGTCCCGATGAGGCAGTGGCTCCCGCTGTGTGGTGGGGCTGCACAGTTGCCCGCTCCCGGCGGGGGGACCTCGGGCTGCGTCGGCTCGTTGCCCACTGCACGTAGTGCTCTCGTGAGCGAGCGCTCAGCTGTCTGTGCACGGCTCCCCTCCCCCGGGTGTGTGCCCAGGAGGGGTCGTGCTGGTCTCGCGGAGAGTCCTCGTCCCTCGCGGGAGCGGCCAGCTGGTCCTTGGCAGGCTGTTCCCTTTTCTCTGGTCTCTTCTGTGCTGCACAGGCTCGTGCAGGTGGCTGTGGGGTCACTGCCTAGGGGAGGCCTGGCAGTGATGGGCACGGGGGCGTGTGCCCCCGGCCGGCGCCCACACGCACTGTCCGCGGGTCTCGGACCCTCCCGACCCTCGACCCGGCCAGGCCCTGCCCAGGCCCCCTGCAGCCCGTCCGCCAGGAGTGGCCCCCCGTGCGGCTGTGTCGGCCTTGGCCACCCCGCTCTGATGCTCCTCGGGCGTCCACGTGCAGGCCCCACACGGTGGGTGCTCAGAGGCACCGGAGCAAGCGTGACTGAGGGGACACCGCAGGAGGGGACAGCGTGTGGCGTGTGCATGGCGGCCAGCGTATCGCCGGGGCCCGGGGGGTGGGCGCCATGCTGCTTCGGCCCCGAGCGCACAGTCGCGTCTGGCCGTTCCCAGACTCTCGAGAGCCTGTCTCTGTGGGAAGCCGGTCCCACGGCCAGGAAGGGCTGTGCCTCCGCCCGCGAGGACTGGTCAGGGTCCGGGAGGGCGTGCGAGGACCCGCCCGGCGGGGAGAGGGTGGTGGTGGGGGCCTTGGCGGGTGTGGCGGGGAAGCCTTTCCGGTGACTCACGCGGCAGGGAATTCCCTGATGACTGGAATATTTTTACTCCCGGGCTTGCGCGCAGCTTCCCACTGAGCGCCCAGCAGGTCCCGATAAGGCTGGGACACAAAGGCCCATTCAGGCCGTTTCCCTTCCCAGCCCAGGCTGAGGTTTGCACAACAGCAGCCGCCTCTGCCTCGCCAGCCCGCGCCCTGCGGGGGGCGGGGGACACCCGAGGCAGCGGGCGGGCACAGAACCAGCCGTGGCCACAGTTTCCTGCCGGGATGCAGTCATTAGCCGTCTTCAGGTGCCTCTGTCCCGTCTCGACCACTCACCATTAGACACAGACACTGGCCTTGAACGGACCAGCTTGTTCAGGCCCCTGGGGACGCACAGGAGCGCCAAGTGCCTGCTCCTGGGCTGTGGCTCTGCCAGGAGCCCGGCAGGTTCCGCAGTCCCCAGGCCGGCGGGTGGGCGCAGGAGTCTGCGTCCACCTGGGGCTGCTGAGACCTGAGCTTGGACAGTGTCTGAGTGTGTCCGCTTGGCTCCCATTAGGCTGCGACTTGAAGGGTCTCTGTTTTTGAAAGCTGAGACGGGCGGCCAGGCCCGGCGGCTAGCTCATAGGTGCACACATGGGGCCACGTGGCCTGCAGCTCCCAGGCCCGGCGCTCGCACAGGGCCCGGCGTCCCGCAGGCCCCGGGGGGGAGGGGCAGGGGGACACTCAGCCCCGCGGCACACTTCCCCCCCAGCCACTCCGCTTCTTCACGGGGGACCCTGCGACTGTCCATGGGGGGCCAGTCTGGTGTCGGGCCCTCCTGGGCCTCGGTTTCCCGCCCCCCTCCCACACGCTCTGACGGGGGCCGACACATTTTGCTGAACTTCAGCAAAACAGCTGTGACTGTCAGTGTCCGTGCCTCGGCAGTCAGAGCAACCTTGGGTTTTGTCTTCAATAGTTCAGATTATAATACCTAAAGTTGAGTTTTTTTGGGGGGTGGGACAAACATGGGCTTTGTTATAAGAAAAATTAGAAGCCATGTTTAAAAGGCAGCAAGACTGGGACACTGAGTTATCTGATTTCCCAAATCGAGTGGGGGGTGGGGCTTGCACAGCGAGGGCGCCGGCGTCCCCGGGCCCCGGCCCCCCGGCCCCGTCCCCCGACCCCCCGGCCCCGTCCCCCAGCCCCCCGGCCCCGTCCCCTGGCCCCGTCCCCTGGCACAGTCAGCTGCAGCTCAGGCTGCTCCTCTCGCCCGTGCCCTGAGCTCACAGGACCCCGGACATGAGCCGCCTTGTCGGGTCCTGGTTCCTCGGACTTCTGTTTCCTGACGTTTTTTTCCTGGGGGAGATGTGGGCGCAGATCCCTGGGGTGGCTGGCCCCCGTTTGGTCACCAAGCGGCCTCCGGTCGCGGCCGGCCTCCCTCAGCGGGTGTCCCGAGAGGCCAGGCTCCCCGTGACTCACGCTTCCTCTCTGTCTCCACCCTCCAGCCCTGCCTGGCAGGCGCTGTCAGGGGGAAAGAAGATTTTGTTTAGTTAAAGTTTGGGATTTGTAACACACACACATTTCTCCTTTGAAAACAGCAAAAACTGAGTTTGCCGAGTTCTACTCGCTCGTTTGGGAAAAGACAAAGAGGAAAGATGCCTCTGTGGGGGATTCACATCTGCTGACAGCATCCCCCCAAAGCCCGGCCAAGCAGCGTGCCTGCTGGCTCGGGGCTTGAGAACGGGGTTTGCAGACGTCCAGAGTGTGGGGCTGGACCCGCCCCGAGGGCGGGCCTCAGCAATAGCAGCCCTTTCAAATGCCTCTGTGGAGCCTTTTAATTTTTTTTAAACATGCAGACGGCCACTGGGGCAAGGTTAAAAATACTCGTGTTTGCATTTCTGTGTCCTGATGTGGCAAGAACCTTCGTGTTTGCTGGGCAGTTGCTGTGGGCACAGGCGGGGGACTCTGCCTCCGGCCTGCTCTTTGGAATAACTGTGCCCCAAATGCACGGGGTTCCGCGGGTGAGGGGATCAGGCCCAAGACATCCACTGTACACACCGCGAGGCTCGTGCTGGTGTACGCGGGCCAGGACAGCACGTCCTTCCGTGGGGTCACCTGCGTCCCTCCTGGGCCCCAGCTCCCTCTGAGACGGGCGTGGAGTCCGTTCCCTGACGGCGTGGGGCTGGTGACACAGGGCCCAAGACGGTTCCCGGCGCCCATTGCCTGTGGCTCCCTCCCACACGGCCAGGGTCTCGACTCTGCCAGGCCCCTTGCGCCCACGTCTGTACGACTCAGGACGTCTCCCCGCCAGGCCCTGCGTCTGCTCACCACTCACATGAGTGTGATTTTCTGCTCTTACAAGTTAACATCTGGGCAGGCCAGGCGGGGCCTCGACCCAGGACTGCGGTCTCGGGCCTCTGCCCGGACCCCATGTGTGACCTTGGGTGGCACGCGGTCAGCCATGAGAGTAACAGGCTTCTCGCTGCCCCTTTCTTCCAGATGGCCACCACATCTGGGAAATGGAGGCGAAAACCGACCGAGACCTGTGCAAGCCAGTAAGTATCGCCTGGACGTGCAGCCATGACGGCATGCCGGCCTGTTCTCGGGGCTCCTCAGGCCGGAGTGGGGCTTTCTCCAGAAGCACGTGGCTTGTTTGCCAAAATGAAACGACTAATAAAAATAGCAGAAAGAGTAACAAAGCAGCAAATAGAAGTGACAGAAAGCGATCCCTGAAGCTGGGGCTCTGAGGACGCAGACGAGGTGACTCACAGGACGGCGACCTGCCCACAGTGGCCCTCCCGCCGAGCGGGAGGCCTCACCCGGGAAAGGCCTCCGAACGGCGACGCCTCCCAGCCACACAGCTAGCACGTGGGCGCACACTCATGCTCACGGCACTGGGCCCTTCTGTCGCCCTCTACCTGTCATTGTCACCAGGGTCCCCGCCCAGCCCGCGGCCGCCCAGGAGAACCGCTCTGAGGCTCCGAGTGGGTGCCGTACCTGCCCGGGCGTGCGGGGTGGGTGGCTCCACCAGCGTCCTTGGCAGTGACTTCTCCTTGCCTGTCCTTTTCCAAGAACACCCACTGCTCTTGCTTTGAGCGCGGAATAGATGTGGCGGCGCCCTGATTTGCCCCCAGGCTGGCTTCTCCCGCCGCCAGCCGCCGCGAGCTGGGGGGCAGGGTGCTGGCGGTCGGACGCCCGCCCCGTGGTGGTGCCGGCGCCATGCGCTGGCTCTCAGGCTGCAGGTGGGCCCTGCGCATGTGCCCCACCTGCACCTGGCCTTTCACGGCTTGCTGGTTCTAAGACGTCGTCATCGTTTCTTCAGTCGGTCGTTGATGGAGGCTCTTCTGCCTGGAACTGTCTGGCTGCCTTCGATGTCTCTCCCCAGCCCTTCACCCGCGAGCCACGTCCTCAGGGTTAAAGGAGTTTCTTCCAGACGGCAGATAGCTGCGTCTTCATCCCTCCGACAGCCCGCACCGTCTAGTCAGCGTGATCAGCCTTCAGTGTGCAAAGCGATGGTCAGTCGAGCAGGATTCGCATCTGCCACCGCCGTGTTCCGCTCAGTCCAGGAAAGGCCGCTACCACCTCGAGGCCGACGCAGACAGCGTGGCCCGCAGGTGTCCCAAAGAGAGTCCCACTGCTCCAGCTCCCCAGCGCGTCCCTCAGGGCGTGTGGGCCGTCCTTTTCCTGCAGGTGCAGCGAGACAGGAACTGTGGTTTAGGTCAAGCACCTCACTTTTCTGGGGAGGGTCCCTGTAGGCCAGAGCCTTGGTGGTGGGGCTGAGTACATCTGGTCATTCTGCCCTGCGCCCAGCGGGCCCCAGGTCCGGGGCCGCCACTCTGCTCTGTGGCTCTGCCGGGGGAGCCATCTCCGACTGTGACTTCACATCCCTCCTCCAAGCCCGACTCCATTTGCCAGAAGCCCTTCCAGGTGGTGTCAGGTGGAAAGGACCCTCCCTGGCCCCAGGGTGAGCCAGCCTCTGGGAAACTCCCTGGCACACTCACTGGGCTGCCTCTGGTCCCCTGGCATCCTCTGTTCCCCTCAGAAGCCCTGAGGAAGTGCTGCGGGCCCAGGAGAGTCGCCTTCCGGACAGAGGACCCCGGCCCAATGGGCCCACAAGCCGCGGAGGCAGCCCAGGGCCTGCCGCGGGCAGCTGGCAGCGGGGCAGAGCCCCCTCCGCCTGCCGCACCCGCACCCTTCCCGGCCCCTCGGCCGCCCCCCCCGCCCTGCCGCCGCGTCCACACCGGTCACGTCACAGCCGTGCCCCGCGGCTCCTGGGTCCCGCTCCACGCAGGCCTCGTCCCGTCGGCTCTCCTGCCGCGGCTGTGACCGTCCACTCTCGTCCCCGAGCAGGAGGAGGTGGTGGCAGAAGTCACGCCTCTTTGGGGGTCAGAATTATTCCTGCCAAGTTTGCAAATTTAGATTTTTTTTGCCATTTAGTTTTCTTTTTTACTTCAAATCATTGCATATTTTAAAGGAAGCTTAACTGTTGTATGTTTTAAAAGAAACATAACGGTATGCGTGACTAATGATTTACTTTGATAGCTTTATCCTTCTTATCTCTTAAATGAGATTAACTTTTATATTTTTTCTAATTATTAAAAATGCCACGTTCATTGTAATTTGGAAAATATAACATAGTATTAAAAACAGACCAACACCCAGTGGCATTTCACCACTTAGATATGACCACGTTTGATAAATTTCCTTCCAGTCTTCAGGTTGTGAGTGTGGATAGGTACATGCTACATCGTGTATATGTTTATAAGCAGAATGGGGTTGCGCTGTGTGTATAGTTTACATACGTCCGTCAACATTTAGACAATGGATGTTCTTAAAACAAGTCACATGGACGTGTTGAGTGCCGTTTGTAACCTCTATTCCTATCACTGCATTTTCTTTCTCACTTTCCTTTGTCGTGCATTTAAGCACTAATGCTGTCGCGGGGACAGTATTTTGTCACATACTCAGAGTATTTAGAGAGTCGAAGCATGTCCGCCAGTGCCCACATCGAAACACAAGCTCCCACTCCCTTGGAATCTACAGAAACCTTCCCCGCGAAGCCGGGCAGGCTGGGAGGGCCCCCGCCCCGGCTGGCACAGCGCAGACGCGCCCTCACCGCCTGTGGCTTCCTCTAGAGGAAGTTACTTAAACGACAGAGCCGCGTGGCCTGGAGCAAGCGCGGCCCCGGGGGCTGCGCCGGCTGCTCCGCTCAGCCTTCTGCTCGACATGCTCACGACGTCGTCATGCACACGGTTCTGTCTGCGTTGCTGTCTCACGTGGGTGATGAGCCACAGCACTTCAACGAAAGGGTGACACGATGGGTTTTCCTTACACTCTTTCCCTGCTCGTTAACCGAAATCGTACGACCAAAAAAGCTGAAGAAACTTTTGGGTCTGAAATGCGTCCCCCACAGAGACCGTGTGCAGCGCTGCCGCCTCGGGTGGTGCCGGAGGCTGTGGCACCGACGCGTTGGGGGCCACACCGGCGCAGCCTCGCATTGGGTGCCGAGGGGTGCTAAGCCCGCGGGTGGCTGGCACCTGAGCGCCCCACCCCCAGCTCGGTCCTTTCTCCCGTGATGCCATGCTGCCCACGGCCACTTGCTTTTATGTTTGTACTTGAAAGACCAGAATGCTATAAAAGTGTCGTCGATTTTTATTTTAAAACCTGAGAACGTAACGGCAACACCATAAACCGCCTGTTGCATCTCAGCCTCGCTCGCCAGCTGCCCGCCACCTCCCGGAGCTGCCGAGCGTCCCGCTCTCCACGCTCTAAAATCGAGGGAGTCTGGGAGTCTGTGACTTGGGCTTTGGGGCCATTGTCATCACAGAACCTGTCCTCAGAGACCTGTCTCCAGAGAGCCACCTGCCCTGGGTCTTTGTTATCACTTACCTGCACAGGTGCTCCTGGCTCCACCCACAAGCCAGTGAGTGAGGCCTTTTTTGTCTGCAGAGATCCCTGAGCCCGGCTTCAGGGCGGGCAGAAGCGCGGGGGGCCTCTGAGGCCCCCAGTGCCGAGTGGCCGCTCTCCTCTCAGCATCCGCTCTCCCGGGCGCAGTCGGAGGCTGCGTGCCCTCTCACAGCGTCTTGGACCGCCTCTAGCTCTGGGAGTGCAGGACGTGAGGGCCCTCTTCCCTGCCGGCCCACGTCACGCGTGGGGTCTGCGGGCGGCTTGTGGGCTGCCTGAGCCGCCGGGAGCTGTCCGGCCGCACGGGAGCGCTCTTGTGAGGGCGGCGTGCGGAGCGTTGTGCGTGTGCGAGGTGCTGACCGTGTCCCGCCTGTCTGCCCCTCTCTCTAGAATTCACTGGTGGTCGAGATACCGCCGTTCCGCAATCAGAGGATAACCAGCCCCGTGCAAGTCAATTTCTACGTGTGCAACGGGAAGAGGAAGAGAAGCCAGTACCAGCACTTCACCTACCTTCCTGCCAACGGTAACGCTATCTTTCTAACCTTAAGCGCTGCAAATGAACCCGTGGGGTGCTTTTTCTAAAAGACGCAGAAACTGAGCTGCTGTCGCCACAAACAACATGGTTGCGTTGGACCTTTAAGCTGCGTTCCTTTCCTGTTAGCAAGACCACATCAGGTCCTTAAAAGAGAAAGCACAGCTCCTGGCGCGTTTGCCGTTATTTCCGTGGGGGACAGGTCAGTGCATCGGGGCGATGACGGACCACCTTGCCTGCAGGGGGGGGACACACGGCTCCCTCCACGAAGCCGCGTGCTCGCGGCACAGTCCGTGCACGCCTGGGGCGGAGAGCAGACGGCTCTGATCCTTCTGCAGGCGCCTTTAGCTTTAGCCGCGAGGCCTTGCTTTAAGCCCGAGGGCGTACGCCCGGTGCGGCCGTAGCCCGCACTGCTGGCTTTCGCGCCCGTGCCAGGGTTCCACGTGGCGCCCGTACCTGAATAATCGCTTTGCCCGGGCGCCTTTTCCTCAACCGAAAAGTATTCTTGTTCACGTTCTCCACCTACACATTTGGAGGATGGCTTCTCATTGCTTAAAAAATCAGTTTACACTTTCAACTTTTTAGGGTGTCTTCTTAAAGAAAAGACCATTTTTCCCACGCCCCCCCCCCCACTGGTAGAAAGCGAAGGTGCGTGGCACGGGGTGCCGCCGCCCGGCGTGCCGTGGGGCCCCGTCACGCCCCTGGCAGCCGGCGTGTGCGTAGGGAGCGTAGCGTGGGTCGTCCTCCTGGATCTGATTGTGTGTCATGTGAGCTGAGCTGTGCCAGCAACCCTCACACTGCGGCCTTTGTTCCGAACGCGGGAGCCGTGCCATGTAAGGGGGAAGTTACGCTCCAGACGCCGCTGCAAAAGCCGCCGTGCTGTCATCCTGGTGAGGCGAGGACTTTCCGGAGGGTTTCCGTTTTCCTTAGCGTAGAATGTCACTCACAGTAGACTAGATGATAGACAGCCCTGAAACGCCTGTGCCGACGTGAACTGCCAGGCAAATGTCAGCCGTGCCTTCGAAGATTTGAAAAAGAAGGTTTCGTGTTACCGCACCACGAGCATGGACACGGAGCGGGACTTCGCAGTGGTCCGCGGCAGGCGGAGGCGCGGGGACACAGGTGTCCTTCCCGTGATTGTGGCTCACGTGGGCTTTGTGACCTGTACTGCACACACGTCATGAATCCTGTCCGTTCTGATAAGGCACAACACATCTTACCAAAGGGAATATTAGTCTTTTTTTGAAAATGTAATGATTGTGTCCTAATTAAACTTCAAGCATGGTTGACCAAATATTGCATGTTTTAAAGAAAACCTAGGCCTTATACATGAAAATTTCTTCCTACAGAAGTTTAGAAAATAGCTCTAACGTTGACGTTCCAGGCAGCATCCACTCCAAGTTCACAGAGCGCTGAGCGCTGTGTCAGAAGAGGAAGGGCCTGTGTGTGACGGGCACACTGCTCGCACATGGGTGGCCGAGGCCCCTGGGCACATGACTGGATCATGTATGTGCGCCATCCTGTGTCACCCGCCCCGCTGCGGTCACTCGGCTGCAGCGTGACTCCCAAAGCGATAACAGCCGCCCTCTGCCCCAACAAGCAGTTCAGCACGCCCACCTCTGCCCAGGGCCCCGCCACACGCCCCGCGTCCCCCGTCAGCGTGCTGTAAGCGAAACCCCGCGGCCCCCTCCCTCTCGCTGGCACCCCAACCTCCGTGCTCCCGCAGAGTCCTCGGCGGCAGGTCGAGCCTCACCCCTCTTGCCTGTACCCCTCACGCCCTTCTGGTAGCGTCAGGCCTGCAGGCCCTCGGCTCCCTCCCTCACTTGTCCCCCGGGACATGCTGCGGAGGCGGAGCGCCAGCTGCCAGGCCCTGGGTGCCCCTCCCGGGGCGCACGGAGGGGAGACAAGGGCCCGCCACCCACCGCTGAGCTCCGAGGCGGGGACCTCAGCCGGCAGCGACCTGCGCCCGCTCGTGGGCCGCCTTCGTGGGGCCGTCGACATAAATAAACGCACGAGTGCCACACTCGGCTCCACAGCAGTTTCGGTTTGGTGTTTTCCTCGCCGTGCGTCCTCGTCCTCGTCCTCGGGCAGGGCAGGGCGCGGGCCTGCGGGCCGCGGGACAGGGCTCGGCTGACCCCGCCCTCCACCGGCCATTCAGCTCGCCACGCCCCCAGCCAGGTGCGTTGATGAGGAGGAGGGTGCTCCGGTCTGCGCCCCTCCCGCACCCCTCGCCAGGACTGGGCCGCGCCCCCTCACAGCCGCACATGCCCCTGTCCGCTGTGGCCTCAGGGAAACCCGCCTCCAGCGGGGGCGGCTTTTCAGCCCCGCAGCTTCTCAAGCTCCTGACGTGAGCTGCGGAAACGTCCCGCGCGAGCCCCTGGGATTCAGCTTCGTGCGCGAACATGCACGGTCGAGCCTCGTTCTGGGTTTCCCTTCAGCAGTCGGTGGCAGTAAGAGGACCGCCCGGCACCGCTCCCCTTCACGGCGCGTGACACGCCCGTCTCAGTGCGGCCCTAGGACACTGGCCTTGGGCAGAGCCCAGCCCTGGCCGAGTCGCCACACGCCAGGCCGCCCCCGCTGCCCCAGCGCAGGACACGGGGGGTTGCGGGCGCTGGAGCGAGCGTTGCGGGGGCGGGAAGGGCCCACGCCTATGTCACCTTCTTGTCACCGTCCCCACTTCCCGTCTCAGCTCTCATGTTGCCTTCCGATGACGAGGCAGCAGATGAACCCACCGGGGGCAGCTCCTCGGCGCGACGCCCGCCCAGGCCCTCCACCCCCACCGCCCTGCCGTCGGTCGGTGGCCTGGTCGCTTGTCCAGGCAGTGCTCAGACAGGGGCGAAGTCGCGGGGCAGAGCGCAGGGGGCCCTTGGCGGGGCTGTCGTCTCGGGCTGTGGGGCCAGGGCCGTCGGGTCCCTCACCCGTGGCTGGGGGCCGCGTGCTTCGCGGGGAGAGCTTCCCGTCTAGCGTAGGGCCGTGAACGAGCTCAGCGGACTGGAGACTTCTCGCGTTCTCGCGGCCACGCCTCCGCCGTCCCGCGCACGCGGGGGGGACACACCGCACCACCTACCACCCACAGACGCAGCTGGGGGTGCCCTTCACGCCTGCCTCGTCACTGCTCTTGTCTGACCTGTTTGAGCGCAGCCTTCCGAGAGCCAGCCGGCCTGTCCCTGGCCACGTGGGCAGAGGCCGCGGCACCCGTCTCGAGACAGGCGTGCCAGGAGCAGTGACGGCTCTGAGGCCTGTTCCCAAATGTCCATTCAAACTAACGATGGGAGGGGGCCTGGCCCATGGGGCCACACCGCCCACGGCCCGCGGCTCACATCCCAGGTGGCCGCCCCGTCCCAGGACAAGACGGCAGGGTCGAAAGAATTCCGGGTGACCTCGAAATTACATAAAATGAGAAAATCATGACAAGAATTGGGAGATATTGGGGAGTTCATCATTTCATCAGATGTTTTTAGTTGGTTTCCCAGAGACGCCTGTGACGGCACCTGGCCCCCCTGCGCACCTGGCACTAACGGCAGGGGGCAGTCCTGGAGCTCCCCTGGGGAAGGCCAGGGGCTCCCTGCCAGGGGCCTGCTCGTCCTTCACAGCTGCGTCGTCCCAAAGGCCATGCGGTGACGACCACTCAGCCTGGGGCACGTTCCCCGCAAAACCTGCTCAGGACTGGGGAGGAACAGCTCCGGCCCCTGGGAAGGGCCACTGGCCAGGGACAAAGCACCCCCGGGGGACTGGCAGCCCCTGGCCGGCCTGCACTCTCTGTCCCGACCCTGAGGTGGCGGGGGGGGGGGCTCGTGGGCCAGACATCAGCAGAAGGAGAAAGATCGCCACCAAGAGATACACCCTCCTGCCCCTGCTAGACACGCCGTGGTGACATCGTGATTCTCGGGAGGGGATGGCCAGCTGGAAATACTTGCCCAGCTCCCGAGGGAGGGAGTAGGTTCTAGGTTCTCGTTTGCGTGGCCAGGTCCAGAAGCAAGTGTAGCATGAGGGCTGCGTGGGGCGCAGTGGGGGGTGCGGGTGAGGTGTGGCGGGGGCTGGGTGCGGGAGAGGCAGGACCGGCAGGAACAGAGCCAGGTGCCGGCTGGGATTGCCGCGTGGTGGCCAGGAGCGGCAGGGCGGCTTGGGTGGCAGGCCGGGGCCGGTTCGTGGGAGGTGAATGCAGCAGCCTGGTGTGGCCCTGCTGGCCCAGGTCTTTGCACAGCCACCCAGAACGGTGGCCGCCGACGTGAGGACCCAGCTCTGAGCAGCCGGCAGAGCCGGGTCAGGTGCTGGCTGGTCCCGACGGCACTCGGTCCAGGTGCTCTCGGCCGGACCCTGGTCCCCGGGGCTGCCGAGTCGTGGGTGGAGCCTCGACAAGGCCCCCCACCTGCCCTGCGGCCTTGTCCCCACGCACTCGCCGGGTCTGGCTTCACCCAGCCCCGGCTCCTTCTTCCCAAGTCTGCTGTGTTGGAGGGCAACCCGAAGCGACAGCCTTCATGGAGTCCGTCTGCGTCTCACTAGTGACGCTGGGTGGCCCCTCGGCTTCTGTGGGGGGGACGCGGCCAGCTGGGGTCATCGAGCCTTGGCAAACCTCTGCCTACAGTCCTGTACCCTGGGTCCCCACCTGAGCCCCAACTTGTGAATGTCCCCTGAGCCCCAACTTGTTTTATAGACAAAGAAGTGGGACTTAAGGAGCTTGAGCCGTTGGCCCTGGGTGAGCCACCAGCCCGCGGTGTAGACTGTGGGAGCTCCCTTCTCAAGACAGGTGAAGCCGAGGGGTGGCAGGTGGGGGGTGGGGCAAGCCAAGGTGGTGACAGGGGCAGATAGGGCAAGGAGAAGATGCTCTCCCAGTCGCTGGCTTCCTGCAGGGTCCCTGAGACCTCGAGATGGTCACCTGGCAGGCCGCTGTGCCCAGCAGCACAGCTGGTCCATGGCCATTCTGGAACCTTCCTGAGTCAGCTCGGCTGTGTCATGACCAGATGCCCAGGGTGCGAGCTCGTGTTGGCAGTGGGCTCCAGGCTCCCCAGGAAGAGCAGCGAGGACAGGCCAGGCGTGGGAGTGACTGGAGGCCGTCCCCTGCGGCTCGGGAAGCCTGGCTGTCTCGGGCCGGCTCCCTCCGTTTGCTGGGCCTTTGCGGACTCAGCTTCCAGGACGTGTGCCTGGCCACCACATCGCTGACCCTCCGTCAGGCGGCCCGAGCTCGGGGGGGCTCCCCAGGTGTCAGGAGAGCTCCAGTCACAGACGCGCACAGGCATGTTTACCTGAGGGATGCCTGGACTGCACAGCCCGACTCCGTGACTCGTGACTGCCAGCTCACCCGGGCTCCCCGGCCCCGTGTTCCAGCCCCCAGGGTGCTGGCGGAGGGATGGGGCGCGGATCCAGGATCCGGAGCTGCGGAGAGCTCGGTGCCTCGGGATGGCCGGGCGGGTGGGGCCACGGGGCAGGACCTGCTGGCGGCCCCACCCGAAGGCTCCTGCGTGGAACCTGGGCACAGAGCAGCCTGGCAGGGGCGGGGGGGGGGGGGAGGGGCCCCTGGCTTAGAAACTTGAGGGCCACCGAAAGCAAAGTGAGTCAGGGTGACGCCAGGGACATCGGGGCGCATGCAGGGGGACCAGCCGAGGCCGTGCGGCGCGGGCGGGGGGCCTGGTCCCACGCAGCTCTCGGGCGTCTCAGTGAGCACAGGGGGCACGGCCCCGCCTGGCGGGTCTCGGCCCCACGCACACAGCCGTGGGGAGCCCCGCCGCCACAGGGCGCCTCGTGTCCGTCCCGTGCACGTCTGGCGCCGTCGGGCAAAGCGCCGTCGGTGTGTCTTTCGACTTGTGAGCTCTGTTTTGACCATTGTGAGCCGCCAGCCTGGCCGGGTGACAGGTCCCCACGTCCCTGAACCCGGAGAAGACTGGCGGACGCACACTGTAGCCACGAGCCGGCGCCGAGCCGGCGTGCGCCTGCCGCCTGGAGCCGGGGCCACCGAGGCTCCCTGTCCTGGTCCCCAGCTCGGGTTGGCGCCGGGACCTGCGGAGGTGGCTGCAGCCCCGCGGGAGCCCGGGCGGCGGGCGGGGTGCAGGGGGCTGCGTGGGGGGCGGCGAGGCCCTCTAAAGGAAGAGGCCGCTCAGACCGAGACGCCGGACCCTCGCCGCGCGCCCATCGGCAGGCTCTGCTCCGTGGACCCGCCGCCCGGCCCTGCGCCCGGAGAGGGCGCCTCTGCCCCGGGGGGCCGGCGACTCTGCGGTCCCGTCAGCCTTTCCTCCCTCGTCAGAAAACGCGCCGCCTGCCCCCGATTGCCGGTGCCGTGTTGATGCTGAACCTTGGGCTCCGGCATCTCGCAACAAACAGGAGACAATCTGACCTTTGTTTTCTTCAGTTTAGAACAAAACCTGCTCTGTGCAGGGCTGTAGACGTGCCTGGCAACGCGATTCGAGCTGCAGCGGTGAGGTCACGGTGAAAGGGGCGGGCGGCCGAGGGGCCACTCCCCGCCCGCATCGCGGCGCCGGGCCGTGTTGCTACCTGGTGACCAGTTACTGCAGACGCAGAAAGCCGTGCGTGACGGGGTCGGGCCGCTGTCACACCCCAGCCAGGGCCTCCCAGCGCACTCGCCGCTCACAGGCTGGAAGCCAGAAGCCCGAGCTCGGGGCCGGCAGGCAGGATGGGGACCTGGGGAGGACCCCCTTCCGGGTCGCGGACCCCGCCTGCTCGCCGTGCGTTCACACGGGGACAGGGCGAGATCGTGCGCCTCCTGCTGAGGCCACCCCCTCCCCGTCACATCTGGAGCCTTTTAGCACCTCGTTTCACCTAACTACCTGCTAAGGCCCCGTCTGCAAACACAGCGATGCTGGGGGTTAGGGCCTCACCCGTGGATTCGGGGTCACTCGTCCGTAGCAGCGTCCCCTGGCTTGTGCAGGGTCCCAGCGCTGGGCCGTGCTGCCGGGCCCCGAGTCCTGGCCCCGCGCCCCTGTGCCGTCCGGCACGGGGAGATGGGGGCCCACGGCAGCCGCCAGGGTGGAGGCGGGCCGCGCCCACGGCTTCGTTCCCGACGGTGCCCTGTCTTCCTCGCCGCCCGCACCCGTGTTGCAGCGGGGAAGCGGAGGCCTGGAGGGGCCCCAAGGCCGCCAGCTCGTGGGTGGCTGCAGGACTCTCTCCAGCTCAGACCCGCCTGGTGGGGAGCTCGGGGCGGGGCCTGGGCAGCGCTCCGACCCTGGCTCAGTCGCCGAGCAAGTGGCGCGTCTCTCCCAGACGCAGCTCAGCACCCTCGCGTCCGGGCCGCGCACCGAGGCTGCTCGCTGGGAAGGCGCGTCCGCGGAAGGCGTCTGCTTCGTGCCCGTGGAGGTCGGCGTTGGGGGTTTGCGCCTTCCTCACGGGGTCAGCGCTGCCACGCGGCAGGCGTCAGTCTCGTGCGAAGGCCGAGAGCCCAGCAATAGGTCGGCACTTTGTATTGATTTAAAGTTCCATCGTCCTTTTCTGGATAAAGCAGTCGGGGTCACGAGGCACTGATACCCAGTGGGAGCCAGTGCCCCAACGTCCCCGTTCCAAATGGGCAGAGCACCTGTCCTCGCCTGCCGCCGGGTCAGCGGTGGGCCCAGACTCGGTCTCACAGTTGGATTATCGGGGTCGCCGTTGAGTGGAGGGAGCAGGGTGGGCTCGGAGGATGGTCAAGATGCCCCGCTCCTTCCTGTGCTTGGGTCCCGGTCTCTACCCAGATGGACAGGAAGCGGCATTTCCTGCCCAGCCGCTGCGTGAGGAAGCTAGTCAGTGCGTTTGGTGTTTGACGGAGGGAAACGACAGGCCTTAGGGTGGCCTGGACCCCCCCGTCTGGCGGGAATCGCACCACGTCGCCCCCGGCACCCACGGGAGCTGGCCCTGCCCACGGTCTTTTCATCTCTTTGGGAGTTTGGGCTTTGAGACCAAGTTGGGATCAAGTTCGATTTCGCCCCTGGACCTTATCACAGGCCAGGTCACCATCAGCTCAGCCCGCTGGCCGCCTCCATTCTCTTCACTGATTAAAACAGCCAGTGGCGGCTGTTTGCAAATTTCTACCCTGGGCAAATGCAGGGTGGAAATCAGCCGGTCACTGGCAGACTGGGACGTCACGGGGCCCGAGGCCTGTCTGGATGTGTGCTGCTTGGTTTCAAGGGACGCATCCGAGAGCTTGCAGAAGGGCGTGTGGATTGGGTGGACGGGTAGCTGAGCCCCGACAGGAGCAGGTGCACACGGACCTCTGCCCACCGTGGGACACTGTGGCAGGGCCCCAGGCTGCACGCCGTGGGGCCTGGGGCCTGGGGCCTGGAGCTCGTGGGCGCAAGGTGCTGACCAGAGGAGGGTGGGGGCGTCAGCGGGCGGCAGGGAGGCCTCTGCTCTGCACCCAGCGCAGAAACCCCCGGGCCCGCCCCGTCGGAAGGTACCTCCCACCCACCATTGCCTTGTGGGGAGGGGAGCCCGTTTGCCACACTTGGGGTTTGTCCAGGCGAGGCCAGGAATGTTCTGGCACGCTCTTTGGCCCACAGAGTGCGTTGCAGAGGCTGCAGGTGGGGCAGGGGTGCGGGGGGTGGGGGCTGGCCAGCTCTTTCGGTCTGCGCGTGAGGGGGAGATGTTGCGGCCCGGCTCCTGGAGACGTGAGCCCCGCACTGGGACGGCCCCTCCCTAGGGCTTGAGCCCCTGAGGCCACCACTCCTGGGGCAGAGACTTAGACTCTCAGTGAGATGCCGGTGGCAGACACAGTGAGCCTCAGCGCCCTTGACAGAGGGCACAGCATGGCTTTGGGAGCCAGAGTGGCGGCTTCACCGTCAGACCTCACCCGCTGTCTCCGTGTGGAGCCTGAGCCGTTCGGGGCGGCCAGCGGCTCTGCTGCCTGGCAGCCCCCTTCCCTGACAGCGTGCCCGAAGCCACGGCAGGCCCGACAGGTCAGCACCGGCCGTCACGCGGTGGCCGTCTGTAACAAACGCAGGCCGCAAATGCACCGCCGGCTGACTCAGTGACCTCAGCCAGCCGCGGCGTGGCCTCCTGTGACCGCCGCTCTCACCCAAGCCAGCGCAGAGGACGCAGAGACAGACCCGACGTTGCGTCTCAGCCAGTGTCAGGCCTGGGAGGAGACCGCTCCGGGCGAGGGGAGGGGGCGCCCCGCTGCCCAAGGCCTCAGCACCGAGGGGCCCATCCTCCCTCGCGGTGGGGAGCAGCAGGGGCCTCACCCCGTGGCCCCGGTTTACCAGGGGGCCGTCGTTTCCTTTGAAACCCGCACGCGACGCGCGGTCGAGACGCGGGCACGGTCGCCGTGCGCTCACGCCTGTCAGCGTCGCGGTGCTGCAGGGCAGTGCCGTGTCCATGTCCCCCAAGTCGCCCCACGTGCCCCGGGCCGGGCGCGCGGGCGACCTGTCTGTCCCTGAGCCCGTGCGGCTTACTCTGCGGCTCAGCCATCAGGGGGCTCTGTCCTGGCCACTTCTCAGCGGCCCTCGGTCCCCGGGGTTGTGCGGAGCTCCTAGAGCAGGCAGGTGGGGGTTCCTAAGCGCACACAAGTTTGTTCCCAAAGCGCATTGTCACGATGGCCTTGTGTTGGAGCCCTCCGACCCCGGCCACGCATCAGAGGTGGGAGCATGTTGCCGGCGGGGACCAGGCCCGTCGTGGGTGTGGCGCGGCAGCGGCTGCAGACACAGGGGCGCAGGGGCCACGCAGGGCGGGGGAGGCCCAGCTGGCTCGCCGGGCGGGTCCCCGGGGGGTCCCGGGAAGGCCGGGCAGGGCCGGGCCCAGCCTGGTGGCTTCGGGCCTGGGCCCACTCTCCACGCCCCTGCGGTGACAGGGTGGGTCCTGGAGCTGTCAGCGGGCGTCGCATTGCCTGTGTGCCCCCCGGGGCCCCTGGCTCGGGGTGCCATGCAGACAGACCAGTGTGGAGGTCAGTGCCACCCGCGGCGGCTTCATAGCGGGCGTCAGTGAGACACGGCGAGGCTGAGCAGACAGACCGCAGCTCGCTCGCGCCCAGCAAAGCTGTCCTGCGGGCCGCTGGCCGGCCTCCGGGAGTCACTGTCTCCCGTGGGGCGCTCGGCAGGTCGGGGTGCTGCTGGCGTTTCTCGGGCAGCTTGTTTGGGCTGCACCTTGCATGTCCCTGGAGCAGACAGGGTCGGTGTGTTTAAGGAGCTCAGGGGACGCGTCGTGGGAGAGACGAGGTGGCCTGTGCCTGCTGAGGGCGCTGCGCCCCGGAGCGAGTCCCCCAGCGCCTCGGTTCAGCCCCGGCGACTGTGACTCCAGAGCCCGGAACATGCTCGGCGTCGCGCCCAGGCATCTGCCGCCAGGAACTGCGGCTCCGCCCGGGTCCGTGTGTCCACTGGCGCAGTTTTCAGTGACAGCCGTGCCCAGCCCTCAGGACCGGGGTCTCTGGGGCCGACTGTGGCCTTTTGGGCTTTCTGGGTTTACAGTACGCTGGGACAGGCAGGGTGATTCCAGACGGGGCAGCGCCTGGGACCTGCGCCCCGCCCCGCAGAGCCGGCCGCAGGGCTGTCCTGGGGGCTGCTGGCCGGCCCGAGGCCACGGGGGCCGGGGCGGGAGTCCTCATCAGCAGGCCCCGACTCTGGTGTGCTGATTGGGAAGGTGATGGAAGGACCCGGAGTCGGGGGTGGGGGAGCTTTCCCAGGAGACTCTGCGAAGCCGCAGGGGCTCTGCTCACGCTCTCGGGCGCGGCCCAGCGCGGGGCCTCGGGCGGGCCTGGCTGGGGCTTCTGGCAGCTCTGGGCGCCTGAGCTGCACATGTGCCGCCCCCAGGGCCTGCGGCCGCCGTGATGGGGGGGCTTCACGTGGGAGTCTTCGCCTCGTCAGGGGGAGACGGCTCTTCCACAGGCTCACGCCCTCCGGAGCCGCGTGCCCCTCGCAGAGGCTCACAGCTGCTGGCCTGGATGGCAGCTTGAGTGACACGCAGCCAAACATGCAGCCCTGAGGACGGCCAGCTCGCGTGTTCTCTAGCCCGCGACCTCGCAGGGACTGGAGCCCCCGGCCTGGGCCGGGCCGGGCCAGTCGGCGGCCACACACGGGTGACGGCCGTGACTGAGGGGCCTCCCTCGCCGGGGCTGCCCCGCCGGCAGCCGCCCGCCGGCGCACAGAAGGAGGTGAAGACGCGATTCGGACGGTTTGGCAACAGCTCGTTCGTTGGGAGCAGCGCCGCATCTGCTGTGGATCGTAGTCACTCGGAACGGCGGCCATCGAGGCGTCGCTTTGTGAACGGTGTAGGAGGCGTGAAACCAGCAGCCGCCTGGCCCCACAGGCAGTGAGGGTGGGGGCGGGGCCGGGCGGGGTCCCCCCTCAGGACGCCCACCCGCCCACCCTCACCGCCTGCGGGAACCGAGGCGCCCGGTCCGGCCGGGCCCGGGGAGAGCGCCCGCCGCCCCGCGCCCAGCATCCCTGCTCCCGCCGCTCTGTCCGCACTGCCAGCTCCCTGCAGGGGTGGACGGGGCGGTCTGGGCGCGGCTCGGAGCCGCCCTCGGCGGCCAGCGTGGCCTGGCGGCTGGCTGTGGCTTCCACACGCTCCGGTTTAGGACCGGAAACCGCCGGGCGGGAAGGGAGGTGGCGATTTTGCTGCCCGAGAAGGCAGTTTTTCCATTCCTCGTGGCTGGAGGCGCCTCTCCTCACAGACGGCCAGCCTGCTCTCCCCTGGCTGTTCCCGACTCCGACGCCGTGCGCCCGCGTGCCAGATGCACAGGCGCGTACCAGGGCGTCAGGAGCAGCGGAGGCGCGGGTCTGCGTCCAAGCTCACATGTCCGCTTTGATCGCTGCAGACCCACGGGCCCCCGCGCCCAGAGCTTCTGCGGCTCGTGCAAATGGATTTTTACAGCACATTAGTGCTGGGGGAGCTTCCAAGGAAAACAGTGCTCCGGCACTGGAAGCAGCTGCAGCGCTCCGGAGCCGGTGACTCACGCTCCCGTGTGTAATTGGGTGGGGGAGCCCGGCAGGAGACACAGGGGCTCAGTCAGGGCGCCGTTTGTTTTCGGAGGCTGTGCCGGCCGCTGCCCGCCCCTCGCACCCGCACGCAGCCTGTGTTTATCCAGCTTCCTCTCCTCCTCACAGTTCCCATCATCAAGACGGAGCCCACCGACGACTACGAGCCGGCCCTGACCTGTGGACCAGCGAGCCAGGGCCTGGGCCCGCTCCCGAAGCCGTGCTACGGCCAGCAGCTCGCCATGCCGCCCGACCCGGGAGCCTGCCTCGCGGCCGGCTTCCCGCCCTGCCCACCGAGGAGCAGCGTGATGCCACCGCCGCCCAGCGCCAGCCCGAAGCTCCACGACCTCTCTCCTGCCCACTACGGCAAGGGCATGGCCAGCCCGGGCCACGACCCCCTCAGACTTCAGCGGCCAGCCGGGGGGGCCTTCGTGGGGCAGGAGGCGCCGAGACCCGTGGGCGTGCACCCAGGCTCCCCCCAGCAGCCACAGGTGAGTCCACAGCTGAGCAGCAGCTGTTCCCCGGGTCACCAGCCAGCACTCTGTGCCAACAGCCCCTCCTCTCCGCTGCTGCCCGGTGCCCAGGAGCCGACCTGTTTGCAGCCCCGCAGCCCAGCCCGCCCACCCGGGATGGGCCATCTGCAGCACCAGCTGCCGAAGGTTCCGGAAAAAGCGTCTGCAGCCACCCGGCCTCTGCCACTGCCCGAGGTGCGTGAGGACAGTAATCATAGTCTGGCCCCCACTCCCGTATCGGTCAAGCGAGAACCTCAAGACTTGGACCAGCTGTACCTGGATGACGGTAAGTGCCCGCGGCCAGGGGGGCGCGCGGGCTGGCGCCGAGCCGAGCGTGCGGAGGAGGGGTGTGCGGCTCTGCCGCCGTCGGCTCCGCGCGGTGGGCAGGGCCCGGCCCAGGTCGCGCGGCTCTGCTCCGTCGCCGTGGCCACCACCACGTCCCGGCGACACGGCCCACGACCTCGGCGTGCGCGGGCTGGCGGGCCGAGCCGCACCCAGCGCTGCCTGGCAGCCTTGTCAGGAGAGGCGCCGGGCGCAGGGCGAGCCCCTCGGGGGCCTTGGCGGGCGTAGAGGACGGTGACGGACGTCCTGCCCGGCGTGGCTCCGTCGAGGTCCGTGAGGGCTGCGGTGGCCTTGTCGGGAGCTTGGTGGACGATCGGCAGTGAACGGGACGGCCCCCGGCCCCCAGCGTGGGGCCTGCTCCGGCCCGGCCGCGGGCGCGCTCCGAGCAGACGCGCCACCGAGCGTGCGTGTCCGGGGCGGCCGAGGAGGTGGGACGCCGGCCGCCGGGCGTGAGGCCGAGCCCCAGGGTCCCGCCGCACGGCGGGGACAGAGACGCCGTCCCCCCGGCCACTCCCCGGGGACCAGCGCGGCCCCAGCCGAGTGGAAGCAGGCGGTCCTGGCCTGACCTGGGCCACCTGGACCGCGGGTGGGTCGGGGCGTGGTCGGCCGCGGGAGCCGTCTGTGAGGGAGCCAGGCCTCCTGTCCCGGGCCTACGTCCTTACACAGACCGGTGCCGGCTGGTGCTGGGGCCAGCTGCCCACCGCCTCCCAGCCGCTGGACTCGGGTCACACCAGCCCAGTCTCCCCAGGAACATGGCCCTCGGCCTCCCCCGCCTCCAGGTTGAGGCCTCAAAGCCGTGAGCTGTTTTCTCTGAAAGCCGTGGCCCCGCAGCCTGGCGAACGCCGCGGCTCCTCCGCATCCCGTGCCCTTCCCAGCAGGCCTTTCGTGCGGAAGAACACCGGCCCCGTGCCATGCGGGGAACGGTGGGGCCGGCCTGGGACCAGCCTCAGGGGCTGAAGCCCCGCAGTGCTGGCCCCCAGTGTCCCCGCAGGCTGGGTGGGCGCTGCGCGCCAGGCCGCAGACCCGTCTGCTCGGCGGGACACTCCTGCTCATGGCTGCGAGCTTCCCGCAGTCTGTCCCGTGAGACTCTGGCTCTGCGGCCCCTGCCCTGTGCTGTGGTCTTGTCTTCCTTCTGCGCTCAGGGGTGCGGCGCCCCGAAGCTGGCGAGTCTCCCTAGCCCCCAGGCCCACAGCTGCCCTCGGCGGCTTGAAGGGGGTCGTTAGGGCCCAGGCTCATGTGGACAGTTCAGTCCAGAGCCATGTCCATTTAACCTGCCCCTGAGCACACGCAGGGCCCTGACCGCGTGTGACCACAGAGAGCCAGTGGGTCCCGCTCCCTGCCCAGTGTCCGGCCAAGGCTGGACACAGCACTGCAGCGTGGCCCCCTGCCCGTCGGCTGTCGTCGGGTCCTTGCGCTCCGGCCCTGCCTGAGCCTCCGCCGTCCGGCCGAGGGCCGACAGCTGGGCAGCGCCCTGCCCATTCCCAGCTGCCCCGGTGCCTCCCGGGGCCAGTGTGGCCTTGTCGTGCTGGGCAGCAAGACCGGGCCCGGGCAGGGGCCTGCGTCCAGTGGACTCAGCGCCCCGCAGAGGCGCTGGAATGTGGCCGTGGGGTGCCGAGCCCTGGCCGGTCTCCGGGCCCTCTGGACTCGGTGGCGAGGTCGAAGCTGAGTGAGACCCTGGCCAAGACCTCCAGTCCTGGGGGGGGGGGGCGTCCACCACCTGCCAAGCACACCGTCCCAGCTCACGCATCCCCGTCCCTGTCAGCCCGCTGGCGACTGAGGAGCCAGGCTCGGGCTCCTCACCTGCGAGGCAGCTCCCTCCCCTCCCCGCGGACTCCTGGAGGCCCTGCCTCAAACCGCCTGCACAAGCGCCCTCCGCTCCAGGACCCGGCTCTCGCCTGCAGCACGAGGTCATGCTTTGCGGGCGTCTGCTCTGCCCCCCCCACACTCCCCTCCCCTCCCTGGGACCGCAGCTCTGTCCCCTGGTGCTGATCCTATCTTGCCAAGCCTCCTGGGGGTGCCCCAGCCGGCCGGGCTGCACTGGCCCCGCATGCAGGCAGCTGTCTGTCCACGCATCTCCAGGCCACGACATGGTCCTGCCGCCCAGCCCAGCCGCCCAGCCCAGCCGCCTGTGCGCAGTAGGTTCCTCCCGCCCCCGTCCGTGGGCCTCGTTCCCCCCGAGTGGCCGCAGTCCCAGCCAGTCACACACAGAGCCGCGCGGTTTCGGGCCGTGAGAGCGAAGCGAGGCCCGTGTCTCGGGGTCAGGACTGGGACCACGGTCCAGGCCGCTGTGCCCGAGGCCGCCCTAGAAGGCAGTAAGTGCACTGACATGACTTGCACGTTTCCTCCCCCTACGTGACGCTGCATTGCTGGTTCCCAGAACCGCAGGGGGAGCAGGCACAGCCCCGAGCAGCTGGAGACTGCTTGCCAGCCCGGGGCCCCCAGCAGACACCCCGATCTGCCCCCACGGGGGTGTCCCCTGCTCCTTCCAGAGCTGGCGGCAGGTGGAAATGGCAGACCAAGTTCTGCCAGCACCCCACCCCTAGAATGGGCACTCCAGAGGGGACACGTCCCAGAAGTGGGGGGGTCTGCGGGGGACCCGGGCCACATGTGTGGGCTGCAGCACCGCACAGAGGTGATCCTCTGTGCAGCTCCCAGCCAAGACGGGGCGAGAGTGGTCCCCACATGCAGGCCCAGCGCCCTGCCCGGGGGTGGCCCCTCACCACTCAGGCTGCGGGGCTTCTGTCGGGCAGCAGAGCCAGACCTCATCTGATCTGGAAAGCAGCCGGGACGGGGGTCGCTGGGAGCGACCGACGGCTCCCTGAGTGCACAGGAGCTTGGAACGCCGGACGGGCCTGGCTCTCCCCGGAAGTCTTGGGATGCTCACAGCTGTGCTGGGGGGGGGGGGCAGGTAGGGGCGGGGAGGGGGTAGTCAAGCGAGCCATCTGCAGAGAGGTCGGGCCTCCGGGAGGGTCTCAAGGCTGGATCTTTGCTCCAGACGTGGCCCTAGGGCCCCTGACCCCCCATCTCGTACGGGCAGCGCCTCCGTCCACGCAGGTCAGCCAGGGCTGCTGAAGGCAGAGTCCAGGCCACGGTCCGGGCGTGGGAACCACAGCCCCTGGCCTCCTGCCCCAGACTTGGAGGGCCGCAGGGGGTGGTGTGCACCGCGGCCCCTCAACGGGGAGGGTGGGAGAGGGTGGCGGTGGGTGTGGGCTCAGCGTGACGTCCTCTGAAGCCCGGGTGACAAGCCAGCACCAGTGGTCTGACGCTTTGCTGTCCCCGCGTCAAAGCTCTAAGGGGTGAGGTTTTCAAAACCTAACTTGTCCAACGAGGTCAATGTCAACAAGCCCGCGCGTGTTCCGGGGCAGGAAGGTTCCAGGGAACGTCGCGGGTACAGCTCCCTGGGCCCGGCGCGTTGGGAGCACAGGCCCCCACCCGTGCCGCGTCGGGCGGGCGGGAGAGGGATGGTGCCGTGTGCACCGCCCCGGGGCTGCACGCCCCGGCCCACGGACCTCGGGCACCTCCGGCTGCTCCACCTGTGGGTCCCCGCGCCGTCCGGCGGGGCCACCGCTCGAGCCAGCCGCACGCCACGCCCTGCACCCCGCCCGGCTTCGCTTCTGTTCGGGTGGGCGCAGAGTCTCTTGGCTCAATGTGCATTTCTTGGGGGGGGTCTCACCATGTCTTCTGAGGGGCGGGGGCACCGTGGGACCCCGGCCTCTGCGGTGCGGCTGCTCAGACATGGCAGCTGTAGCCCAGTGAGGCGTCTGGCCTCCCTCTAGGGAGGGTTTGAGTTTGCAGCCCACCCCGGGAGGGCGCACCGAACAGAAAAGGAACCAAAACACGGAAAAGTCCACGCCATTAACTGCAAGAGGCCCCGCGTTAGGGAGCAGACGCTCCCCGCTGATTACGCGGGAGGTGGGGGGTGGGGCGGGCCCATCAGAGGGCCAGCGTCCGGCCACCGCAGCAGGGGCCGGGCCGGGCCCTTCCCAGGGGGACGCGGGTGCCGCCATGCTGGCCGCGGCAGGGTCCACGCTCCAGGCTGCCCGCCTGCTGCTCCTCCAGCGCGTCCCTCGTGCAGTGCCGAGGCCTCTGGGACCCCCGCCGTCCCCCGGGTGGGAGGAGCCAGCATAGGGCATGTCGCGGTTTATAACACGTCACTACGGGGACACAGTGACAGTGGAGCGCGGGGCGGCTCGCTCCCCGGGCGGCAGACAACCTGGCCTCGCCCTTCAACACACAGCCTGTTTCCTGAGTGCTTGCCACGGTCACCCAAGGGTCGGCAGGGCGTGAGGGGTCCGCGCTCGGGCCGGCAGAGACCTGCCCGGGAGTGCGCCGCTCTTGGGTTTGTTTCTGTTTTCCAGGCGTGTGGAATGAAGGAGGCAATTCCTATAGGATGTCAGGGGCAGTGCCAGAGAGCCAGGGGCATTTGGGGGACAGAAACGGTCGTCGTTTGCGTTGTTTAGGGCTCGACTGTGCTCTAACAGGGCCTCAGTTTAACCCTCCAAATTTCTATTCATCTCAGGGGAGTTTAAGGCAAAAGAGCTCACTGCAGAGGGAGCCCCCACGGGGTTTAGGGTTTCTTTGTTTTCCAGTTGTTTCTGCTCTCAGGTTTTGTTTCGAAGGTACTTGGCCCACGAATAAATCTCAATTATGATTTATTCTTGGTTCAACGGTATTCATGACTTGGGCGACTGCCTCTGGCTCCTCAGGCCAGTAGAGCCATGAGAACACAGGACTTGAGGGTCAGTGCTACCGGTCACACGTTATTTTAAATGTAGATTTTTAAAATGTGTCATGAAAGCTGTCACTGAGCCAATGACTCTGCTGGAATTTCTGTGCAGTGCCGTTGTGGAGAGCCGGCCGGCGACCCCGTCCTCTTCTGAGGGACAGCTGTCCCTGTGGGCGGCCCGGCCCCGTGTGCCTGCACACGCATGCACGCACACAGTCGCGTGTGTCGCCGACACGCTCCTGTGCGTACACCTTGCTGGGAGCGTGTCCTGGACAGTTCTGGAGCACGCGCTGTGTTCCGGCGTGCGTGCGGGACCCTCAGCGGCCTGGTGCCTGTCCCGATGGCGCAGCCCGCGCTCGGCTCCCAAGGCCTGGGCCTGTCCGCACCGCACCCGCCCTGCGGTCACCTCGACCGCCCTGCGCCTCCGCCACAGCCGGCCCTTTCAGGCCCCCCGGGAGCTCTCGGGCGTCCGGAAGCCTAGATGTCATTAAAGAACAAGCAGGTGGCCCGGCGGCCAGGACTGCGTCTGCCCCGAGTCTGGGCCCCGCGCCCCTCCCCACCCCCTCCCTGAGCGTGAGCTGGGGAGACAACAAAAGGCTTCCCTCATGGAAAGTTTTACGAACCTGGCGCGCGCCCAGGTCTGCGGCCCTCCGGCCGGCGCTGCCTGAAAGGGTCTGGATCACGGCGATCTCGCGCCGAGGCGACCTGGGCTGCGTGGGGCGAACCCCCGTGAAGCAGGTCCTCAGGGCCCGTCCTGGACGCACCTGGGCTGTGCACGAGGCCAGAGCCGGGGCGGCTGTGCGTCTGGGCACGTCCTCAGCGGCCCGGTGTGGACCCGCCGGCCCTGGGCCCAGGCCGCGCTGACCGCGGCCCTGTCCCCCAGCGACAGTTCCACACACCTGGCAGGGGGGCCCTTGTCTCCTCCTTCAGACGGATTCTCGTTTGACATTGTTCATTTGAGGGAAAGAAGCAGGGGCGGAGCAGAAGGAGCCAAAGGGCGGGGTCGTGGGGCTCGGCCCGGCAGCACTTGCAGGGCCACGTAGTGCCCGAAACACTCGCCCCCAAGAAGCAGGGGCCGCGAGCCCTGGCGCGTGGGCGTGACTGCGTGCGGCCCCGCGGGGCGGGCGGGGCTGCGTGCGGCTGCCCGGGCGCCCGTGCTCCGGGCCGCGTCCCGGCCGTGCGGACGCCCTGCCCCGCGGCGTCGGCTGCGGGCTGCGTGGGCTCTTTCTCTGTGCGCCAGCAGGTAGCAAACCGGCGCCGTGTCGCCAGAGCGTGAGGCTGGAAAGCAAGGTATTCACGCGCACAGTGGCCACGTCCACAAGGCCCAGGTGCCGATAGGCCGTCGGGGCTTGGCGTCTCTTTGGGGACAGTGGTGACCTGGGCAGGGGAGGCCTCTGTCTACATCTGTCGGACGACTGTTTTCCTAAGAGCAGCCAGGGCCTGTAACTCCAGCCAGGCGCTTGGCTCCGTGCCCCGGGAGCTCCGGGCAGCGTGCCAGCCGGGCACCGCCACCTCCTCCGCCCGATGCAACAGCGGAGCCTCGCGCTCGGCCCCCTGAGGAGCGAGGAGCAGCCGGCTCGCAGACCCCCTCGGGCCCGGGCGGAGGAGAACACGGGCCATCGCACTCGTCCTAATCGCCTTCGCTCCTCAGAGCCGAGAAGGCTGGTCCCGGTGCAGCAGGACACGCCGTGGCCGGCAGACGGAAGGGCCCGCGGCGGGGGCGGCAGTCCGCCTGGCGGCGCGGCCTCCCTGCTCCCACGGCCGCCGTTCACACGCCCCCTCTCAGCTCGCGTGCTCGCCTTGAGCACGACTAATCGTTCGGGGCAAAGCTGCCGACGTCGCTCCCACCCGACGAGAGGAAACCGAGGCTCAAGAGAAGCGTCACTCGCCCCGCTCGGGATCCGAGCTGACGGCTGACGAGCCAGGGCCGTCGCCGTGACCCGCCAGCTCTGGTTTCGGCAGTCTCTACCAAGGTCAGGCTACGTCACTGGGTGTTTTTCCCCACTAGAGAGATGACAAGCGAAGCTTCCTGCTCAAAGGTGTAGCTTTCAAGCATTACTCGGCCTTGCGAGCGAAGAGGAAGGTAGTGTGTGTTTCTCTCCGTCAGAGGGTTCCTGGGCATTAACGAGGCATGTTGCGGCAGCTTGAGAAGGACAGGAAGATGGGGGGGGGGGGTTCCAGAATGGTGGAGAGAAAACCTCGGTGAGTCAGCCCCCCCAAAAGTGATAAAAATGCTGACGAAACGATCAGATCAATGACTTTAGAATCTGGAAATGAACCAAAGAGGCAGAACAAACGAAAAACATTTATTCACAAAAAACTGGGCCCCGGCGGGAACGGCGGGCTCCGTGGTGTTCTGACCGGGGGGGCTCGTGTCCCCCTCCAGCCCCACGGAGCCCAGCGCGAAACGCCAGCGGCCTCGCCGTGGGCACCGTTAAACGCCCCCACCCGGACAGTGTCGTGACTGGTCATGACGCTCCCTGGAATCGCGCTCCTCGCCCGGCTCCGTGGTCTCGGGGGGTCAGCAGGGCCTGGGCAGACTGGACGACCGCCGCTGGTGTGCTCCTGGGAACCCAGAAGGCCACGCATGTGCACCGGGAAGGCCTGTGCAAAGAGAGGGCCCCAGTCGCGCGCCTCTGGCGGACCGTGAGACCCCGCACGAACGAAAGTGAAAGCCAGGGCCGGCTTCTGAGATGCCCGCAACACGCAGCTCTCCTTGGCCAGAGGTCGAAGACGGAACGGCTCAAGGCGCTTCAGGCCACCTCCCAGCTGGTAGCTGACTGACTGTTAAACCGTGCCGACCTGAGAGCCCTGGAAAGCCAGGCTTAACAATAAAAACGAGAATTTTTTTCTTAAAGGGGAACAGAGAACTCAGTGGCCGCACACTGTGGAGAATACAGAATCTACAGAGTCAGTCCCGGAGAGTCACTAATCAAAGCAGCAACAGGGAGGAAAAAGCCCACGAGAAGAGCGAATCGGGGGGGGCGGGGTGCTGCCTCTGCTGCCGTGGGCGCTCTGTCACGGCCAGTTTCAACCGAGAAATGACGAGATGTGCAGAGAAACAAAATACGTCTCATACATGGGATAAAAACCAACCCACAGACAACAGACAACATCCCACGAGGGCCCGGGTGTTAGGCTTGGCAGCAGAGGCTTTCGGTCAGCGTCTATGGACGCGCCCAAAGAACTGGAGGGAACCGTCTAAAGAATTAAAGGAAAGCGTGACAGCTACGTCTCATCAAACAGAGAATTTCGATAATGAGATAGAAATAAATTCTTTACATAAGAGCCAGGTGGACGTTCTAGAGTTGAAAAGTAGCAGTAACTGAATAGGGGGGGGGTCCCGAGGGCGAACAGGGGATCGGAGCTGGCGGAGGAAAAGGGCCAGCAGCGCGGAGGGGGAGCAGCGGGCCGTCCAGTCCGAGCGGCGGAAGCCGGGGAAGGGCGGACAGATGAGCGCGGGGGACGCCGCCTCCCTCTCCCCGCGTGCGGGGCTCGCGCCCAGCCCGTGGACCTTCGGCAGCGTCAGGACAAAGTCCTGATTCCGTTCTCACGCGACACGGATGCCGCGCCGGGGACGGAAATCCTCTCCGGGCGTAGAAACGTGCCTCTCCGTGACTCGCCGTTTAGCCGAATCCAGGCCTGCCTCCCGGGGCCCGCACAGCGTGGGAGACCGTGCCCGGCCGCGGCTGTCTGTCCTCGGGCCGTGGCAGTGGGGGGCTCTCTGTCACCTTAGTGCAGGTCGGGCACACGGAATTCACCTCTTTCAGCTTGAATTTTGAACCCGGGTTCTTCCGCCCTTCCATGTTGTAACGTGGACACTCACACACAGTAAAGAACAAAGCGAGCCTGGCCGCCTCCCGAAACATCCGCCCTTATCAGGCCCAGGGACCCCAGCTAATCAAAGCCTGATACTCGGGACAATAGGCCAAGTCAGCCAGGCCCTCCCTCCCGAGGCACAGCCCCGGCTCCCAGAGCCCAGCGGACAGTGCGGGATGCGGTCATCGCCGTGGGCCCGGCCGTTATCAGCCCCCGGACCCCCCTCTCCCCCGCCGGGGCGCAGGCCTGCGGGGCGGCCCTATCAGCCCCTCACAGCTGCTGCTGTCTTAGATATGGCAGGAAGCAGCTCTGGGAGGCGGCAGGCGCGCGCCCTCAGCAGCATCGAGGACCGTCTGTGATTTACCCCAGGCCCTGGCTCCGGGCCAGCCCGTTGCGGGAGGAAAAGCTGCGGCCGAGACGCCGTCTGGCTTTGCAGCCGTCAGGGACCCCGGGCAGCGGGGCGGGCGGCCCCCTGCCGCCCCACGAGGTGGCCCCGCGGGGGCCGCCCCCCGCCCTGTCTGCCCGGGAGGGGCTCGGTTTGCGCGTTTGTCCCGCGCTTCCCGCCGATGGTTTCCACAGGGCTGAGCCTCGGTGGCAGGCGCCGGGCTGCGTGCCCCCGGCCTCCGCGGCCGACAGCCCTGTGCGGCTCGGCGCTGCAGGAAGGACACGCCGCCCTGTCCCCGCGGGCCCAGCGTTGGCCCTCGTTGGGCTTCAGAAAGGGGCCCAGCCTGGCCGGCTGTGGTTAGTGCGAGAAGGTACCTTTTCGGCCGTTTCCTGTCGATGATGGCCCCGGACGAGATTGGCCTTGGCCGGGAGGGACGTGTCGTGTCACGTGGCGGCCGCCGTGTCGGGGTGGGGGGGAGGCCGCATGTTTGCTGGCCGGACTCGGGGTCGCCGCTCACACTCGCCTTTTTTTTCCGCAGTAGCTCCTGCCAGCGAGCTGTAAACTACCGTATATCACTGAGATTTAACAGCCTAAACTTTAAAACAAATTAAACTCTTGTTGACATTGTAATAAAAGTCAGAATGGGACTGAGCAGCTCGGTAGACGCGAACCTCAATTATTTCTGTGGATTTGAGATGTTTTCTGGGGTTCCCAGACTCCCAGCACAGCCGTCATTTCCTCTCGGCGGGCGGCGGGGGGGTGAGGTGGCGGGTGACAGAGTGGTGGTGGCCGCCGGGCCGGCGGGGGCGAGCTGTCCCTCATCACCTGACCGTTTGCTCTAGCCTGGGTGGGAGCGTCTGCGGCCACACTCAGGCGTGCAGGGCGGCTGTGCGTGTGGGGGCGGGGAGCCACGTGAGGCTGTCCTTACGATTTCAGCAAGGACAGCGCGCGGAGCGTGCTCAGGCCTGCCCGGCGCGAGGGTGTTTCTGCTGGAGGGCGAGAGCCGCCAGCACGGGCCTGCCCTTCTGTCCCTGGGGACGCGCCGAGCCCCCCACCCCCGCCCGGCCCCGCCTTACCTGCGTCAGCGCATCGAGGTGGGGTTCGATGGTCTCCCACGATCGCTGTCGCTCCTGGCAATGGCAACGGTGGTTCCCCCGGATCGGACGCCAGCTTTGCCTCCACACGCGGCTCCCTGCCGCGGTAACGGGGAATGAAGCCGCGCAGAAGCCGGGGCGCGGCAGGGCAGGCGGGCGGCGGGCGCCCCAGGCGCCCTGGAGGTGTGCCGGGCCCTGGAGCCCCGTGCGGACCGGGCTGCGGAGGGGCCTTTGCTCAGTCTCCCGCTGCCCCTCCGTGAGCTTCCTGTTTCTCTCTGATTTCAGGGCCCGGCTGACAATGGCTTCCTGGCCTCGGGCTCGTAGCAGTGCTGATGCCCACTGTGCGCCCCACGGGACCGGGGGGGCTCCCCCGCGCTGTCCCCTTTGCTGAGTCTCCGGGGGGTGCCGGCACGGGTGGCCGAGGCCCCGGAGCAGCCGGGCGGCTGCGAGCAGGAGCTGGGGCCTCGGAACCCTGCCCCTCCCAGGGTTCCCTCAGTCCCCTTGGCGTCACCGCTGGTTAGGGGGACACGCGGCTGCAGACGGCTCAGCGGGTCTTCCCAGGCACGTGTGGAGTTTTTGAAGCGATTTTGATCTCTTCAGTTAGGCGCGGGACCGCCACGGCCCGGCTCGCCGGCCTCCCAGGGCGCTCGGTAAAGTGGAGGAGTGGGGGTGCGGAACTCGGACCCTAGCTCCCGAACTGTGTCGGGGACCCCGTCCCCATCGTCTGGGTCTCTGTGTCTCTGTGCTGCAGAAACGGGCCACCAGCGTCTCCTGGGCTCATGCGGGTCTCACCGATTTCCAGTCTGAACGGTCGTTTGCTGTGAACAAACGTCTCGAAACACCTTGATTTCTAGTCTCTTTTCTGAAGACATATTTTCAGGCTTCTTTGGAAATCAAGTTTAGGCAAACGGAAGGAATTAAAGCTAAATTTTCCAAACAGACTCCTCTAGCCCCGCGGGGAGAAAGGAATTCGGCAGACAGACACGAAGTGCCGCGCCCGAGCCCGGCCGGCGTCTCGCGGGCTGAGGGTGGCCGAGCAGGTCCGAGACCCCCGCAGACATCAGAGCAGCGTCGGGAGAGCGAGGGGGACTCCAAGCCACGCTTGGACCTCGGGCGACGGCTCGGGGTGGCCGTGCGCTGCGGGCTGCCCGCTCCGAGCCCGGCCGGGGTCCCTGCCCCCTGACCCCTGCCCCTGCGGCGGCTGCGCGGGGGCAGCCTGGCACCGCCGGCGTCCGGCTGTCCGGTCGGGAGCGGCGGGCGGGCACACGCCCCCCAGGAGGCGTGGGCGAGAACACCGCCCTCGTCCTGCTCCTGCGGGAGGGCGCCCCGCCCCGGGCCCCGCGCCCGGGCTCCGGAAGGGGGCGCAGGTGACGTCCGTGCGTGCCGCCCACCACCTGGCTGGGACGTGGTCTTGGGGACCACGGGGCTCAGCGCGCCTGCTGGTTTCGGTGATGAGCAGGGCCGTGTCCTCATCACATAAAGTCAATTAGCGCGCCCACACGCGGCCTGCTGATGTGATTTAGAGCAGCGAACGCCCCAGTAATGTGCAGTTACGGAGCCCCAATGGCCCTTCCCGCCGGCAGCAGCTTCCCTGGCACCCGACATCCGTGATGGATTGCTCATTATGCGCAGTGCCGGAATAGCTTCTGTAAAGATTAATAATTGCATAATCAATACAGAAATTCAATCTCGGGTGTTGTTTTCCACTCCGGGGTCCATATGTCCTGAGACGCGGGACCCGCTCGCTGGCCGGGGCCCGGCCCCCGGCCCTTCCCTCCTCCCTGTCGCTTCCGGCGGGAATTCCTACGAGCGACTCGCTGGCCACTGCGCGCGGCTTCTCGCGCCGCCTGTGAGTTTCCTGTTCGGGTCTCTGCAGGACAGAGAAGCGGCTCCTCTGTCAGTCGCTTTGGCAACATTCGTGGGTGCAGGGGGTTTCACCCTCAAGGTGGGCTCAGTCTAGTGGTGGGCGGGGTGGGAGACGGACAGACGTGAGGGCTGCGCTCCCCGCTGCCCCGTGACAGACGCGGGTGCGGCTGCAGCTGAGGCCGGGCTGCGGGACAGGCGGGGCGCGGTGGTGGCCAGGCTGCGGGACAGGCGGGGCGCGGAGGCCGGGCTGCGGGCACAGGCGGGGCGCGGTGGTGGCCGGGCTGCGGGGACCTGACAGGCCGTGCGGGCAGAGGCGTGTGGAGGGGCCACCCGCATCGTGGACCTCACTCCTCGAGGTCGCCCTTCTGGCCCCTGCTCAGTTTCCACACCTGTGAAACAAAGGCGGCCTCGCAGGAACCCGTCTCGAGTGTGGCGTCGAGTCCATCATTTTAAATGGCAGTTTAGAAACAGCGTCCCTTGCAACTCTAATGATGAAAACGAAAATCTGTGCGAGTCATCTTTATTCCTTTCTCAGTACCCAAACCCCGGGCTGCCGTGCAGGTCCCCGCAGCTCGGAGCAGCTGAGCAGAGCCGTCGCCC
Organism: Rousettus aegyptiacus; assembly: GCF_014176215.1. Taxonomy (NCBI): domain Eukaryota; kingdom Metazoa; phylum Chordata; class Mammalia; order Chiroptera; family Pteropodidae; genus Rousettus; species Rousettus aegyptiacus. The sequence continues at coordinate 93,933,276 of NW_023416287.1, forward strand.
CATCTCGGTTGTCCCGTGCCAGCTGCCGCAGGCGAGCACAGGGGACCCCCAGGCGACTGCCCCCAGGTGGCTCCAAGGCTGGGGTGCTGGTCCCCAAGTCCTGCAGCTCCCGCCCCTCCCTCAGAGCTGCAGGTGGGCCTGGGGCCTGCGGGCTGGGCGACCACGGGCGTAGTGTAGGGGTCCGGCCTCTCAGGAGCTCTCTCAGTGGGCCGTTCACCCACCTTTCCACCCAGCACCCCAGCCACAGGGCACTGTCTTTCCCTAGCATTTCTGTCTCCAGAATTTTTAGGCCATCCTCAACTCTCATGCAAAACGCCACTCGTGATATCATTTTTCAATTTAAAAGAAAAACTAGAACGGAATTTCTTCGTAAAGACGTGAATGAGGATTAGGGTGTTTGGAAGGTGAGCAGCTCTAGAGATGCACCTTTGGGGGCACGTTTCCCTGAGGCATCAAAAATGTCTCTTCCCTGTGCCCCCAGGTCACCCCCACCCAGCCCCGGTGTGTCGGACTTCCATGTGGGCGCGAACCAGATCCTGGACTCGTGAAAGTGTTCCCGTTCAGTGTGTCTGGTGAGGCGTAAGACCCTGCGTCTCACCTGGCTCTGGGTGACACGGTGTCCCTGGCAGCTCAAGGAGCAGGGGCAGGCCCGGGGCGCGCTCGTCCCGGACGGTGCAGGACCCCGCGTCCTCCCCGCGGCCCGGCGGCTGGGCCCCTCCCGGCGGATGCCCAGAGAGCAGGCCGGACCCGCGAGGCTGAGCCTCCGGTCGTTGCTGCCAAGATGGTAAAAACCAGGCCCCGACCTCAGAGCTGCTCAGCCCTGCATCCCTCACACGCACGAGCCTCCTGGCCGTTTCTCCCAGGACGGCAGAGCGAGGCCTGCACCTGACGAAACCACCAGTAACTCTTCGGCGAGGTGAGGGTTCTGTGCAAAGCACGTTCAGCAGCAGGGGCGTGTGGCTTCAGCATCTCCTCTGCGTCCGTAACGAGCAGCGTCTTCTGCCCAAAACCAGGCAGCCGGCAGGTGGTTCGCGGGCACCGGCCGGGCTGGCGGCCGAGTGGCCAGGTTGGCCGTCTCACGGCCCACAGCTGGGCAGCAGCACGGGCCCCGACCGGCTCCTCCATGGCCGCCCCGTCCCCGCCTTTGGGCCCAGTCTCACGTGTGAGCGGCCAGCGAGAGCCCCGTGTGTCCACAGCGAGCCACTGGGCCCGAGCCAGACCAGACCTGCACGGCCACCCTCCGGCCCGTTTGTTCATTTTTTTTTAAAGGGAGCTTTTAAAATGTTTAGTTTTGCAATTCTCTTCTGTTTGAACAGGAGTTTGGTAATTTGGGGGAAGTGTTTTCTAGTGACACAAAGGAAGCCCTGGAAAAACGTTTGCTGGCAATGTCACGGTCCCAGCGGTGGCCGCGGGAAGGGCTTGGCGCAGACGAAGCGGTGGCCGCGGGTGCGGAAGGCGCGGGCCCGGCCGCCCGGCCGCGGGTGGCGAGGCGGACGAGCCCGCGGAGCCTCCGCTCACGTGGCCACCGGGCCCCACGGGCGCCGGAGTTTCCACACGGGGCGTTTGCGTTGTTTGGAGAATTCAGGCTGAACGAGGAAGCAGGGCTGAGGTAGGAAAATTATTCCGTTTGAATGGCCGGCAGCCCCGCGTCACGGCAGCGCTCGCCAGCCAAGCCCACACCCAGGTGGGAGGGTCATGTTTTATTAAAACCGCGACTTGTCAGTCGGTCCCACCGCGGTCCCATGCTCTCCTTCCAAAAATAGCAGGCCCCGTGGCAGTGGCCGATTATGATGAAAAAGATAAAAATAAGCGAAGGCTGAAATAGGTCCAGGACACCCGAGGTAACACGAGAACTTACTTTTTAATGAAACTTGAGAAACTGCATTATTTTCCACTGCTTCACAAAGCTGCTTTGAACAAAAAATGAGAAAGTAAAAAAGGGTTTTAGTGATATTGCAACTCTGCATTTTCAGAATTACAGTGGTTGCGACACACTCCCGGCCAGAGCGCCCTGTTTTTACCCACAGCCTCTCAGGGGCAGCCCCTGGGGCGCAGGAGGTGCTGGGGGCAGCCAGCAGTGGGCCAGGCCGCAGTGGACACAGCAGGCCGAACACAGGGGACGGCGGAGGAGCCGGGATTTACAGCAGCCTTTCGAAGAGGTGGCCTCTTCTCAGGGAATTGAGAAGCCCGCAGGAGGGGCACCGCCGCACTTTGCCCGGGGCCGCCACCCAGGCCCTGCCCTCGCAGGACCCGATGAGCCCCCACCGCGGAACAAGCCGCGCCCGCTGCCCCCTCCTTCCTCATCTCCGAATTGTGGCTTTGTCGCCGTTTTCATGTGCTCAGCTCGTGTCCGCTGAAACTCTCAGCCGTGCGTCTGGGTGTCCACGTCCAGTGGACAGCGTCCAGCAATCCGCCGAAGCCATAGAAGGGTGGGCGACGCCCTCACACCCTCTGGCGGGGGGCGGGGGGGGTCATGGCCACGAAAACCCATTCCCGGCGGGGTGCGCACCATGGTCAAGCGGCAGGCGTGGTGAAGGTTTAGGACAGTGGACAATTTGGAGACTTTCTGGAAGCTACTTTTCTAAGGACAGACTTGGCCTCAGATATTTCTGGTTTACTCGTGTCCACCTAAATTATGATGCTCTTAGGTTACAAGCCTAACTTTAGCTAAAGGTATATTTTCTGGGAAAGTTAGCAAATACTTTTTAAATTTATCTTCTAGTTATAGGAATGGGAAAGAATATCTTTCCTGTTTTAACTCTTCAGAAAGCTATTTTGACTTTCTCTCAAAAATAAAGATGTTTTTGACGACTGGTCTCCTGTAAAGATGATGCATTTTTGTGTCCCTCGCGGGAAAGTGGAGTAAGAAGCCACGGTGGCTTCTGCACTGCCTAGTTGCTCACGTGCAGCGTCTGATTCGATTGTGACCTCTGATGGAGTCGGTGGGAGGGGGCCTAGGGACCTGCCATGAGAACAAACCCTGTAGGAGAGTCTTTGTTTCCCATGTGGCTTTTGTTTAAAGGACAGTGATGGCTTTAAAGAGACCTTCTTTTCATCAAAAGCAACATTTTAGCACATTGTAAAACCGAGAGTGGAAAAATGACAATGCCCCCGCCGGGCCGGCTCGTTCGCTAAGTAGGAGTGGATAAATACTGTTAATTTTTTAAAAATTCCTAATACAATTGTTTTCCTTACTGGAAAGTTATTTCATAGTTATTTCAATAGTCATGAAACAACTATTCGACGCGCTTTAAAAAGTGTTTTGTGTAATTAAGCTAATGTGTACCTATGTCAAGAAATGCGTTTCTTTCAAAACTGACAGAAGTATGGTCCTTCTCTGTCTTAACTTCTTTTTTAAAAACCGAGGATTAAACAAGGCGGCTGGCTTAGTATGCCGAAGCAGATTCCTTATTCTCTAAGCCCAAATCCAGTTCCTAAGGAACCAGGGTCGCTGTCTGTGTGAACACCCATCTAGAAAGTTCGAGCACCTGTTTCTTCCCCAGAACCCGCAGGCAGGGCCCGCAGCTCTGGTGGCTTTCCGACCCCAGCAGGCCGGGTGTGGGACCACGGTCTTGTCTGGTTGTCACTCACGGCTGCGTCCGAGGAAGGACCCACCGGGCTCTTGGCTCCCGGCGACAGACATGAAAGACACGGCTGATGTTCGCACCACCCCGAAAGCCCGCCCGGGTGCGTGTCCTGCTAACTGAGCGGTGCGCGCACGTCATGAGAATCGTGGGAACTGCAGGTGCAGCCCGCGAAGCCGGCCCGCCCGCCATTCCGCGTCTGCGAGAACACGCGCGTCTTGTGGTCGAGCTCAGACTTCGCGTGGACTGCAGGCCAGTGCGGCTTTCGCTGCCACGCCTGAAAGTGCTCGTCTTGTTCCGACCGTCAGGAAACCGGAGGTGCACCAGGGCGTGCTGGTGCGAGCCCCTCGGCTGTTACCGGGAGGCGATTAGCGCCTGCGACGGAGCCTTTGAGCGACCCCGTCGCGCTTTTTAAAAGCGGCCAGGGCTGAGGGGCCGGCCGTGCGGGCGGAGCGTGCGGCCCCTGTGCCGACCCCCGCGGGGCCCGCCGCTGCCCACCACCGGGGGCCGCTTTCACGCCTGACTCTCTAACTGCGCCGTGAGGACCGGCTCAGGCCCTGCTCTCTCTGGTCCTGCCTTGGCGATGAGAACCACAGCCACCCCCAGAGAGGTGGGAAGGAGGCCGGAGCTGCCTGCCTTTCCTCTTCCCCAGAACGTGCACTCTAACCCGCTTCTCCGCGTGCGATGACTGAAGAAGCCCCCGGTGCGCAGAGCAGGAGGGGGCCTCAGCCATGCCCCCGGGCCTCGCAGGGGAGACCCCCAGGCCGGCCGAGCAGGACCCCCCTGCCGCCACCTGGCTGCGGCTCCCCCTGGCAGCGCATGCTCAGGGGGCAGGGCCGTGTGTCCGGTCTCCAGGAGGAAGGTCGCAGGCCTCCAGGGCTCGCAGGTGCTCGCCCGTCTGAGTGAAGGTTTGGGGGGCCACGAGCGAAGGGAGGGTGTAGGTCTGAGAAAAGTAGGGAGACCGCAGGCTCCTCGGGAGCCGTTCGAGAAAGCGCCGTGTGGCCCAGGACAGCAGGTGGCCAGGCTGTCCCCCAGGACGAGGGCCACTAGGCATGCTCCGTGGTGTCTGTCACTCTGTGGGAGTCGCGTTTCCTGCAGGCTTTGTTTCTGTCTTAGCTGTGGCCGCGGAGCACCCTGCACTTCCTGGGGCCGAAGGGACATGCCGAGTGTCAGGACCCTGGTTTCCTCCAGGCCATTCCTGCCTCCTGCAGCTTACAGAGCGGCTGTCACCAGTCGCTCAGAGGCCCTGGGCTCGGAGGCACGCACGGCCTCTTCTGCACCTCGAGTGGGAAGCAGGACAGCGGGCGACCAAGCCTTGGGGCCGACGAGGCGAGTGAGGCGGGCAGAACCTTGTCCAGCCTGCAGGCAGCCGCCTCGAGGCCAAGTGCAGGGAGAGGCCCCGACCAGCCGGGGAGCGGCACCGGCCACCTGGGCGTCGGCCGGGAAGCCGGTCGGAGCAGGCAGAGCCCGCACGTGCGGTGAGAAATCCCCCCGTCCAACTCAGGCCCCGGCCAGCCGCCCCGCGTGAAGCGGTGCGAGTCGGGGGCCCGGCTCGCCCGTCCGCACCGCGGCCACCCCGTCTCTGCCGAGGTCGGCCGGGGGCACGCGGCCCCCTGGCCGTCTGTTTCAGAGCGAAGGAAATGCTGGCACGGCGTGTGCGCCCCTCCGACGCGGCGGGGCACGGGGCTGGCGGACCCCGCGCGGCGCCTCCGGTCGCGCCCCTGGCTGCCTTTCAACGGGAGCCGTTTAAAGCCGTACGGGAGGCGTGACTGAGGAAGGCGCTTTTAGTTCCAACAGAAAAGGACGACGTCATGCCTGTGCCCCTCAGCCTCCTGCACCCGGAGCAGGCGAAGGGCCAGCGGTGGGCGGACTGAGGAGAGGCCCCTCGCGGCATCAGCCGGGGACCCCAACCAAGCATCTCGGTCCCTCGGGACCGTCCTAGGGAGTGACGGGAAACGGCGCGTGTCTTCTGGGGCTTCGCAGGCGCAGTCTGGCCACGGGGAGGGGGCGCGGGGGGCGTGGTCCCGGCTCCCTCGGGCCCGCCCTGTGCGCGAAGCTCATAATGACAGCACCCGCCTTTCCTTCCTCGTGGACCGTCGTCCGGAGCCAGAATCGTGTCTGCGCAGAAACCGGGAGGGCCTCACGGGGGGGGGGGGGGGGCGGACAGGTGGTTTGCTCACTCCTTAGAAACAGATTTCAGACCTCAGTCGCTTTCAGAGACCAGGAGTTGGGGAACGTGGGGGAACGTGGGGGAACGTGGGGGAACGTGGCCTGAACACGCGGCGTGGAGGGGGCGAGTGCGTGAGGCAGCCTGGTGACGCCCGAGGGCGGGGGCCACCTCGCCGGGACCCGAGGGCGGGGGCCACCTCGCCAGGACCCGAGGGCGGGGGGCACCTCGCCGGACCCGAGGGGGGGGCACCTCGCCGGGACCCGAGGGCGGGGGGCACCTCGCCGGGACCCGAGGGGGGGGGGGCCACCTCGCCGGGACCCGAGGGCGGGGGGCACCTCGCCGGGACCCGAGGGCGGGGGCCACCTCGCCGGGACCCGAGGGCGGGGGCCACCTCGCCGGGACCCGAGGGCGGGGGCCACCTCGCCGGGACCCGAGGGCGGGGGCCACCTCGCCGGGACGAGGCTTTCGCGTGGCTCTTCTCAGATCAGGGATCAGAAGGAACAGTCGTTTCGTTAATGGACACTGCTTCGGCTCGTTTGCGCGGCTGCTTGTGCGGGCGAGAGAGCTTTCCACGTTGCGTTGAGAGCCCCTCACCGGGGACTGGTTACTGTTTAGATAATGTAAGTGCAGGCGAACAGCTTTGCCTGTGGTTTGTAAAGTTTACTTTTTGCATCTCAAAAAGCAATAATTTCCCTTTTATTCTGTTCTAAGTGTGTGTGTAGAGGTGGAGTCGGGTGTGTGTGATGCACACGTACATCCTGCACACCCATCCCAGATTAGAACAAGAGTTCAAAATGCCACGTAAGTTTTAGAAAAAAACAATAGTTTCCACCTTAGGAGCATTTTAAAGAAAAATTAAGTATAAGGGGAAAAAACCCTTCTTATTAAATTAAATTGTGGTGTAACAGCTCACCACATCCTGCCGCAGGGCCCTCTGACGCGGAGCGAGGCCGCGGTTCCTCTTTCGGGTCTCTGACGAGCCGCGAGGGTCACATGCTACCTGCAGTTCAAAATACTCCTGTAAAGAAAAAAACCTCGGTGTCGGTGGAAAAGCTGAATAAGAAGTGGAAACTGTCGGCAGAGAGAAGACTCTGTGGGAAAGCGGAGGCGTCATCCACACGGCCGGGTCGGGGCGCGCGGGCCGCCCCCAGCACAGCCCACGCGGAGCCCCGGCGGCCGCGGCCTGCTGTGGACGCGGAGCGTGACCTCATGGGAGGGGAGTCGGACGGCGCGGCCGGGGGGGGGGGGCGCAGGGTCCCCCGTCTCCACTCTCAGCCAGGCCCTCGAGGGGACGCCTGACCTTGGCCCTTGCGCGATGCCCCCCCCCCCCCATGAAACGGGGGCACCGCGGCGTTCCTTGCCTCACGGCAGCAGTGTCTGCAGGGGGTGGGCCTCCTGGGGGTCCGTCCCCAGCCGCGTGGACGCTCGTGTGGGACGTCGTCCACTCCCCAGCGTGTGGTTGTCCCTCGCGGCTTCCCGTCACTGCCGCCCGGCCCGCTGCGCCCCGCGGAGTGCCCACGGGAGACCCCGGCGGAGGCCGGCGTGTGTGTGCCGACCTTGCGGCCCCCACTCGGTGTGGCTGGATCTGGGGAGCAGGGGGGTCCGGTGACCGGCACTTCCAGCCAGCACGTTGCTGGGGCCGAGGCAGAGCAGGTGCTCGCCGGAGACCGGAGGAGCGCAAAGGTGGACTGGGAACCGTGTGCTCGGTGGCCCTTCCAGCCCCCCCGGGTTCCCCCCCACGGCCCGGCGGGGTCGGGGGGGGGGTCGGTTGCCAGTCACAAAGCAGGGCCCCTGAGGGCCCCGGGCGGCCCGGCGACGTCCCCGCCCACGCGCTGCAGGCGCCCCCCCAGGCTCAGGTGCCCCGTGGGCAGCAGGGGGAGCCCACTGCGCAGCTGCTTCCCCTTTTGTCTTGTCACACAGATGTTATTTTCCTGTGATCTGTGTGACCTTGAGGAACTAGTGACTCCGTTGCTTTGCTAACCACCTCCCCCCGTTACCAGCATGATTAACGCTCGGGCTCCCCCCAGGTCTGGTCGTTCGAAGCCTCAGGCCTCCCGCCCGCCCCGTCGCCGTTCCTCATCAGACCTTTCCAAGCACCCAGGCTCTGGCCCTGCAGGGACCCGAGATCTGGGCTGGGACTCCCATGCCCCTGGCGAGGGGACGAGAGTTAGAAGCCACCTCGGCGTAGTGTGACGGGCGATCGCGTCGCGTCCGCCGGCGGGTCCTGCGAGCAGCCGGCTCGGCCGTGACACGTCCCGGGCGTCGAGGTGGCCTGGCTGGCTTTGCGCCCTGGATCGTGGTGCCCGTCTGGCCAGTCTGTCAGACTAGGCGGGACGGAGGCCGTGACAGCCGTGTGCAGCCGAGCGGTGCTCGACCAGAAAACGGGGCGCCGCGGCGTGTCCGTGCTGCTGTGACTTGTCTCCGGCACCTCGCCGGGGACGGGCCGCTCGGCGCACACGCTCCGCGCCCCTCGCTGCGCTTGGCGCGAGCCCCCCTCGCCACTCCTGCCCCTCAGCAAGACGACTCCCGACGGGAGCCCCGGCCGTCCGCTGTTCCTTTGTCGGATGCTCTGTGCAGCGGCAGCGCTCTGCAGAGTGTAAGCGGGGCGCCGGAAGCAGGCACAGCGGGGGGCACTGCCCCGCCTGCCCTTGGGGGCCCCGCGAGCCACAGAAAACTGCCGGCCTCCACGAGCCGGCAGCAGGCGCCTCACCCGGGGAGCAGGCCTGAGCCCTCAGCCTCCTTCCCGCCCCGCTGGGCGAGTCCCTGCCACCGGAGCTCCCCAGCGCCCGGTGGCCGCCTCGAGGGGACGTGCGGCTGCATGTCACGCCCGGGTCTCGGGCAGGGCCAGGTGCCCCCTGCGGGCGGGCGGGCGCCACCGCCCTGGGTCCCGGCCAGCGGCAGCATCGGGAGGGCCCGGGCCCGGGGTTCGCGGCCCGCGCTCCTGACTGAAGCCGTGCCAGCAGGCCCCGTTATCAGTTCCCATGACACAGTTCCTGGTTCCCCAACTGTTTTATTATTGTTATTCTTAAAAATAACGGGGGTGTCGATCGGGAACGAGGGCAGGGAGTGGGGGCGCCGAGACGTGCGCCAGCTCGCCGCTCCGGAAGCCGCCCGGGCCGGGCCGGGGCCTGTGCGGAGGCCCACAGCGTTTATCGGGGCGGCGAAGGGAAGCCCGGGCGGCTCCGTGACGTGGGTGCCTGTGCCCCACCTCCAGATTCTGCTAGGAAAGTGGCCGTGGTGACAGCTCCCCGGTGACATTTCCCTATCTGCGTGCCCATCGGGCGGTGCAGGGCGGGTGTTGTGCAGCTCGCTCTCGACGGCCTTCGCTCATTTCCTCTTCAGCTGCCAAAACTCACAGGCTGATAGTGGCCGCGGACCAGGAAACGGGGGGCAGGGCCGCCCCGAGGGGCTCCGGCCGCCCGGCGGCAGCCTCCCATCCAGCTTGCTGGCGAGGCCGGGGGCGGACACGGCGTGGCCTTCGCGGGGGCTGCCGCTGCGGAGGGGGCGCACGCGGGACCCCCGAGGGGCTCCGCAGCGCAGGCCCACCCCGCGGTGCTTCCGGGCCGCCGCGCTGCTGGCTCAGGACGCCTCGAGGACGTGGCGGGAGGTGGGGGGCCCGTCCCCCGGCACCCCTCTCACAGGCCACCCCGGGAGCTCGGCTGACGGAACTGCTGGTCACGTCCGTGCAGGCTCCAGCAGATAGGCGCTTTCTTACGCTTTCTCTTTGTTTCTTTGCAGTAAATGAAATAATACGCAACGACCTGTCCAGCACCAACGTCCACGCGTAGCTGGCGGCATCGGAGCTCGCGCGGACGCTGCGTGGTAGCGACTGGGCGGCCGCCGAGGTTCAGGCTCCCGACTGACTGAGCTCATGCCCGGTGCCACGCGGAGCCGGGACTCCAAACCCGGCTGGCGGAGGGATCAGCACACGCACGGAGGCGCGACGCCTCGACAAGGAGGAAGGACGGACGGGCCACTCCACCCGCTCACGGAACGGTCAGCTCCAGAAGAGAGCGAGGGCCGGGGCGGGGCGAGCACAGCGGACAGACCCTGCGACGGCGCCCGGCCGAGTGGCCCCGTGTGGCAGCCTGTCCCCCGCGCCCTCAGGCACCCCTGGACCCCGGAAGTGCCTTATTTAACCCAAAGACAGCACCAAGGCCTCGTAGACTTGAGCGTCTACTTCGCTGCCGGGAGAGCATTCGCAGGAGCGAAGCTGCCAAAGCGCCTCGTCGTGCGGCTTTGCCCCGTGTAAACCGCGAGAACCCCGGCGAGCTAGGCCTCGTGAGAAAAAGCTGCCGCACGTGCCCACCTTCTTCAGCTCCTCCCGGGCTGTGCTCCGCGACTTCGTGCATTTCAGAAACCGTCCAGTGTGTCATCTCGGCCCTTTCCTGACTCCCTCTCCCGTCGCTGACACCGCGGGGTTGTCCGTCGAGGCATGCTAGGATTTCTATTTCAATCTGGCTTCAAATGTAGCACGAGTAGCCTCATAGCACAGGACAGGTTCCGGGACAAGGAAAGAAGGCTGCCCGTGGCGGGCCGGGCGCGCGCCCGCACGCGTGTGCGTGTGCGGGCCCGGACTTACGTGTAAATAGCAAGTAACAGCGGCGACGTTCGCTCCTCGCCCAGCACCGGCCTCCGCGCCGGCAGAACCAGGGTCCGTTCGGCGGGGCCGCATCTGAGACTCCCAGCCCGGCCCTTCAGCGGCTTCCCCGGCCGCCGGCGGGCGCTGCAGACGCGCCCGGGACGCCCCGCGTCACCAGCCGGGGCAGCCGAAGGGGACCGGACGTAACGCTGCAGAGGGGGCGTAACGCGCGTTCAGCTGGGAGGTCACGATGTCGCAGGGGCCTCAGGACTGCGCTCCGTCTCAGAAACCGGTTCCCGGAAGCGTTTTAGCAGGCAGTGACTGCGTAGGTTTCGGACTAGTTACTGTTAGCGGGTAGGTTAGCGAGAGCTTTGCTGCGGCGTTCCGTACAAGTGCAGCGTGGCGCACGGCACTGTAGCGAAGACCTATTGTTTCATGTAGCCAAAAAAGCATGGTTTAATTAAAACACGTTTAACCTGATAACTGTGCCTTAGGAAGTCATGCCCCCTCATGGATCCTGTGTGAACTGCACCCGCGGGTGCCGGTGGCAAGTTAGAAGTCATCATGGCAGAGTGATGGCGGGAAAGCTGCCCACAGAATTATTTAAAAAATGTTTTCCTGTATGATTACGTCTTACTTTTTTAACTCACAGAAAGAAACGGAAGTCTGAAAGCCATGTCCGTGACATGCGCACGTAACTGTGAAGGACCGAGACGTGTGGCTGTGCGCGCGCACGCGGCCCCACTGCGCGCAGGCGTCACCCCCGCCCGCCACCCCAGGACCTGCCCGTTCGGCGTCGCGGAGTTGCACGAAACGTCCCTAGTCGACTGTCGCGTGGAAACGCAGCGTTGGACTTTGTGTCGCTGTCTCTGTAGTTAGAAAGTAGAGCCAATAAAGCGCCGTGTTTGTGCCGGACGGCCTGGGTCTCGGGGGCTTCATTCCGTGTGTGGGCCGTCTCGGTCACCGGGCGCGTTCCCTGCGAAGCGCGGCGTTGGGCGGGAAGGCGCGCCTCGCGGGGTCGGCCCTTCTCTGCTCTGCGTTACCAAAGGGGGCGCTGCCGCGGAGGTGGGCGCTCGGCGGAGGCCGAGGCTGTCCGCGCTGCTCCTGGGTGGGCGGTGGGCGGCGCGGGAGGGAACTTCTGCCGAGCACTCCCGCTCCGAGGAGCGCCCTGGGCGAGGCCCGGCCACACGCACACTCAGGCCCACGACGTGCAGAGAACTCGCCCCCTGCTCGCCCATCGCGGTCCACTTGCTCCCCAAAGCTGCTCTCACCCAAACCTTCTGCCTCGGCGCAGGTGGGGAAATGAGATCCAGTGTGAAACCGGAAGGTCGCCGGCAATGACCATTCCGAATTGTCAGAAACAGTGTTTCCTTTCAGGACTTCTGAAGTGCAGGCATTCCTGTTTCCTTTGCTGAGCGGTTTACAGACCACTCGGGTGCTGGGGAGACCCTGGCCCCGCCACCAGCGGGCACCCCCATGCCCGCTCCCCGTGCGGCGTCTGCAGGAAGCCTGGCACGAGGCTCGGGGCTCCACGGGGCGTGTGGCGATGCCGGGGGCGGGGGCGGATGCTGGGGGCAGTCACGGCAGAGAAAGGACAGGAAGTGGCCTCCAGCCCGAGACACAGCGGTGTCCCCAGTTGGGGCCCATCACAGACTTGGGATGCTGGGCCCCAAATGGCACCCGAGGGACCCCCAAAGAGAAGGGATGGAGCCCCTGCCACCCCCCTGCCACCCTGAGAGCAGGCCAGCTGGGCTAGGAGAACAAAGCCTGTCACTGAGGAACACACTGAATTTTTTATAAATCCATTTAGTCTCATTCCCAACAATGCACTTTTAAATTCCAGAAATAAAATATAAATCCGCAAAACAATACATGGTTTCTGCAAAAAGGGTCGGGCTCCTGTGCAGATCCCTGTTCACTCCGTTTCTGTTTCTTTTAGGTCAACCTCGAGTGATGAGGAGCTGCAGCCGGGACCTGTTTCCAGCAAGGGGCTAAGGCATTTGGCCGCCCCACGGGGCTGTGGGGAGCATGTGTGTGCGGCACTCCCCGGGAGCAGGGCTGGCCACGCGGTAACGGCGCTGACTGCAGGGCTGTTCTCCCTGCTCGGTCTTTAAATTATCCATCCCCAAGGCAGACGCTGGGCCACTAACCTAATTTGGAACCGCATATGTGAAGCGCATCATATTTATAATTCTTTATGCCGAAAGAATTAAGTTACCTATCAGATGACTAAATGGTCGTTTGCGCCCAAGCAGAAGGCAGATCACGCTCATGGCCCCCGGCCCCCCCGCCCCCCGCTCTCGCTAGACCCCCTGCCAGGGGCGTCTGCCGGGGTGCCCGGCCGCGGGACGGTGCCCGCACAGGCCAGGGGTGGTGCCCGGGGCTTGTGCTGCGCTCTGCGCAAGCAAATGGAAGCTGCGGAGGGAAGACCTCGTGCTGGGACCAGGTGCGCGGTGGCGCGCGGGCCCGGGGGGGCACAGGCCCGGGGGGAGGGGGGGCGCAGGCCCGGGGGGGCGGGGCGCAGGCCCGGTGGGCGCGGGGCCGGGGGGGCGCAGGCCCAGTGGGCGTGGGGCCGGGTTCGCCCGAGCCCCTGCAGACCGTGGAGCTCGGCACCTGGCTGTCGGGCACGCGTCTGTCCTTTTGCCCACTTCCTGAGGGATTTTTTTCTCTTGCCCTGTTAGTTTACGGTCGGGTTTCAAGAGTTTGGTATATATTCTTGAAGTCCTTTGCACACACTTGTAGTGCTTCGGCCTCGTAAGAGGACCTGCAAGAAAGAGATACTGACGCGGCTCGCGTTGTCGATTTCTCCGTCCAGGGGTCGTGCTCTGCGGTCAAGCCTAAGACCCGTTTACGCGGCCCTGGTCCTCAAGAGCTCCTCCTACGGACTTTCCCAAATACTTCATAGGTTTGTGTGTTACGCTTAAACCACGATCCGCGTGGTGTTAACTTTCACATACGGTCCATGTTCACGCCCCGCCTTGCAGGTAGAGCAGCCCACGCCACTCGCGGAAAAGGCCCGTGTTGGGGTCTGTCGGGTTCCTTCTTCGAAGCCTGATCTCTGTGTCCACGCCGTCCACACTGCTGTGCAAGGACGTCTCGAACCCCCTTTAGTGACCCTCCCTCCAAAACTGTGGTGGCTGCTCTCGCTCCCGGGACTTGCCTGCACCTACAAGAAGCCTTCTGGGGTGTCGACAGGAAGTCCGTTAGACCGATAGAGCAATTTGGGGAGAACTGACATATTATGTTGAATCTTCCAGGCCACAAACGTGCTATGTCTTTTAGGTCTTTTTAAATTCTTATTAAGAGCTTTTTCCTTTCAGCTGCATTTTGTATTTTCAGCGTACAGACACTGTGCGTGCTTTATTAAGTTTATACCTTGGGAGCTACTTCTCTTCGCATCAATTGTAGATGGAATTGTGTTTTAATCTAGATTTCCTCGTGTCCGGTTGGTGGATAGAAATGCGACCCGTTTGTGTGTGCCGACCTTTGCCCTGTGACCCTGCCGATCTCACTCTTAGTTCAAGGAGTTTTGTTGGAAAGTCTTTGGGATTTTCTGTCTAGAGAATCATGTCATATGCAAATAGGGACGTTTTAATTTCTTCCCTTTCGATACCTGTGGCCTCCATTCCTTCTTCTCGCTCCGCGGCCCTGGCGAGGCCGTCGCGACCATGCTGACGAGGCCCCCGCCTTCGCGTCCCCCGTCGTGGCGCGGCCCGTGGGCCCGGCAGAGGCTCGTCACAGCTCGAGGTGGTCCCTGCGTCCCCGGGGTTTTTATCTTGTGCAGCAAGATCTCACAACACGATTTCTCTCCTTCAGCCTGTTGATATGCTGGCTTAGAGTCACTCTCATCTTTGAAAGACGTGTTTATGGCTGTAGGCGTCTCAGTTCACCTGTCGAAGCTGCTTTGCGCTGTTCCGCTGCCTTCCAGGAGCACCGGTTTTGGTGAGAACCCGGCCAGCACCCTCGCCTTCGCCCTGCCCTAGGTGATGTGTGCTTTTCCTCACTGCGTTTAAGATCTTCCTCTTTATCACTTAAGCAATTTGATTTTGTAATTTGGTGTATTTTTTTCTTCCATGTCTCTTGTTTGTAGAACTTCGTAGATCTGTGTGTTTATAGTTTTCATCAAATGTGGAAAATTTCGGCCACGATCTCCAGTATTTCCGCCCCTTCCTCAGTGGGCCAGTCGTACGTCTGTCAGGCTGCGTGAAGCTAGCCCACGGCTCGCTGACACCCAGCCTTTTTGGGCCGTAGCTCTCTGTGTTTTATTTTAGTTTCTAGTGCTATGTAGTCGAGTTTACTAATTTTTCTGTTCTGCAACATGTCCCCTGTGCTAATCTAGTTAACCCCAGGACTGTGATTTTTAACTCTAGAGGTCTGGTCTGGGTATTTTTCCAGTATCTTAGGTTCGGTCTTTCCTCTGACTTCTTGAGCGTGTGGGAGGCTAGTACAATGACTGTTTTAATGGGCGTGTTTGCTCTGCTATCATGTGTCAGCCGATCTCGACTGGTTTTTCCTCTCGTGGCTCGCGTTCTCCTGCTCCTGTGCACGCCTCTTAATTCTTGATCAGAGTCAGACGTCGTGAATTACTCCTCGCTGAGGCTGGGTGTGTTTTTACTCCTCGCATGCTCGAGCATTGCTCTGGGATGCAGTCAGGTCGCTTGGAAAGCGTTTGCGCCTCTTAAGCTGTTGGTAGGAACAGAGCAGCATTTGGTCTCAGACTAATTTTTCCCACTATTAAGGCAAAACCCTCTGAGGACGGCACCCGACGCCCCGTGAACCTGGAGGGCTCCCTCTCCGGGTGGCCTCGCTCCCTCGAACACTTCCTGGTGGTTCTTTACCAGCCTGGAGGGGACCCCCCCACCCCGCCCGCCCATGCACGTGCTGACTGGCACTCAGCAGAAGATCCAGGGGGACCCTCCGCGGGCCTCTGAGCTCTCCCTCCAGGCGGCTCTGTCCTGCGGCGACGACCCTGACACTCCGGCTCCGGGCCCTCGGCCCTGCTGCACCCCCGCCAGGCCGTGCCCGGGCCGCCCAGGGCTCGTGCGCCCCCGCCCAGCTGCCGGGCTCGGCCGGTTTGTTTCCCCTCTTGGGGATCCCTGCTCTTTGTTGCCCGATGTCTAATGCCTAACACATGTTTTATATATCTTCTCCATTTTTTACTTGTTTTGGTGGGAGGGTAAATCTGGTCCCTGTTAGTCCATTTTGGCTGAAAGCAGAAGTTCTGATGCTTGATTTTTCAAAGTTCCTCGGTTAGGCCAAATTTTCGTCAGGGCAGTAGTCAATCTTCCATTTTCCCTGCATTTTATATCACATAACAATAATGCTATTCACAGGAAAAGTGCGTGTCTGGCCAGGAGAGTGGCTCGTGGTCACTAGATATGCCGTGGGGCCCCGTATAACTGTAATCGGAAGGGAGCGCGTCAAACGGGCTGAAAAGCAGTGTCGCTGCCAAGTGCGCGTTTTCACCTGGAGGAAGAACAAAAGGACCCCGGGGAAGAGACCGAGGCTTTCACGGCTTTGTGCGAAGGCAGCAGAGAGGCAGACGGGTCTGTCCGGCAGCGCGGCCCCCTCCCCGCCGGGGCCACGCCGTCCCTCAGACAGGAAGCCTGAGCCGAGCTCGCTGCCGTCTGTCCCGCCAGCGGCCGGACCGCTCGGCCGGCACGAGCTCAGAGGCGGCCCCGCCAAGGTCAAGCTGCTTCCCAGGGTCAGGCAGCAGGGGGCCCGACCCGGGGGCCGTGGGCCCGGAGGCCGCCAGCGGGCCGTGGCGTGTCCAGTCTCGGCCCCGGAGAGCGAAGGCCGCTGCGCTTCACAGACGCGTCCAGCCCCCGGGTGTCCACGTCGCCCAGGACGCACTCCGGGCCGGGAAGTGTCGGGACACGAGAGGCGGCTGGCCCGAGGCCGCGCCTGGCCCGTGCGGGGAGGAAGGGCCTGCCGAGCGGCAGTGCGAGGCCCGGCCTCCCGGCACGGTCACGGCCGCGTGCTCGCGAGGCCGCGGGCGCAGCGTCCCCCGGAGGCCCGCGGGCGTCCACGTGAAAACGCGCTTCCCGCACTTAGACGGGAATAAAGCGGATTTTTGAAAAGGGTGCCCCGTCTACCAGCTGCGTCCGAGCGTGCGAGCGTGGCCGGGGGCTGCTCGCTGCCACGGCTGGCCCGTCCCACGCGCCCTCTCACGGGGCAGCTCGCGACGAGCTCACGGGGAGGCCAGAAGTGCGTCCCTTTCCGAGCGTCGTCACCGAGGGAGAGCCTTTTCCCCTCATTTCTTAACCCTGCCGTCACCTCGCTGAGCTCAGGGGACGTCTGGAAGCTGTCACGGAAGTGTTTTCGGTTCGCAGGACGTCAACCTTCCGGGCTACGCTTGGGGCCAAACTGAGGTGGATGAGGCGGAGCGTGTCCCGGCGCGGCCTGGCACCTCGGGACCGGCGGCGGGAGCCGGGTGCAGGCGGGTCCGGCTGCGGCGTGGTGGGTGAAGGCCGCCCCGGCGAGGACGTTGCCGACCCTCCTGACAGCGGCCAGGCCCTCGTGGCCACCAAACGAGCCGAAAAGTCACGGCCCCCTGCAAAGTCTCGAGATGCCCAGAAGCGTTAAAAGCTGCTGCTCAGGCCACACCCGTCAGCCCCCCACGCCCGCAGGAGGCGGGAGGGGGAAGCGTGTTAGACCCGTGGTGTCTGCACACGCTAGGCGGGGTGCCGGATCGTTCCCAGCTTCCAAACCAACGGTCCCTTTGACGTCGCCATGACAGGGATTAGGGGGAGCACCCAGCACCCCGACGTCAGCCCTGAGGCTAGCGCCCTCTCCCTCCCTTCTGCCCTCTTCTTTTTTGCTGCAAAAAAAGAGCTGCTCCGTTTCCACCGGGACCAGGGCGTGGGCGTGGCGTGGGCCCTGGGCTGGGGGGCTCCTGGTGGGCTTGAGGAAGCCCCCAGCTTGCTCATCAGGGCCTGGTTCAGGGAGTGGGCACAGAAGGTCACAGTGGTGGGGTCTGTGCAGGCCGGACCTGGGCCAGTGCTGACCAGCGGAGCCCGGCTCGGGGTCCACCGGCCAGTGCTGACCAGCGGGGTGGCTCCAGGGTGCGACCCCCTCGCCCGTGACGGCTGTATGCCTCGTGCGAGAGGCACCCCCACCCAGTGGCCTCGCCCTCCTGGGGCAGCCCGTGGGGGGCCAGCGCGCACCCCGCACCCCGCACCCCGCTCAGCCACAGAGGGCGGTGGGGGAGGAGGCTGCAGATGTGGGCTGACCAGGCGGCCGACGGCGGCCCCAGCCCTGCTGAGGAGTCGGGAATCTGAGGGTCACGGGTGGTGACAACAGCCACTAGCCACAGAAGGGTGTCAGCCGCCCCCAGGAGCGCGGGCGCCTGGGAGGAGGTCCCAGAGCTGTGGCTGGGGAGGCGGCGAGCGGGCTCCTTGGCCGCGTGGACCTGACTTCTGGGCTCCTTTTCTCGGCCAGGTGGCCGTTGAGGCCATGGCCGTCCCCTGCCATAGTTCACAGGGCCGCCGGCTTCTTTCGGAACCTCACCTCTAAGGCTCCGTGGGACCAGCCTCAGGGCCACCCCCCCCGGCCCCCCGGTGCGGCCGCGGGGGGCCCCCGCACAGCATGTCTTTGGTCACTCCCTCCGCAGACAAACTGCAAGGCGTCTGCCCGTCGGTCCTGCTCTGGCTGGTCGGACAGCACGTCAGGACAGAGCCGGCCTGGAAGTTCCCAGGACACACGCCCTGTGGCTGCGGTCGGAAGCAGTGGCCGAGCCAGGCAACCAACAGCCCTGGACGTGGTCCCCA
The DNA here is from genome assembly GCF_014176215.1 of Rousettus aegyptiacus. NCBI lineage: Eukaryota > Metazoa > Chordata > Mammalia > Chiroptera > Pteropodidae > Rousettus > Rousettus aegyptiacus. The sequence goes on from NW_023416287.1 coordinate 93,951,381, forward strand.
CCAGACCCCGGGGCCTTGCCCCAGACACGTGGCCGCCGGGCCAGCCCCTGCGCCCCGCGGACCTCACGCCCAGCCCCACCCCCTCAGCAAGAGGCCACAGCACAGATGGACAGCGACACCCTCCTGTGCGTCACCCCACACGCCCCAAACCCTCTCGCCACCGGCTCCCCCGCCACCCTGTGGCAAGGATTCTCACTCTCGCTTGTACGGGAGCCTCCTGAGCCTGGCACCCCTGCTCCCCTCCCGGGCCAGCTCTGTCTGCTCCCCCGTTCCGGGGCCTCGGCACCCAGCAGCCGGCTCTGGGCCTCCAGCCGTGCCCCCCTCACCCCTGCTCCCCTCCGCCCTGTGCCCTCACTGGGCACTCGGTCCTGCCCCCCCGCACCCGGCCGTCTGCGCCCCTCGGGCCTGTGTGCACGGCCGGCTCCAGGGACACGTGGCCTTCCGGGGCACCCACTGCGTGTCCAGTGGTCAGTGTGAGCCCCGCGCCGTCCTCAGCGGCCACGCAGCACTGGGCAGGAGTGACCGTACCCTCGAGGGGGTTTGTGCCTGTGGTCAAGATGCAGGGCACGGAAGGCACCCCAACACTGGGGGGCCACGCATCCCATACCACAAGTATACAAATGTTGGCCAAGCTAACCAACTGCACAAGGCTCCTGCCCCCCTTCGGGGCCCCGGCAAGCCCGGCTTTGAACTCTGAGCCATCCTGGGGACCCCTCGCCACACCCTGGGGGCCGGGAGCAGCCAGCGCCCATCTCCGCCCGCTGCCTCGTCCTTCCCCCAGCTGCCCCAGCTGCCGGAGCCCGTCCCCGCCCGGGCCGCGCCTGCCCCCTGGTCCCAGGACGGCGTCCCAGGGCTGAACCCGAGGCAGCAGACCTCCCGCTGAGCGCGGGGCGGGCCGTGCGGGCTCCAGGGACCCCGCTCTCTGCAGCGGGTGGGAGGGGCGCCCTCAGCATGTGGGGCGCCCGCCCGCCTCCACGCCCACCTGTCGCCCCTCCGTCCTCGGCCGCTCAGACAGCCCGGACGGCTGTGACTCGGGTCCTCGGACGCGGGCGGCTCTCTGGCCCTGCCCCCGCCCGCACTGTCCCGCCTCAGACGGTCGGCAGCTGGTCACCCTCGCACTGAGTTCTGCCCCCGCCTCCCCGGCACCGCCTGCTCCTCCAGAGAACCGGAGCCTGCGGCCGAACACGGGGCCTGATCCTGGCGCGATCGGCAGGAAGAACTGGGCGCCGCAGTCCACCTTCAGACCCCGCCCAGCGGGGGACGGGTGAGGGGCACCACGGGGCCGCTGACCTCACGGCGGCTGGAGGCCCCGGGCCTGACGCGGCCAGGGTGCAGGAGGCGGCAGCCGGACTCGGGGTCTCCGGCTCCTGCGTGCCGCTCGGCCTGGGCACTGAGCGGCCCCGGGGCCGGGCTGCGGGACCCGGGCTGCGGGACCCGGGCGTGGGCCGCCTGGGCGGGGCCGCGGGAGCCTGAGGCCCTCGCCCACCCTGCGCGGGGGTCCCACCCTGGGGTGCGGCGCGGCCAGCACAGCTGTTCCCCGGCCGGGCCCTCCTGACCCGCCCACGCGAGGCCCTTGCTGGGGCCGGGCTCGCAGGGCACGACGCGCCCCTTTTTTCCAAGTTAACTGGAAGGCGGGGGGGCGCGGCCATGAATCTGGGGTCTGTTTTTATTGGTGCTTCTCTTTCAGAGTTTCACTTTGGAAAAACACTTTTTGGTGCATTCCAGACACCACTGTGATGGCCGAGAGATGATGATAAATGCAAAACGCTTAAAAAAAAAAAAAAAAAGGGGACGTGCTCTCAGGTCCGGAACAGAGCCCGGCGGGCGGCACCCGGCCCACGGCCCCTCCTCACACGTCCGTGGACGGCGTTTCGTCTCCACGGGCTCCGCGGGCGCACACGCACCCACCAAGGGCCCCCGACTCTGCTCTCCCTCAGCCCGTGCCCCGAAAGCCTGGGGGCCCTGCGGCCCCGGGTCACAGCTCTCCCGTTAGCCAGTGAGAGAGCGTGAGGATGGCCGGCCAGAGGGTGCCCTCGGCGGGTGACGAGAGACGCCGCAGGACCCACGTCTGGGCAGCTGTGGCCCGGGAGGCTCCCGCACGGCGTGATGGGCGCGCGCCGACCCGGCCTGAGCCGGGCCTCTGCGCCCCGCCCCCCACCCCGGACGCCCGCCGGGCCTCGTGCGTCTGCGTGCTCGGCGGGTGCGTGCCGCCGGCGGTGCCAAGCGGGTAGGTGGGTTAATCTGCTCCAGCTGTGTGGGCCGGCCTGGCCCCCACTGCCATACCGGGGGGCCCTCTGGAGCAGCTGCAAGCCATTCAGCGTGTAAACTGAACCCAGACAAGGGCGAGCACACCCCGAGCTGCAGCTCCGCCGGATTCCACAGCTGTGCTCGAGCTCTGCCAGGAGCCGCCCAGACAGCCGCCTCCCGGGCCTGGCCCCCGACGGCAGGGAGGAACGGGCATCACTGCGCGGCCCAGGTTTGCCGCCGAGCTGGGCGCTGCGGGCAAGACCCGGGCGCCAGCAACACCTCGGCTGGCGGTGCTCCTGGCGGCCGCGCCCCCAGAACTGCCTCCTGGTGGGCGCGCTGCACGCACAGGCCCTGGACGCCAACCGCCCAGAGGAAGGGGGGCCGTGTCGCGGGGAAGTCCAAGCCCCAGGGCTGGCACGACTGGCGCCCGCAGACCCGGGGTGGCCCGCGCCCGCAGCCCAGCCCCCAACGCCCGGCAGGTCGGCACCCCCGGAGGGGCCATGGGCACTCTGCCAGCCAACATGACCGCCCAGGGCAGGGCCGGCCTGAGACCCAGGGGCAGCCGGGCAGAGAGCGGGGGGTGGCGGGGGGCAGAGCTGGCAGTGAGACCGTCCAGGTACGGCGACAGCCCTGAGTCCCCAGGGCAGACGCAGCGGACGGCGATGTCCAAGGACTTTGGCGCCGATGTCTGCTTCCATTTCTTCTGCCAAAAACTGTTAAAGCGATTTTGCTCGTGAGGCTTAGCCGGGGGCCTCCAGGCTCGTCTGGGGGCCAGTGACTTGAAGCGGGGGCTACGGTCACCCTCGTTCACCATGAGTACCAAAGACACTGATGGACACATAGTAGGTGCTCAACATGCATTTGCTGGACGGAAACGACGGCCGCTCCGCGCCCTGCGGCCGCGGCGTGAGGCGGGACGGGGTGTCCTGGGCGGGAAGGCCGGGGAGAAAGCTGCGTTGCCGGCAGGGAGGGGGCCCCTCCGCTGCCCACCGTGGGGCCGCCAGCTCGGGGACGGGGGGCTGGGACACACGGACGGGCCAGGGGACGGCTCCCAGTCAGGGTTGGCAGCGGTGCGGCCGCTCATGGAGAGACCGGAGGGCGCCTGGTCTGGCCAGTGCCGGGCACAGCCCTGCGTTTCCAAGACCCAGAAATACGGGGAGAGGGGCCACCGAGACCCACAGGGCCAGAAAGAGCCGCAGTGGCAGGACGGCCGTGTGCACGGCCAGCCCCCGGCGCCCTGGCAGGGGGAGGCCGTTCCGCACGTGGACCGGCCCACGGAGGCACAGGGAGGCTAAGGAACCGCCCGAGGCGGCACAGCCCCCCCCCCCCCGTCGGAGCCGCCGGCCCCCGACCGCAGCTGCGCCGGCGTGACAAGCGGGGCGTGCGATCCCACGTGCCGCGTGGCTGGGCCCCCATTTGGGGCCTCGCGCACCCGGACGAAGGCCCCGCGGAGCCCCCCGCCCCCGGGAGGCTCCAGGAGGGCCCCGGCGCAGTGCCAGGCCCAGCCCTTCCACGCCGGCCGCCCGCCGAGCACCTCTCCTCGCCGGCCGGGGAGTGTCGGCTTTCAGGGCTCCCAGGATGGCAAAGGTCCTGCAGAGCAGTCCAGGCCACTCCCAGCCCCAGGCCCCCGCGCCTGTCAGCAGTCAGAGTGCCGGCAAACCCGCTCGCGGCCCCGCAAGCTGCTCCGAGCAGCGGCCCTCGGCCACCGCACGGCGCACCCTCCCCCACGGCATCTCAGCCGCGCGCCGCCCAGCCGGGACGCGGGCTCCGGGCTGTGACGGGCTCCTGTGGCGGGACGGCATGGCGTCTCGCACACACCGCGGTCGACAGTCACGGGTCGACCAGAAGACGATACCACGGCCACGGCGGCTCGTCTCCGCGGCCTCGCGGTGGCCGCACACGTGGGCCCCATCGGGTTTCTGGCGGACAGCGAGTCCGCCTCCTGCCGACTTCCTTAGTGGCACGTACGACGCACACACGTGAACACACGGTCACGGGAACCCTCAACAGTTGACGCAGTTAGGGTTCGGGGGAGGCAAATGTGCACAGACTATTAACACATCATCAGCCACTCACACGTTAGTGCGAATAAGTCCAGGCTCGTTCTCGTCCATCACCAAGGCAGCTGAGGTGCTGGCCTGGAGGGGGCTCTGAGAAGAGGTCAGCGGGTCCGGCAGGCCCCGCCGGCCCTGGGGCTGCGCCTCCCACTGCCCCTGCTGCCTCGGCAGACACACAGGCCGCTGTGGCGGGTCAAAGACCAGCCCTGACACGTGCTCCCTGCCTGGACTGGACTTCTGGGTAGCAAATGGGTGTTTGGAACCAAGGAGCTACAGCGGGAGAACTTCCCGTTCCCTTTCGAAAGCACCCTTCAAAATCCAAACCCTCTCATGAAAGCAGCGTCCACGGAACGTGGCTGTCGCAGAACCTGAAAGTGGCCTGAGTCAGGTTAAGGGACCCGGCTCCAGGAGGCACTCCGCAGGCAGCAGGTGCAGAGTGGGCTCCGACGCACACGCGCACACTCCGCACGTGCATGCGTGTGTGCGCACGCACACGCTCAAACACGCGTGCACACACGCACACGCCCAGGCGAGTGCAATCACACTCAAACACACGTGCACACACGCGCATGCATGTGCCCGTGCACATCCACGCCTGCAGACATGCACGCGGGCACGCACCACGCACACGCATGTGCCTCGCACCTCGCGCACGCCCCTGCACGCACGCGCCCATGCAGGCTCTGCCCCGCCCCCTCGGCCCCCACGCCAGGCCGTGCTCCGTCCTCCCAGGACCCCCTGCGTCCTGCGCGCAGATGCCCCATGAGATGGCGGCCGGGCTGCTCTGGGCAGCGGGCGGGCTGTGTGGTGTGGGGGCCGCCGGGCTGTGTGTGGACAGGGCCTTGGGGCGCGGAGCCTCGGCCCTCGCGCGCCGCGTGGGAAATGCTACGAGGCCCAGTCAACGTGAGGACGTAGCCGGCACAGGGCCCCCGGGAGCGTGGCCCCAACAACGGTTGAAATTCAAAGGAACGCGGCCCGACTTCCGTCCGCGGTGGCACAAGAGCACCGTGGAGGCCGTGCCGAGCGCCTGCACACTCTGGGGTCCTGCTGGCTGAGGGTGAGCTCCGTTCCCCCGCCGCCCAGCAGCGTCTGGACTTAGGAGACTCGAAACCGGCTCATGACGATGCGGCCGCCCGGTCGCCGCTCAGAAGCCACCCGAGACCCTGTGGGGCGGGGAGCCAGCGCAGACAGACTGAGCGCTACAGAGGGACCCGGCCCCCCGCCCTGCCGCAGACGGGGTGTCGAGTGACGCGCTGCTGAGTCACCGCTCGCTTGGCGAGGCGGGCAGGTCAGGAAACACACAGAAGGCCAGACAGTAGGGTTCGTCTAGACGTTCTATTTCGGATCCTACCCTTGGCGCTTCCCTGGCAACCCTTGCAAACACCAGTGTTTCCGCGACGTTATAAGGAGCACTGTTCCCTCCCGTGATCCGGGGAGCTGCTCGCTCAGCGTGGCCGCTCCCCGCGTCCCCCACCGGGCGGCGGGGGCCTCAGCCCGGGGGCCGGAGCCCGCGGCCCGCCCTGGCACTGCCGGCGGCTGGGAAGGCCACGGCGTGGGAGGCGGCCAGGCCTTGGGAAGCTCGCCCAAGGCCCGCAGGCAGACCTGCCAAGGAGCGGAAGCGGCCGATCGCCCTCCGGGCCAGGGGACTGGTGCGACCCCCGCCCCTCACCGTTCCGCCCGGATCTGGGGCAGACTTTCTGAGGACTGAGGAGGAGGAGCCACCGCACATGTGGCCAGGGGTCACGAGGTGTCAGCCGGGCCCCTCGAGAACTGGCGGAGGAGGGAGCGAGGGCAGGATTCGGGGAAATCTGGGGAAAGTGTGAGGTCCTACCGGGCCACTCGCTCCCCCACGGAGCTGGCCGGCGGCTCCCGCTGACAGCAGGGCACCCTGAGCAGGTGGAGGTCGGGGTGCTGCTGAGCACCCCTGGAGCCCGGGACACCCGCCACGAGCACCCAGCCCACACGGCAGCGAGTCAGGCGAGACCCGCTCTGGAGACTCAGGCCACGAACGAGAACAGCTGTGGAGTGGAGTGGCCCGCGGGCTGGCCGCCCGGCTGCCGCCGCCACCGCGGCCAGACGCCCCTCTCCACAGCCCGCTCGGCCCCGGTCCCAACGGCCTGCCCCGGACGCCCTCCCACAAGGACGTCTGGCGGGCGTGCCACACCTGCCCGCGCGGGGGGCGCCCCCTCCGCGAGCCCCGGGACGCGTGAGAGGCGCACACCCCGGGGTCCGGGCCCACCCCCCGCGGCCCCCAGGCGGGCGCTCCGGCCGGTGGGACGGGGCTGTCTTCACCCCTCGAGCCGAGCGCCCCCACGAGTCTGCACCTGGCTCTGCAGGTGCAACACCGGAAGCCCCTCCGGCTCCTCCGCCAGAGCTCTACCGGGAGGGCCTGGCCGCGGGCGTGCTGTGCGTGGGGGCCTCCCAGGGGCCGGCGCGGGCAGGGGGACAGCCGCTGGAACCTCCCGGCAAGACCTGAGCTCACAGGCTGGCAGCGGGTTCGAGCACCGTGTGCGCCACCTCCCAGCCGAAGCGTCGCGCTCACCCGTGAACGGTCCTCGCCGGTCACCGCGTCCTTGGAGGAAGCCGGGGCTGTGCTCAGGGCCACAGGCGCCTGGACGGGGCCACGAGGTGAGGCGGCCCGCTGGAGGGGGCCGTGCAGGGGACGCGCGTCCTCGCCCCGGCCCGCCAGTCGGGCTGACCACAGCGCCCAGGTACGGCGAAGCCACAGGGCCTGGCCACAGGGGCCCGGCCAGCGTGACCACAGCCGGGACCGCCGGCCACGCCGGTGGGAGCCGAGGCCGGGACACCAGGCGCTTGCCGGCCCTCTGGCGTCGGGGCCTGTCAGACCGGCGGGAGACGGTCTGCCCCTGGCCGCGGGGCCGGCCGGAGCTGCAGGGCTGCGAGAGCCTGGCAGACGCACGGCGGCTTGCTCGCCGCCTCTCCTGTGGCTGGACGCTGGCCCGTCGCCTGGGGAGGGCGCGCGGTGCCTGAGGATGGACGCGTGGGTGTCGGCTTGCGCTCCATGAGGACGGCCTGGGGCCAGGCACGTGGGGAACGGGCCAGAGGACAACCCTCCCACCTGCCAGGCCGTTTAAGTCAGCTTTTAAAGCTGGGAACCCCGCAGCAGAGGCGGCCGGATCCGTGCCAGCCGGGGAGGGAGGGGGTCGCGGGAGAGCCGCCGAGGCCGCTGGGCCGTGCCGGCCGCGAGGTCCTCTGCCGGCGGGGACACGGGCGTGCAGGAGCCTGGCGCCCGGCCGGAGGCGAGGAGAGGGCTCCTTCCCGGCGGAGGGCGATGCTAACACCAGGCAGCTGCTCCCTTCTCGCCAATTTGCTCAAGGGCCGCTGTTGAGAGGCGGTGCTGCTCCCGGCCGCCCCGCCCCCGGCCGCCTGGCAAGCTGGCGCACCTTGGGTGACGGGGCTTCCGGCCTCCTTGGGCCGGGGGGCAGCGGGGGGAAGAGGGGCGTCGGGCGACAAGGCCCTTGGAGGCCGCGGAGATGCCCAAGAAGAAGCCGTTCCCTGCCGCCCCACCCTCCCAGTGAGCAGAGCAGACCCAGCTCCTGCCTCCAGGGGGCGCCAGGGAGCCCCTGGGTTTGCATTATTTTGTCGTTTTAGCCGCCCAGAGAATTTCCGAGGCGAAACGGGAAGGTGCGCCCTGCATGGTCCCTGAATACGCCCTGCAACGACGCGGCCAGGAGAGGGCCGTGGAGAGATTGGCCCGGAGTGGGGGCCTCGCGAAGGCGACGTCGTCTGCATGTTGCATTATTGCATAAGAGCTTCGTTAGAGCAATTACATTCTAACAAGTATGGCTAAGCGTACGGGCGGCGCTGCTTTTCATAATAGCACCTATATGCCACGGCAATTAGCAGCCGGAAAATGAGCAGGACAGAGCCGGCCGCTGGGCGCGCGTAACGCTTTCATTAAGGAGCCACAAGTAATCTAACAATCTTCTAAACACCCAGCAACATGCACGCACCCCTGGCCTCCGAGTCGGTGCTATGAAGTCACCTCGCGTGACGAAATGCAGTGCAGGAGGCGGCATGTCGGTGTGTGACTTGGGGTGTGAACTGAGCACCTTTGTGTGCTTCGAGCCCTAATTAACCACCGGGGAAGTGTCACAACCCCAGCAGCCCCACGCAAGGCTGGCCCTGGCGCGCCCGGCCACGGCACCTGCGCAGGACGGTCTGTCCGGCCAGAGCCTGCCTCCCCTGGGCCTTAGCCCCGTTCGCCCGGACCCCACAGCCAGCCCCGGCCCCTAGGACAATGGCAAGTGGCTGACGGGAGGGATGTCAGGGAAAATGTGCCGGGCCTTTGCGACAAAAACGTTGACTCCGTGGACTTTTCCCAAATGCAGGTAAAACTGAGTAACTCGAATTCAGTGCAGCACCTGGAAGGTAATCTAGTCCGCCCTTCCCTTCCGCAGAAGGGAAGGCGTGTGACCTGCGGGCAAGCTGAGGGCAGACCGGTGGCTGCCGGAGGGCGGGGGCCGGTGGACCGGGCGAAGGCGCCGAGCAGGACGGCCTCCCCGGGAGGAAGAGCCGTCGGATGCCGGGGGCCGTCCGCCCCGCGAACCAGCCTGGGCGACCTGGGACTCTTCCACGCCCTTTACTTTGCAGTCTTAGAAACGCTTTGGCCCCAATATGATTATTTTAAGATATATAAATTTACAGTACAGTATCTCAATACAAAAGATTACAAAATTGGCTTGAGGTGGAAAGCGAGAGCTGAGAGGGGGCAGGGGGCCGGGGCGGCAGGATTCCGGGCGCAGGTGGGCAGGAGGGGCCTCTCCGGCCGGGTCAGAAAGGCCCAGGTGCGCCTGCGCGGAGAGCGGCCTCCGCGGCCCGGGGCCATTGTCGCCTTGCCTCGTGGGAAGCTCGGAGTCCAAGGCCCAAGTTACCGCCCCCCCTCCCCCCATCACGGGACAGCGGCTCCTTCCCTTCGTGTCGTCCTCCCATTGACCGCATTTTCTTTGCCGTTAACGTTCCTTTTTGGAACCAGGTGGGCGATCCGAGTGTCTGGCAGGAGAGCACGCCGAGCCCCGGCGAGAGGGCCGGCCCGCCCGCAGGCCCAGCCTCTCCCTCCACACCTCTGCCAGGGCCCCGGACCTCCGCAGGGAGACGGCTGTAAATGCACAGCGTCGGGCACGCAGGGCGATGGCCTCCGGGCCCCACGGACACTCGGTCCTGCACAGTCACGCGTGGCACGGCCCGCGCCCGGTGGCCGTTCTGGTGAGCCCCGCCCCAGACACGGGTGCGAGCGCACGGGGCTCGGGACGTCCATGCGGCCGCGGTGTGACAGGGAGCCACAGCCCCTGACGAGCGCGGGCCGCGACCTCACGTCACAGCTCTGGGGAAACAGCTGACCCCGCGGCCCCGAGCCCCGGGCCGCCCAGCCGCCCCCAGTGGGGCCCTGCCCCCGGACCGTGTGCTCCCGAGGGCCCTCCATGCCTGAACGCTCGGCAGGTCACCATGGCCTCGGGTCCCCCAGCCACAGTCCTGTGCGCCCTGCCCAGCCCCAAGCCGCCCAATGGCAGGTCCTGCCAGGCCAGGGCAGCTGAAGGACGCTGGGACCCTGACCCTAACCCCGAGGCCCTCGACAACCCCAGCCCACCCCCGTCCCCAGTCAGACAGAGAGCAGCCAGCAGGAGCTCTGGTGCGCACGCAGAGTCCCGGGCGAGGTGCCCAGGCCCGCCCCCTTCCTGCAGTGAGGGGGAGCAGGGCTGTCAGAGCAGAGGACAGACCCGAGGTCTCAACATGTCGCGGGGCGGCCACCCTGACTGCCTGGCCTGGCTCCCACAGGCCACAGCCCCCGGGTGGCGGGCTCCCTTCCAGGAGCCCAGGCCTGGGCCTGCGAGCTCGGGCCCCCGCCCACACTGCCTCGTTTCAGCAAAGCTCCCCCCAGACGGCCCCGGGGGAGGGGACTGGGCCGGGCGTGGCACCGAGGTTCCCTCGTCCCTGGGAACCCTGCCTGGGCACGGTGGACGGCTGCCACCCCGCCTCTGGGAGGCCGATGCAGCCTGAGCTCAGGCCGGCAGGCTGGCCAGGAGGGCGCTGGCCCCGCCCTGGGCCCAGCTCGTTCTCCGCGTCTGCAGCCGGAGTCTGGGCCGGGGCATCCCCAGGCCGTGCGCCTGGAGGGTCTGCTGGAGGCCATCCCTGCCTCGTCCAGTCTCTGCTGCTGCCGGCAGCCCTGGCTTGTGGCCGCGTCGGCCCAGTCACCCCGTCCTGTGGTCTCTCCCTGTGTCCTCCCATTCCAGGGACAGGACCACGGGACTGAGGCCAACCTGCTCCAGGACGACCATCTGCCAAGGCCTTATTTCCAAACAAGGCCCTGTGGACGTGAACTTGGGTGTCCCTGCTCAGCCCGGAGCAGCAGGACCTGTCGCTGGCCCACAGGTCTCACTCTGGGGTCCTGGGGCCCAGGGACCTGGGCACTGGATCCAGCTGGGGCTCTTATGAGGATCTCGTCTACAGAAGGGCCACTCTGAACCCCAATTCTGAGTTCCAAATACCCGAGACATCCCCGCCCACAGCTGGACGGCGCCCGCTCCAGCCTCGCTTCTCAGAGCCCCAGCTGACCGCAGGCTACAGGGCACTCCCGGCCACAGACGAGGGCAGGACGGGGTCTGCCCCGCACGCAGCGGACCAGAGGCTCCACGGTGCGTGGGGGCAGCACCCACCCGGAAGGCGGGCAGGCGCCAGGCCGCACAAGGGAGCGGTCTTCTCTGTGTCTGGACGCCCCAAACCCTGGCCCAAACCGCAACCGGCTGCACCCCAAAGCTCAGCCTGAGGGTGCAGGCACACGGCACCCTCGAGGGGCCCGGCTGTGCCCTGCAGTGGAAGCCGAAGGTTTTCAGAGACACGCCGTGGTGACTGCGTGAGACACAGCAGGACCGGGGAGGCCATCGCACACTCCGGGACCCTCCTCCAGCACAGCCGCCTCGCAGCTGGGTCCACGGGTGTTGGCTGAGGGTCTGGGGGCTGATGCCTGTGCCAGGTCCCCAAGCCTGAGTGGCTCATGGGCTTCCCTCCCCAGGCCACACCCAAGACCCTGAGACCTGCCAAGTCCCTGGGGCCTCGCGACTCCACATCCTCTGGGAGGGGCGTCTGACCCTCAGTCTGCAGCAGCCACTGCAGAGACCCAGGCTGTCCGTATCCAAGCCCGGCCCTGGGTCTCCGCTGAGGCCGGGTCTGCAGGGCGTGGGCACCCCTGTGCTGCCAGCTCTGACCGCAAGGACACCCGGGGCGGGGTGGAGCTGACCACAGGCCCCGGGGAGGAGGCCGAAGGCCCCCTGCGTGGCCCGCCCTCCCCTGCACCTGGGAGTTCACCTAAAGGCTCTTCTGAGCCCAGCAGAGCGACCACCCGCGTCCCCGGCAGAGCCGATGGCCTGGGTGGGGTGGCAGAAGCCGCCTGCCCACCGTGGGCCCCCGGTTTCGGGCCTGCGCCGGTCGGGCACCCGCTCTCCGCAGAGCTCCCGGCTGCTCCCTATGTCCCCGTCGTCCCAGGATCCCGCCCAGGACCCCACACGCCGTTTGCTGTCATGCCCCCTCAGGCTCCTCGGGGCCGTGGCAGCTTCTCGGACTCCTGGTTTCGACCGCCTGGCCGTTTTGAGGTCACATGTCCAGACCGCGTCTGTCACCACAGGTCATCACCGGTGACCTTCGCCTTGGTCACCTGGTGGCGCTGGAGAGGGGACCTCGGTCCCGAGACAACTGGGAGCCGAAGGGCTCCTTTCGGTGTCCCCCAGGGCTCGTCCTAGAGGGGTCACCCACGCAGTGGTGCCCGGTGGCCACTGGCTTCAGGACCTGGGGCCCACGGGAGCCACAGAAGTTCGCGAGGGGTCAGTGCGTGTCCGCGGGGCGCCCGGGGTGGCCGGGGGAGGGCGGCCGTCATCTCGCACGGGCCTGAGCGTGCCATCGCACGCTAGGAGCCGCTCTCCCCTAATGAGGCCGAGGCCCAGAGCCTTCGGCCACGCACCCTTGCGGAAGCATGGATCTTTCCGAATTAGCTTTGAGTCGAAGAATAATGAGGCTGCGAGAGCCATGCTAATTAACTTACGGCGAGCTCCGGGAAGGCGCTGTGGGCGGCTTTATGTGCTTCAAAGGGCACCGCCGTTAGTGAGCGGAGGACATTCCGGGCCCTGCTGGGCCCCGCAGGTCTTGTAGCTCGGCACCGAGAGGGCCGGAAGCTGCGCCCCGCATTGCCCACGTCTGCTCCGGCAGTCTGGAATGACACGGAGTTTTTCTCCCACACACAAGCTCCCAACATTTGTTTAAGTATCAAAGCAAATGACGACGGGGCCGCATCGCAGCGAGGCCGAGCTGCCGCCCAGAGGGACCGCCGCTCGCGACACGTCCGGTGCCTCGAAGCTTTGGGATGCTCGACGGGACAGAACGGCCTTTGGGCGGGGCCTGCACAACCTTGTGTCCCAGAGAGCTCTGCAAGGACGACGGGAAAGCAGATGTCACGACTGCCACACTGGCGACTACGGAACTGGAGACCAGAAACTTTGCTTGGGACCAGTGTCACTGTTGCACGGTCTGTGCCGACAGAAACGCCGCCTCCTAAGGACGTGGCGACCCTCGCTCCCCCTCGCGGGGCCTCCCTTCCCTCTGCGTCCTCCTGGGGACACCGTTTGAGCTTCTGCCTGCGTTAAGGATTCCCAGGTAGCTGTTCCCACTGGCCTCAAAAAAGCACTTGCTGCCTCTGTCTTTCTGTCCACACGTCGGCACCAGGAAGGGACCGGAGTGCCCCCCCCCCCCCGCGCACTGGCGTCCCCGGGAGCGGGGCGTGGCGCCTGCAGGGCCCCTATGTGCTTCCGGGGACCGCCGTGCCCTCTCGTGGCACGCACCCCCTTGTTTGACCGAGGGCAAAGGGCCTTTCCCTGAGGCCCGCCCAGTGCCGGCGGGACGTCACGGGGGCACCCGACGGCCGCACACTCGCGTGGCTGCGCCCCCAGAAAGCCTCTTCGACAGGTGGGTGGAAGCTTCCAAGAGACAAAATAATGTCTAAATGAACCCTAAAAGAACCTGTCAAATCCTCCTTCAAGTAAGGACCTGTATACAATTCCTCCTTCATTATTAAAAAATCCAAATATGACCCATTATTCAGATGATTGACTCGCGCAGCCTCTTGGGACGTCCCGGTGACACCCTGCGGAAGGGGCCATGGGGGAAAGCCCCCTCGCCGAAGCATGAGTCAAAGTCCACGTGCCACCACAGCGAGCACTGAGAAAGGCAAGGCCTTGGTTTCTAGAACTCTCTAGAACATTCTAGAACTACTCATCGGCGAGCAGGAAGGGTTTCCTATGCCCCCGCCCTGTCTTCGACAGGAGGCGCTGGCTCGGAGGCGAGACCGCTGCCCACGGCTGAGCGGGCCTCACGGAGCAGGGAGTTCAGACCGTCGTTTTCATACCAGGGAACAGGGTCACTGCCGGACGCAGTGTTCGCAGGGCAGGCTGGTCCCAGTGACCCGTGACGTGTGAGCCCGCTGGCCCCCGGTGCCGCCCCGCACGCCGTCCCTGGGCCATCGGTGGCTCTGGCTACAGACAGAGCCGCTCTGCTCGAACGCCCCTCCCGACCTGGCCTCTGGTGCCCGGAGGGAGACACCCTCGCCCTCCAGCCCAGGCTGTCAGAAACCCCCTCGTGACGGCAAGCAGGACCAGCCTCGGGAGCAGGCGGAAGAGGAAGATGTAAACCCCGAGCAAGTGTTCGGCGACGTCACTGAGCTGCTGGATCAAGGCGCCCCCGAAGCCGGCCCCCCGGGACCTGTCAGCTACTGGGGCCTTCGCCGCGTGAGTACCGGCGGGTTTAAACCGACAGCCCCCTGCCCGATGCAGGGGGCTGCGCCGACAGGCAGAGCTTTTTTCACATAGGCCAAATGAAGGCTCAACGGTGCCATGTGAGGCAGCCGCCCCCCACCTCGCGGGCACCAGGGACCCGCGCTCGGGCGAGAATCTAGCGCCTGACATCCGAGGCGGTGGTGCTGGCGCTAGGGAGCGGCTGCAGGTGCAGAGCACCCGCCGCTCCCTGGCCCACGCGCCCCTCCTGCCGGGGACCCCGAGGTAAGGGAGGTCCTTCCACCGCACCGCATCGTGTGGGGAGTTGCCGCCAGAGTCTCGGGGCGGCTCTTGGCTGGTGCACTTCGCCTCCTCTTCCGGGGACAGCTTGCTGACTTTCGGGCTGTGTGTCTGTCACAGGAAAGACGGTTTTGTGAGATCTCTTTCTCACAAATGAAAGAGAATATCTGGGATTGTAAGAACGTCACGCTTTTGAGAGCAGGCAGTGCCCCGGCTTCCGTCCGAGAGGCCGGTGCCGCGTGCTGCAGGTCTCAGCCACCCCTGGCGAAGGGCCTTCGGTTAAAGTGCAGAACGAGGGGAGGGGCCGGGGACCCAGTGGGGCTTTCCCACCGTGAGCGCCCCGTCTGCGCCCCGACATGTCTCACCAGCAGAGAGCTATTTCTGGGGAAAAGCAGAAATAATAAACTAGCCGAAAATACTCATGATCGATCCAAGCTTCCTCTTTCAGAGGAAACCCGGAAGTCCCCCTTCCGTGTTCTTGTGGAAACTCGCCTGGCGCGGTGACACGAGGCCCGGTGACGGGGGGGGGGGAGGTAGGGGCGGCTCCCCGAGCCCCTGCTGTCCGCTGACTCACGGGCTGGGCCCTGCTGACCAGTGACTCCCAGTCGCGTCCCGTGGCCCAGCACAGGTGCGGCGCAGTCACCAAGCGGAGACACTGACTAACACCGGGGTGGTTCCTCCCTTTGCGCTGGGACTTCAGAAATTCATGTTTCTTCTTGGAAAAGTACAAGAAAAGCCAAGCAAGATAAAACAAAAAGCCTCGCTACGGGAAGGATTTGTGCTACCAACACATTCAAAGATTTGCAAAGACGCAACCACTGGCCGAGTGAGGGGCTGGCTGGGGACAGAGGCGAGGGGCGGGGCGGGAGGCAGACCTGAGGGTGCTCTGGGCGCACAGATCACTCAGGCCGTGCTCCAAGCCGTCGGCAACAGACAGGGTCTCCAGTGAACAGTCCAGGGACCCTTCTGAAAAACTACTGGAGAAGACAGCGCTGGGCTCCAGGAGTTCTAACCAGATTCAGGCCCGTGCTCCGGGGCTGGCGGACACAGACTCGGCCCCGCCACGCCGGCGCCCACTGGGCACGCGGTGCTTTGCTCCCGGTGCACCCACCAGGCTCCAGGCGAGGACCTAGAGATGCCGGGTCGTGAGGTGCCGACGCTGAGCCGGGCAGGCCCCCTCCCTGCAGGCTGCTCTGCACGCTCCCAGGCCCAGCCTGCCGGAAGGGCCTCACCCTTTGTCTGGTCTGAGAGACACTGCCAGCCCAGAAGCCCTGAGCTCTGCAAGGAGCTGACACCTGCCTGCGTCCTCTGCCCCGTGGGGACGCCTTCCTGTGCGGTCACCTGACGGGAGACCCCAGCCCCGATCCGCTGGGTGTTAAGAGGACGGGTCTGCTCTGTGTGAGGCGTCAGGGAAGTGCGGCCGAGGAGAGGGGAGCTCCTCCCGCGAGCGCACACCGCGCACACCGCGCACAGCGGGGGCGCAAACCCCTCCCGGCCGGTCTGAGGTCCCCTCGGACCTCGGTTCCACTTCCCGCCCCTGGCCACGGCCGTCCGTCGCCCACTCGTTCTATGCATTTTATTTCATATGATCTATCGCCAACCCTTCCTGGACCCAGGCCGGATTAAAACCAATCAACAGGCTAAGCCCTTAGACTCTGGTAACCCCACCTTCCTGAAGTCATCCCCAGGGGGGCGAGCGCCACACACAGAGGCCGGGAGAGGCTCAGTGACGTTCTTACAAGGATGGGGGGCTTTTGTTCAGTTTCTTGCCTGCAGCATATACACAGGGTCTCCTAAACGTAGCAATAGACAGAGGTTCGGATGCAACAGCTGGCGCCTATTAGCGCCCACGGCGTCCCCCGGGAGGGAGCTGTCACCCCGGAGCTAAGTATAACTGCATCGCATTTTGCGGCCACAGCCATCAGGAAGTCACTGGAGTTTTCCACCCACTTTCGGAATCCGCACTCGGGAGAAGCCTGTGTTTAAAGGCTCCTGACAGACAGATGGCAGCGGCGTGTCCACCCGGCCGGAGCTGGCCACACGGCCCATCGGGTCCAGCGCCGGCCATCTGGCCACGTGGAGGCGGCTCCAGGAACCCGGGGGAGGCGATGGGCGCGGGGCGGGCGCAGTGGCCGTCCTGCTGACGCTCCCCTCTAACCCCCAGTGAGCAGGTGGCGGTCGTCCCGCTGCATTCCAAATGCCACAGCGAGCTTTGACCGGCTCCTCTGCCCCAGGGCACTGTCGGGGGTGGGGCGCGTGCCAACAGGCCACCAGCACGGAAGGCAGGGGACCGAGTGCGAGTGACCTGTCCGGGGAGGCGCCCCGTGCGACCTGGCGGAGTGGAGGAGACAGACGTGGCTGAACGATGGCCGGCCAGGGGACAGAGACCTCTGCGAAGCCGGGGGAGTGACTCGGTGCTCCCACTCGGACATCTGGGCCCGAGAATGGACTCTCAGCAAGGGCTGGATGGACAGAGACCAGCCCGAGCCGGGCCTAGGGTCACGGTGGCCATGGAGGAGCCCAGGACAGTAAGGACAAGCTGCACCGGACACTTCCCGAGCCCCCTCTCCCAGCTGGAAAGGGCTGTGGCCCAGCATCCCCTGGGCTGCGGCACACAGCACACTCCCCTTTGGGAGCCTGGACCCAACGGCGTCTGGGCACGAAGGGGAGAAAGAGCCTGAGACGCGGCATGCAGGCCCAGCGGTCTTTGGGCCGACTTCGCTGCTGTCCAGGGAAGCCAGGGGAAGGGGTGGGCCAGGCGGCCACCGAGAAGGAGGGGCTGCCCAGGACAGCCACCTGGCCCTGTGGCGGCGGGCCTTGGCCACGGGGCCCTGGGCTGCCACGTCCTCTGGCAAGACCGAGGTCCATCCCAGTCACTGGGACATTGCCAAATGCCAGGGAGGGGCTTGGAGAGAGGGTCTCACAGAAGACCCCAGGGACCCCGGCTCCCGTTTGATCAGAGTGAACCATGTTGCCACCACCTCCCAGGGGCCGCAGAGGCACTGGAAAGCCTGACTTCTGAGCCATGGTTTCTAAATTTGGGGGGTTCTCGAGAGGCTTCTGAGGGTGGGCCCCCCAAACCTCCTCCTCCCCTCTGGGCCGTACCCAGAAGCACACGGAGAGGGGCCGCAGGCTGCGGGCTGCTGCCTAACCCGTGGGAAGCAGCCCGGCTCTCCTCCGACCCCCTCGCAGGCCTCTTCCCCGGGCAACGCTTGCCCATGACCGGCCTCCGCCGACAGGAGCTCTGACCTGAAGATTCAGGAGCCTGACCCTGCGGCGAAGGCACCGGCTGGCCGCATTTGAGAGCTCTGGCGTAAGGAAAGAGCCTTCGCTTTGCTTCAGCAGCCGCAGGGGGTCCCAGGCGGTTGTGCCTTCTGAACCCCAAAACAGGGCCCTGGGCCCAGGAAGACTCCCGCCAGGGTGCCTCGTGCAAGAGGGCCACCGCCCTGGGGTGCCGGAGTCCCGAGCTCACACGCTGCTGTCACCGGCACCCACTGGCGTCTCCGCGTGGGGCGGGGCCTTGGACCGCAAGGGCGGCTTTTAAAGAGTGACAGCACCTAAAACACGTCCGGAATGACGTGGTCACCGCCCCGCCGCAGGGCGGGAAGAACAGAAAAGGCTCGCCCAGTGGGCAGCGCCCTGCAGCGCATCCCACGGGTGGGCGCACACCCCGGGGCGGCTCTGTCCCCGCGGCCGGGAAGCGCCAGCTCCATGCACGGCCGTCCTCAGCGGGCCCTCTAGAAGAATCCAAGCGAAACCCACATGTCGCGTCTTTGTCTTTGGACGGCGGAGCACCGAGGCCCCCTCTGGAGAAACGGGCGCCAGTCACCGGCTCCCAGGCGGAAGCCTGAGCCCCACACAGAGCCTCAGGGCAGGTGCCTCCCTCACCGTGTTTTTGAATTGTAAAATACGCAACTCAAAACGGACCATCCCGGCCATTTTTAACTGCAGCTCGGAGGCATTAAGTGGCTCACAGTGTGGTGCAGCCACGGCTCCTGCCACCTCCGGGGCTCCCGCCCTCGGCCACTGTCCCCGGCAGAGGAAGTGCCCCCCCTTTCCGGCCCCACCATCTCCCCTCCGTGTCCGAGAACGCGAGTCCTCCAGGGACAGCGCTTGTCCTTGGCGCTGGGCTCACTTCACGGAGCAGTGTCCTCACGGTGTGCCCGCGCTGCAGGCCGTGTCGGGGGCCCCCAGCTGTCAGGACCGTGGCCGGTCCCCCACTGCCTGGCTGGACCACGTCTTGCTTGTCCACTCGCCCGTCGGAGGACACCGGGGTTGCGCCCCTTTTTGCAGCCGGTAACGAAGCTGCCGGGACGTGCGCATGAACAGCTTTTCGAGACGGCGCTTTCCGCGCTCTGGGGTACACACTGGCCTCTGCTGCCTGGCACTGGACGTCACCTTTCTCTGGGCTACTTTTTACACAAGTTTGTAGAATTTAACTCACTCATTTGAGATATTCCTGTAATTACTCTTTGACACGGTTTGTGCTAATTAATGTCTGAGATAGGAGAGCAGGGAGCAGGGAGCAGGGAGGGCGATGGAAGGGCCGGGCAGGGCCGGGCAGCCCTGGCCGTCTTCGCTGGCTTCCCAGACCCATGCTCTGTTAGGTTTTGCTTCTCCTGCACTGAGTCCAGTCTGCCCTCCGGCTGGCCTTCCCCACGCAGCCCTACAGCCTTCACAGGGCGCCCTGCCCACCATATGCAGCAAGTTCCCCCGTGTGGCCCTGGGCCTCGTCCTTGAGTCTCATAGATACTACCTAAGCTTGGGCTCCAGGTTTCCTCAGTAACGACCAATTACAGCCTCGATCCTTTCGAGATCTGAAATGGCAGACTGGAAGAGCCCAACTCAGGCACCTTTTAATCATTTGGGCAGCCGTCACTCTTTGGGACACCTTCTAAAATCTTCGCCTTGTGCCCCCCAGTTCCGCTGTCACCCCAAGGCTGCCACTTCAGTTCTGATGGTTTGCCCACTTCTGGGCAATGTGACAGGCCTTAATTAGGCCCCAAAGATTCTCGCCGAAGACTTCACACTCCCCAGGTCTCGCATCTTGGAACCTCCTGCTTCCTGGGGACCAGGTGGCTCGTGAGTCTGTGTAAACCAGGGCCCGTCAGGCCAACAGGGCCCTAGGCGCCAGCACCCCGGTCCTCTCAGACACTTCCGCCTCGTCCCTGCAGCACTGGTCACTCTGCCTCCTGTCCCCACAAGGGACACTCGCCTTCACACCTGTGAGCCCCTGTGGGAGCTCCCTTTCGCTCTCTGGACAAAGTGACAGTGCCCGCCCTGGTCAAAGCCTGCACCCTCTCTTCCTCTGCTCACTAAACTGGGTTTTGCCATTTTTGTTTGGAAAATGCTATAAATGCAGGAAAATAAATTTCATCTCACACACATAATGTTTAAAGGTCCAATTGTGCCCCAGTGTGGTGACAGAAAAGAATGCAAACCCGAGGCTCTGGGATGCACACGCGCATCCCACGGCTGGCTCAGGACCTGACCCGGGAGCGGCACAGCTGAGCACGGCACTGACCCTCCTGCTCCTCCGTAGGGCCTGGCTTTCGTGATGCTCGGTGGGAGACGCTACCAGCTGCTTAATTCTTTAAGACCAGGTACTGTGTTTATTATCCAATACATTCGTATATTTATTTCCTCAGCCAATACGTCTTAAACCTTTTATGTGCCCGAGAGCTTTAAGCAGATGCCTGCGGCAGGACATAGGACCCCTTCACCCACTCTGGTCCCGTGACAGCGCTGGTCAGCGAGTACGTGAACTCCCGCCCCCGAGCTGCAGCGCCTCGTGATGTGAAAAGGCCCTATGTCGTCTTGGGTTTCTTCACCCCAGTTTTTTTCCCCACAAAAAGCTGGCCGCTGCTATGACAGAGGGCCAAGTGGGCACGAGGGCTCTGAGGCAGTGTCTCCTACCGAAAGCAAGTCTGTACTTAGAGGGCGGCAGTCAGACGCCGTGTGTCCAGTGACGCGCCTCGAGCCGGCGGCCGTCCAGGTCCTGCCTCTCGGGATCATCACCGAAATAGAAGGGGCCCCGGGGTGGGGCTGGCAGCAGGAGGGTGAGGGGCTCACTGCCTGGGGGAGGGCGCGGGAGCAGGAAGGGCTGGGGGACGCCGAGGGACCCGGCCCGCGGAGGTTCACTCCCCGAGCCCCAGCCTGCGGATTCTGAACCGTGCGGCGGGCCTCGCTAACTACAGTCAGCGCCCGGAGGTCCCCCTGGCCGACGGCGTGCGTGAGACCAGAGCCCACGCCAAGGCGCTGCCTGGAGCCGCTGCGCAAGGCGCTGGCTCCCATTAGCGCACGAGGAAGCTCGGGCGATCGAGGGGCCATTCTCCCCCTGCACGGCCATCGGGGGCATAAAGGAACCACAGGCCTCCAGCTTCAGAGGCCAACGGCCTCCCTGCTGACAGGCCGAGGGGACCCTGCATGGCGCCCCCTCCTGCAGGCGGGGCCTTTGCCGCGTCTCCCTGCCATCACCTCCAACCCCGTTCCCCGACCGCAGACGCTCGGGCCGCAGCATGTCACTTGTGCCATAGTTACTTAATACTTTTATTAATTTTAAACTTAATCCTTTTCTAACGTAGCCTTATCCTGAGTAAAACAAATAACATCCTAGACTTAATGTATTTGTTGTATTTGTCTTGTTACATATTCAGACACATTTGTAACTATGTGACAAGTTGAATAACAGAAATTAATCCATATGCTACCTAAGAGTCTCTCTTGTACTAAAGGATTCAGTGTAGCAATTTTGAAGAACTGTCAAAAAAAAAAATGTTTGCCTTTGAAGAAGCACCAGCCGTAAGTTACATCGCTCGGACCCTGCCTAGCACAGAGCCCTGTCCAAGCCCCGTGTGCTCAGAGCACCCAGGCCGGGCTCGACAGGACGAGGCTCCGGGCAGAGAGATTCACTGGCAAAACGTCTCCATCTAGTGGCGGCCACTCTCATCACACCGAGAGGCAGCTCCTAGTAGCAGCTCCTGCTACGGTGGCCGGTGCCGGGCATGGAAATGTTCTGGAACCGGGTGATGACGACGGTTGCAGAACTTTGGGACTATATTAAAATCCTCTGAATTGCACACTTTAAAGGAAGTAATCATATGATACAAGCTATATATTATTTTTTAAAAGAACCATTGTTAAAGGATTCAATATAAACAGAAAAAGAAAATACTGTTTGTGCCTTCTTATGGTGAAATTAAATTGTCTAAGGCACGGTGAGGGAGTCTTTTTCTTCACTTGGGGACATGACGTTCTCATCACGGGACCAGAACTCTTCGACGCAGAAGTCGGTCCTCTCGTTCGCACGTTGGAAGGCGCAGCCACAGTGCCCATCAAACCCAGCTTCCCCGGGACTCACGTATCCGATAGTCTTAAAAGCCATTTCTTTTTATGGCCATTTCTCCCCAACACAGTGCTTTGGCACTGCGGTCACACAGGTCCGAGCGCGCGGCCGTGGGCATGGGGACTGCGCCCATCCGCCACGAGGGGCGGCTGCGAAGCACCTGCTGCGGGGGGCTGGCCACGTGCTCCCGCAGGACAGGGGCCGGCACTCACGGCCCCGCCCGCGGGCCGCGCACCACAGAGCCCGCCGGCGCCCACCACGCGCCGGCTCAGGATCCCCCCGCAACGCGGTGCCGACTGATCAGTGCAATTACTCTGTAAAGGTCTCTGTCAGTGGATGCGAGATAACCAGAAACAGTAATTATTATTATTTGCGATTCAAGCATTAATTTTCCGGCTGAGATGCCGCCTCAGCCGCACACAGCTACAGGTGTGGGAGAAGCGGAAGGCAAGGCGGTCTGTGCGGCCTGCTTTCAGGGAGGGGGCCAGAGCGCGCGCTCCTGACCCTGCCGGGAGCACTGCACAACCCTGGGGTCAGCCACTGCCGCCTCCGGTGTCTTCGCAGTGCCAAACTCGCCTTCCTGTCTGCAAGCCTCAGAGGAAGGCGCCTCCTGCCTGGGGTAGACAGGAGCACCGGCCGCCCCCTCCCGCCCAGCTGTGTGAGCCCCACCAGCCTCGGCCTCAGCTGCAGGGGCCATCCTGGGCCTGAGTGACAGCAGCAGGGCCACACTACCCGGAGGCAGGCCCGGGAGTGCCTGGCTGGTGAGCTGCACTAGAGCTCAAACTCCCCTGCCCCTCTGCCCACCCTCCGACCCGCTGCCTCCTTCCTCTGCTCTCAGGCAGCTGGACCTAAACACACCTCACACACAGACATCCGTCCACATGTCGGCCTCAGGCCACAAGGCACAGGACAGCCCTGTATACAAGGAATTACTGAGCCCAAAATGTCAGTCATGCTGAGCTCGCCAGACCCGAAGCTAGCAACCAAGGAAAAAGGAGGCTACAGTTAGCCAACTTGGCAGTGAAAGAGGGAATATCTACCGACCTCGGTGAAAATGAAAGGATTCCGGGAGAATACTATGAACGACTTTATGGCGATGAAGAAGAAATGAATAAATCCCTAGACAGACGCCAATGATCAAAACTGACTCAAGAAGAAATAGAAAATCTGAATGGATCTACGACAAGTAAAGAAATTTCATTGGTGATTTAAATCATCTCACAAAGAAAAGTCCAGTCCCAGGTGGCCTCACTGGTAAATTCCAACAAATGACTTAAAGAAAAAAAGAATACCAATTCGAACAACTCCTTCAGAAAAAAAGAGGAGATAACACTTTCCAACTCATTCTGGGAGGGCTGTATCACACTGACGCCAGAGCCAGACAAAGCATTCCGAGAAAACGTCACGCTAACATCTCTCACGAACATCTACACAAAAACTCTTAACAGAATATTAGCAAACAGGATCCAAGAGCATATAAAAAGGATCATAAACCATGACCCACTGGAAGTTATTCCCAGAAATGTAGGTTGAATGACAACTGAAAATCAATCAATCACTGAAAAATAACGTTGACAATATTCAACAACTAACTGTCCACAGGGAGAAAAAACACCTCTCAGTAAACACGAAATAGGAAGGAACATCCTCAACTTGATGACGGACACACAAACACCCTGCAGCTAACATCACAGTTGATGGTGGAGGACCAAGTGGCCCCCAAGACTGTTAACAAGGGAGAAGAGCTATTCTTCTCTTCACCCCACACTGTGCTGGAGGCTCCGCTGGGGCACTGGCCACCCCCAAACAGGAAGGAAGGAAAAGAGAGAAAAAAAAAATGAAAAGAAATGAAAGCCATCATTAGTGAAAAGAAGAGAAATGACTATTTACAGACGACCTGATCCTGTGTATAGTAAATTATTAGAAATCTACATGAAAAACCTCCACTAAACCAGTAAATGAGCTTATCAAGACTGCAGGATATAAGATCGTCATGCAAAAACCGACTCTATTTTCATATACTATCAAAATGCAACTTAAAAATGAAATCAAAAAAACAATTCCATTTACAATAGCATCAAAGAGAATAGAATACTTAGTATTAAATGTAACAAGTATAAAAATTTTTCACTGAAAATTATAAAGCGTTGCTAAGAGAAATTATAAAAGATCTAAGTAAATGGAGAGACATTCCATGCTCATAGATTGAAAGATTCAGTATTGCTTGTCATTCCTCTGCGAATTGCTATAGATTCAATGTAATCACTATCAAAATTCCAGGTTTTGTACAAATTGACAAATGGATCCTGTTATTTATATGGACATGCAAAGGACCTAGAGTAGCCCAAGCAATTCCAAAAAAGAACAAAGTTGGAGAAATTACCCTATTGGATTTCAAACTTCCGTTAAAGCTACAGTAACAAGATCATCTGGTGTTAGCAGAAGGGTAGACATAAAGCTCAACGGAATAGAACGTGAAATCCTGGGACATTCATGGTCTATATCGTAAAATGCAACACAAAATAACATTTTAAAGAGTCCTCAGAGAGAGATTTCTTTCTATTAAGGATTCTCTCAGCCCTATGGTGTATGCTCATGTCTATTTTGTGCTGGATTCAAAACAGAACGGATTGACAGGCAATCACTCCAACCCATTCTCTGTTTCGAATTACACCGAGATGGTCATCTTGGGACCTGCTTTTTGCAAACTCTCTAGTGGCTGTAATGGAAACTTGGCAGCCCTGAGATGAGAAGCAAATTAGAAGGTAATTCGTACATAAATTACACGTGGAATTTATACAGGATTATTTCCTCTAACATGACATTTAAAATGTCTTTATTATTAAAATTTTCAAACATATGCACAAATCCTGACGTTCCTGTGCCCCCTCCGAGCATCAGCAGTGCAGAAGCCCTCTCTTTCGAGTCCTCTCAACAGTCCCAAAACCAGATTATTTCTAAATAAATCCCAGGCATCATATTACTTGATCTGTAAATACTTCCACATACACATCTAAATGATAAGGATTCTTTTCAAGCCAAAATTCAAATAAATCATCAGTAACTCCTACAGGATTTCTTTTCTTTTCTTTTTTCTTTTCTTTTCTTTTAACAAACAGAAGAAACCCTCCCGTTAATAGTGCAAACCAAGTGCATTCGGCCTGTAGAGCCCAGAGTTCTCTCCTAAAGGCCTGGCACCCGCCTGATGATGTAAAATCGAATGAGTCCTATGCTCTTTTTTTTTTAAATACCTTTTCCAGCTGCAAAACATACATGACAGTATGCAATGGTCAGTAGTCTGTTACTGTTATGCCAGGGTAAAAATGCTCAAGAAAATAAATGGCAAGGTCCATTAATTTGTTCACTACCACATAGTAGGATCAGCGATCACAGGTGACAACTACAGTCCTAGGAAAGCTGCAAGTCGCCCAGAGGCTATCGGTCTAGGAGAAAGCCTTACCCCCTAGTTCTGACCTTGGAGATGTGAATCAGATTCACTGTAAAATGTTCTCCTAACACCTGACTTGAAATAATAATAAAATTAAACCTGAGCCTCCTGGGAAGGCTCAGATAGTAAAACGTCTCAGTGCCATCTCTACCCTGCAGTGATTAACAATGTGCCTGGTGAGTTCTGAGACCAAACGCAATCCTGCTAACTCCGAGGCTGCCCTAGAACCGCGACCCGCGGGTCTCCTGAGAACTGGCCACAGGCCTCCCGGCAGTGAACAGAGCAGGAGGAGCTGCACCTGTCTGGTTGCCCTCTCGTGACTACCTAGTTGGTTCCCTAGTTGGTTGGAAAGGCTAGAAAACGCTGCCGGGAAAGCCGCCGCCGTCAGGATGAAGTGCGCCCTGGGAGGCTCCCACGGAGTGG
Organism: Rousettus aegyptiacus; assembly: GCF_014176215.1. Taxonomy (NCBI): domain Eukaryota; kingdom Metazoa; phylum Chordata; class Mammalia; order Chiroptera; family Pteropodidae; genus Rousettus; species Rousettus aegyptiacus. The sequence goes on from NW_023416287.1 coordinate 93,976,974, forward strand.
GGCTCGGCTTCCGCCCGTCGCCCCCATTCGGGCCCACGTGTGGGGTTATTTACAGAGAATGCGTCAGCCCTTTGCACCCTTTTTTCAGGTCAGCCCTGGCGGCCCGGGGCTGCTCCACGAGTAACACCACCGACGCCCTCATGTTTCGGGGAACCTCACAGGCGCACTCACGTTTCGGGGCTCTTCCTGCCCCCTGAGCGCTGGCGAACCCGTTAGGTGTTCCCACTTGTCTTTCTCCTTCTGCAGTTCACACAATGTGTAGATGGCCTCCTTTTAAAAAAAGCAGCGTGTTCCTGTTAGCCAAAAGACTTTGTCTTCATCATTCCTTTCTTCTCCAAGAGCCGCTGCACTGGAGGCGAAGCCCACGGGGGCGGTAACGCGGCAGGAAACCGCTGATTGAGCCAGAACGGCCCTCGTGCTACACGCCGCGGAGCGCGGCTGCCACGGGCCACGTCTCACGCTGCACATGTGGCTGTTGTAAAGTTAATCTATCATGCAACACCACCCGGTACGAACACGGGCGCCGTCCGCAGGCACCTTCTCCTAGGCAGCTCTCTCCTCCCAGAGCCTGGGAAGTCTGTGTCAGGGGTCTCTCTCCCCAGCCGTGCCAGTGGCCTCTTCCACTAGCACGGCCTTTCCCCGTGTCCCCCTTTCCCTCTGCCCCGCTCGTCAAAATGGAAAGTGACTCCTCCCAGGTCAGCGCTGTGTGCTGAAAAACAGGCCCATGAGAAAGAAGAAAGAGGAGGAAGGTGTGGGGAGGACGAGGGGGAAGAAGGGAAGGGAAGGGAAGGGAGGGGCAGGGGGAGCAGGAAGGAAGGGAAGGAAGGGGTGAAACAGCTTCCCCTTTGATCTATTTGATCCACTTAAAAACGGAGGGGCAAAAGTCCAGGAGGAGAATCACTTTGGGCAATGTGGCAGTCTGGGCGCTCTGAAGAGCCCTCACACTACAACACGATCAGGTTCTGAGACGTGATTTTCTAGCCAGCATGGAAGGAGGGGACATCTTGAAAGCTCTCAAAGCAAGGAGACCCCTCATGAGCTGAACCCGGGGGTAGGAAACTCCGGAAAACTCCAGAAATCTTCAAAGCGGGGTTGCCTCAGAACATGCCAGGATCTGAGGCCGGGGGAGGGGGGCCTCGGCTCTGAGCAGCAGCAGAGGCCAATGCCAGGCCCCTGAAGGATTCTAAAGTGCTGTCACCTACAAAGGTCACCAGGACTCACAGATCGACACCAGCCAGATAGTCCAAGGGCAGCACTAGAAGGGCCAGCAGGGAGGACTGGCAACCAGCGGAGACCCGCAGAGACGGCGACTATTCCAATGGTCAGATTCGGATCACAAAAAGCAGGTGTGACGAGTAAAGACAAAAGATATAATCACCGAAAATGAGCAAGTAAAAAGAAACTATAAAAGAAACTATAAATAAACAAGCATATTTGAAAAATAGCCAAATAGAACTTGCATAAATAAAAATTTTAATTTTTAAAGTAAAACCTGAAAAGATGAGTTATCAGATTATACATAAAGAAAGATTAATAAACTAGAAGCTACATCTGAAGAAATTCCCAGAATGCTGAACAGAAAATAAGAAGACAATATCAAAAGGACAAGATGGATGAATTATGGAATGAGAAAGTTTAACAAATATCCACTCAGAGCTCTAGAGAGACTAAAAAGAAAGAAGTATTTAGAGAGAGAATGACTGAGAGTTCTCAAGAACTAATGAAATTCATGAATCCAAACAGCATAAACACAAAAAAATCTACCCTGGGACACACTGTAATGAGATTACAGAATGCCAGAGACAAAGGACAGACCAGGTCCAAAGCCACAGCAGTCAGACCGGCAGATTCCAACAACGGAACCCAGCATCCAATGGAATGATGTCTTCTAAATGAAAACAAAAGCACGTGACCCAGCGGCTCTGTGTCCAAACCAGCTTTCCATGACGAGAGCAAATAAAACACTCTCAGACAGACAGACACTGAGTCCCGCCCCGCAGAAGCTCACTGGGGCCGTCCTGAAGGGGGTGACCCACCAGCGAATGCCAGTCCCCTAAGAAGGCCGTGGTTTACTCGCACGGCATGCCAACACGTATCATACAGAAATGTGATATATCGCACAAAACGTCTAGGTAAATACTAAATAGCCATTATTTTAGTAGAATCAATTTCTTTTCATTGGAATGTATTTCTTTCCTAATATGTAAATTATTTCATACTAAAAAGGAAGATATGAAATGTAAGAAAATCTGATGAGTAAATTGGTAAATATATGTCAAATCAAAATATTGTCCATAAAATAACAGTAATATCTCATGCAGAACTAAATGCAGAACTAAAATATTGGACAATTATAGTGTATAAGTCTAGAGAAAAGAAGAGGCATAGTGTTTTAAAATCTATATACTATTTGGAAGAAAACTGGAATATCAACCTTAAATGTATTAAGTTAGGAATGCAAGGTAAAATTTCAGTAGTAATCACCAAAAGAATACAAATGGAGTAAGAGAAAACAAAAGAAGAAACTAAACAGAGAAGTTGATCTCAATATATCCCCAAAGCAGGGGGAAGACACGATACAGGAGAAAAAAATATCGATAGAAAGATTGGAAGGTTAAATATAAACGTATTGGACTTCCCAACTAAACGACATTGTCAAGTCTACGGCCGCGCCACCCTGAACACGCCGAATCCCGTCTGATCTTGGAAGCTAAGCAGGGTCAGTCCTGGTTCGTACTTCGATGGGAGACCACCTAGCAGACCAGGTGCTGTGGGCTTTAATTCTTATTTGTACCGATCGACTTGAGGTTAAGTTGGTCTCATCGCATCATTTCGCTCAGAGTCGCCCATCTATGACATTAGGTGAGGGCCTGCTGGACACATACACACCTGCCGCAACACAGCATGTAAAAGGACAATGACAAACATGACGCTGAGTGTGGCAGACCCTTCTGGGGGGGGTCGAGGGGACAGGCGGGACGGTGAGGAACACACGGATGGCCGTGACCGTGTTGGTGAGGCTCCCGCCTTCGTGCTGGCTGATGGGTTCATTTCAGATCCCACGGTCTTTGGCTGTGCTTAACTTAAACAATGGGGCAGAGGAGAACAAAGGGAGAGCGCGCCATCGAGTTCAAGCCCCACCTAAAGGCCGGCGGTTGTCACTACTGCAGCAGAAACATATCTGTAACACTTCCCCCAACTTCTGTTCCATGAAAACACTGTCCCCGCCCTCCAAGACAAGCCCTGCCCCTGCCAGCACCTCAGCCCCTGCGGAGACCGCCCACTACTGCACCCCCCACGCCCTGGAAAATCAGCCCTCGGGCTCTCCGCAGGCCATAATGCCACTGCTCACCGCCTGACACCTCTGCAGCCACCTCCTCCACAGGAGATGCTCCCCCGCTAATGCCATTTGCACTGTCCCCACAGGATGGCCAGGATCTGCAGCACTGCCCCCTCCCCGCCCACCAACTGACTTTATTTTGTGCCCCCCCCACACACACACACCAGGGCCCGAGGGCACTCACTGCCCCCCCCCGCAGCACGCCCCGACTGCTCCCCCCCTCTGATAACTGTCCTCTTCCAGGAGCCAATTTGGGCTCCTTCTCACTCATCTGCTCAGCAGGCTGTCCCGCCCGCGGGACCGGTTATTTGGTGGGAGAACCGAGGAGAACCCAACCTAAAGAAAAGAGGGGTAACACGGACGAGAGAAAAGAGTGGAGGCAAGACAGTATTCTGATCAAGCCTCAAATTTTATTTTTGGATAACAAACATATTTATACGGCAAGAACAAAGGGGGGCAGGCAAAGGGTACCTGTTGCAATATGATTGGTCTTCAGCTGGTGGTGTGAGGAGCGGTAAGGACAGGGGGAAGTACGAGGTGGGGGGGAGAGCAGGAGACTATCAGCACCTTTGGTGGTCAGCCAGCTTCTCGGAAAGACTTGTTTATCATGGGTTTGGTTCTCACAGCCTGAGGGCTTGAGAAACCAAGGGCGCAGCTCCCAACATCTCCTCCCTTTCTATTTTAGAAAGGTGGGCCTTAACCGAGTGGGGGAACATTGACCTGGTTCCTCCCGTGGGCTATATACACCCATCTATTGTTGGCTCTTGGTATCTTTTGGGGAGGAGAGGCAGAGCCGGTTTTAGATTGTGATTTGGATACCAACCTCTATGCAAACCAGGTATGTTCTCAGGGAAGGACAGAGGGGACCCTCTAGTGGGTCTTCCCTTGCAGTAGCTTTGCATCTGCACCCATCTCGATGCCCATACCTTCCCTTGGTCTATCAAAGGTGAAGGTAGACATTTCTCTGTCCCTTATGTCGTCCCCGTAGGGAGAGGGGTATTTACCACCAACCAAACCTGCTGTACCAAGGTCGAGGTCCCTCTTGGGCCAAGGTGGAGAAATTTAGGGCTGCGCCGACTTCTTCCGAGGGCTCTGTCATTGAGATTTGTTGGTAGTATACCGTGGGCCCTTTTGACAGTGCCGAGTCAACCTGTCTTTTGATTAAATCTGTTATTCTCCTGAACACCCAGGGGCCAAAAGTGAGCAATAAGAGCAAGCCTATGAAAGGTCCTAACAGACTAGGGAGCACTGTGGTAAGCCAAGGGGAGGCAGAGAACCAGTTTTGGTACCAAGACTCTTGTTGTTCCCTAGCTCTTTTTCTATTTTCTAGACTCTTTTTTACCTTGTCAAGGCTATTTTGCACAAGGCCTGTCTTATCAGAATAAAAACAGCATTCTTCTCTGAGGGCCACGCAAAGGCCCCCTTCTTTGAGGAAGAGGAGATCAAGCCCTCTTCTGTTTTGCAAAACTACCTCTGAGAGGGACGCTACAGAGTCTTTTAGGTCTTGTATTCCTTCTCTGAGGTTATTAAGGTCTTTGTCAATAAGAGATTGAAGTTGTAAGTATTGGTTGTTGGAAGTGACTAAGGAAGCAATGCCAGTGCCTGCTCCTATGGCACTGACGCCTAACAAGACAGAAAGGGTGATAGCAGTGAGAGGCTCACGCTTGTTACGAGACGTGGCAACTGGATCTATGAATTGAAGGAAAGTATTAGGGTCGTGGAGAAAAAATCGGGGGAATAAAACAACAACTACACAGTAATCGCGAGAGGTCAAAAAGTGGGATGTAAAAACGTATGGGGTTAAGCCAGAGGAGCAAGCAAAATAAGTGCCACTAGCAGCAAGCACATATGAGAATGTGTGATTGATTGTCATGGTTTGGTTACATATGGGAATTAGGCTGGTCGGGGGACGCATTGCTGGTCCTATGAGACAGAGGCCTAAGCCGGAGATAGATGTTAGGGTGAGGGCTGTAAAGGGGTCTTTGTTAAAAAGCTTTAGGGAGCTTTCGCGCCCCATTTTAAGTATTTGTGCGATAAGAGAAGGGTAGACAGGGAGTATCTTAGAAGGAGTAGCTGGCAGATGAAGCCAATATAGGGGTTTGTTTTGCCACAGGACACCCGTAGGTGTGAAGGTTGTGGGAAGAATTAGTAGCCACAGGGCACAGGCAGGGGAATAATATGAGATATTTTGATTTAAAATGGCCTTTTCAACTAAGTTTAAGGCCGAGGCTGCCTCAGGCGTCAGGGTGCGTGGAGAAGAGGGATCAGGATCTCCTCGGAGAATGTCAAAGAGGGGCTTTAGATCTCCGGTGGTCAACTTTAGATATGGGCGAAGCCAGTTGATATCACCTAACAGGCGTTGGAAATCATTGAGGGTCTGTAAAGAGTCTTTCCTTAATTCAACCTTTTGTGAAAGGACCTTAGAAGGGTGTAACTCGAAACCTAAGAAGAGGAAAGGGGGCTGTAATTGGACCTTTTCTGGGGAAATCTGTAGTCCTAGATCTTGAAGAGCATCAACTAATTTATGGCTGGTTTCAAGCAAGATGGCAATATCAGAGCCTGCCAGGAGAATATCATCCATATAATGGACAATGTATAGGTCGGGATGTGTAAGGCGAAACGGATCAATGGCCTGGGCAACAAATTTTTGACAAAGGGTAGGACTGTTTGCCATACCCTGAGGCAAAACCTTCCATTGAAATCTTGGGGAGGGTCCTATGCAGTTAACAACTGGGAGGCTAAAGGCGAAACGTTTTCTGTCCTCTGGATGTAAAGGGATACAGAAAAAACAGTCTTTTAGATCTATGACTATCTTATGATATCCTGCAGGTATTGCAACGGGGGACGGCAGCCCTGGTTGGAGCGCCCCCATGGGAACCATGGTCTTATTGATTTCTCTGAGATCTTGAAGAAGTCTCCATTTACCCCCTTTCTTTTGTATAACAAAGATGGGAGTGTTCCAAGGGGAGGTAGATGGTTCAATGTGGCCAACATCTAACTGTTCCTGCACTAACTGTGTGGCCGCTGAAAGTTTATGACGGGGCAAGGGCCATTGATCGATCCAGACAGGGTGGTTGCTCTTCCACGTGATTTTATCTGCCTGGAGTGCAGGGGGAGCAACGGCCCTCACGAAAAATTTTTGATGTCGTACCCTAAGCCTGTCCGTGGGGCCCTGTGTTCGGCCTCTATGGGAACGGTAATACCCTGATTATTTTTTCCAAGGCCCTTGCCCGGGATGAACCCTTGGTTTAGCATTTGATGAGTAACGGTAGCTGAGGGACTGAACATTAAAACTCCCATCTGGCTCAATATGTCGCGACCCCACAGATTCACGGGAAGCCCGGGGACAATAAAGGGGCGGACCTGACCAGTGTTTCCATCAGGGTCTTCCCAGGTGAGGAGTTGAGAGCTTTGTAAGGTGTTTTGAGAGTGTCCTATGCCTTGGAGATGAGTAAGAGAGGGCTGGCAAGGCCAGGAAGAAGGCCAGGAGGCCTTTGCAAGCACTGTAGAATCAGCGCCCGTGTCAAGGATGCCCTTGAATTCTTTGCCATTGATTTTGAGTGTGTGGTATGGGCGTTCCCGAGAAAGTTGCTGGATCCAGAAAATATCAGAGGAACCAGGCGTAGACGTCCCTCGGGAAGGCCCTAGGGAAGGATTAGATGTGTCGAGGGGTAGGGGCAGAGCCTGAGCAAGGCGTTGACCTTGGTGTATATAAAGTGGGCCTCTGGAGCTACTGGCTAATATCTTTATCTCCCCGGAATAATCACTGTCAACAATAGAGGGAAAAATGGTGATGCCCTGCAAGGTAGAGGAGGCCCTTCCAAGGATAAGAAAAAATGTTTTAGGGGGAGGGGGCCCAAAAACGCCTGTGGGGATCACCTGAGTCCCGCTATCGGGCTCTAATATGATGTCGGAGGAGGCACAGAGGTCCAGTCCTGCGCTTCCTGGGGTGGCCCTGTAAAGGGAATGGACTGATTTTGGGGAAGGGTGGGTAGGGGCTGAGTATGTTCTATCTGGCTGTTCCCCGAGGCCCTGAGAAAAGGGATTGGCTGAGGGGCCCGGGGCTGGCCCCTCTGCCCGTTTCCCTGCTGGCGAGTGATGGGGTTACCGAGTATGTCGGTGGTGGAGCGGCAGTCTCTAGCCCAGTGTCGGCCCTTTTTGCAAACAGGGCAAGGTGTCGAGGGAGGAGAAGGTCCTTTATTATAAGGGCCCTGAACCCTGGGTTTGTCATGGGAACCGTGGCATTGACGGGCAAAGTGCCCTGGCTGACCGCATTTGAAACAATTTTTTTGTTGGCCAGGGTTGGCCTGGATTACAGCACCAACCGCTAGATGAATGGCCTGAGATACCTTGGAAGTAAATGGATCAACGTCTCGGCACAAGCGAAGCATTTCATCGAGCGTCTTGTCCCGGGTCTTACCCCTGAGGACGGCTCGGCAGGAGGCGTTAGCATTTTCAAAAGCCAATTGTTTGACTAACCTGTCATTAGCGGCGTCGCTTCCTAGAGCGTGCTCAGCAGCCTCTAGAAGGCGACTGACAAATTCACTGTAATCTTCCTGGGGACCTTGGATAACCTTGGTGAGTGGTGTGGTGGGGGTGCCAGAACTAGGAAGAGTTCTCCAGGCCCCAAGAGCGGCATTATGTGTCTGAGAAAGGAGTCCAATAGGGAGATTTCGTTGTCGCTCTTCAGTGGCATATGTCCCCTGACCAGTAAGTTTTTCAAAGGTCCAAGAATGAGAGCGGGGATTTTTAAGATTATTAGCGGCTATAGTCTGGCAGCGGTCACAGAAATCAGCCCGCCAAGTTAGATATTGGCCACGGGTGAGGACAGCCTGGACTATGCGGAGCCATTCACAAGGGAGAAGGTGTCCCCCTCGAGACAGTGTTTCGAGGACAGATAAGGTGTAAGGAGCATTAGGTCCATAAGTCCTGACAGCTGTATTTAGTTCTTTTAAGTTTTTGAACTGTAATTTATGGAACTCTCTACGCTCCGGGGCGGGGGGAGGGAGTTCGTCGTCACTGCTTTCTTCCTCATCATTATTGTCAGCAGTGTCCTCTCCACCTTCAGGGGCATCAGGGGGATCAGCGGTGTTAGAGGTAGGAGATTCAGGTCGTTGGGATCGGGTGATGACAGGGAAGGTGAGGGTTTTTGGTTTGGGGTTTTTGGAGGGTTTTATGGGCAAGCGTTGGGCGGTAAGGACAGTCTCTTGTAAAGCAGCCTGAAAGGAGGCTAGTTTGCTCTCTATCTCGGCCATCTGTGCAGCAAGCTTATCTTTGGTTTGTGAAAGATTGTTGCCGTTGGAGGCGGGGAATGGCAGAACAGGCGCACAGAACTGTGGATTGTAGGGTGGGCAAGTAGAAGGCCAATCTGGGTTACGATATCGTACGGCCTCATCTTCTAAGGTGGCGGCATCACCAGGATCTAAGGGGTCATTGAGTGGTCTTTTAGTCAGTAAGGGATTGGTAAGAGGACTTTTAGGAGAAGGGGGATGTTCTGTGGGCAAAGAAGGGTATATACCTTTAGTTGGAGAGGGATCGCTCATGTCTATAACGACTGAGGGACATCTAGAGGGGGGCTTCTCAGTGGGAAGAGGAGCAACGGATGCTGAGCGAGACAGCGGTTTAAGGCAGTACTCCGTTACTGACAAGAGTTGTCGTTTTTCGGGGTCATCGGAGGCGGTTTCTACAATATCTCGAATTAGTCCCCAATAAGAGAAAGCAGCGACGGGGACGGCATCAGGGCCTTCCTTTTGTAACTTATCGTTTAAGTCTCTGCCTACCTTTTGCCATTTTTTTGGATGGATTTCAGGTCCATTAACTATGAACCAGGGACAGACTTCATCAATGAAGAGAAAAAATTTGACTAAATCCTTCTTTTTTACTCGGATTCCTCGCTCCTTGAATGAGCATTTTAAGTCTTTTATGAATTGTGCTTCTCTGGACAAGGTTTGTCCCATTTTTCTTTGTTTTATTTATCTAAAAAGAAAGAGGGATAGGAACTGAGGAAGTGAACATAGGTATCAAGGCAAAAAGGAGGAGAAGGGAACTTAACTTCTCTCCCGCGTGGGCAGCCGGTTAGTACAATCCGCTAACACGGACCCCCTGGGGTGCGTTGCCTACGGACGTCCCGCCGGCTGTGCCTTTGGGCATAGACAAGGCTCTTTTACAGAGGCGGCAGAGGAGGGATTATACCAGAGGTCTCGACGTGGGCAGTCGGTTGGTATAATCCGCCAACACGGCTCTCAAGAGGCGAATCGCAGACCTACCGCTCTCTCCAGGGCGGAGGGAGAGGTCTACGACCGGGATGCCCTCTGAGTGGACGACTTCTGCCTTAAAGTCGACTGACACACTGTATTCTCCCAACTCAGAAAAAGCAGCCTCTAACCTCAGGGGTGGACGGCTTGTGCCGAGAAGCGGGCTAGAGAGAAAAGTCCCAAATCCTTTGAAAAAAAAGGAAAAGACAAGAGGACCAAGAGAAGACAGAGGGAGTTTATGCTCAACTCTTTTCTCCGTTTAAAATTTGTTACTTATGATCCTAGCAGTCCGTGCCGAAACTAAACTAAGGCGGATGAACACTCACCGAAGACGGCGATCTCCGGTGAGCCGAAGACGAGGACCTTCCATGAGCGGTGAAAGGCAGTCTTCCCTGAAAAACTTCTTCTCTGAAAAACTTCTCCTTAACGAGCTGCAGCCTCTGTTATTTCGTAGTCCGCCTGGGTAAGGGTTCTGCACTCGGGCCCCACGTTGGGCGCCACCTGTCCCGCCCGCGGGACCGGTTATTTGGTGGGAGAACCGAGGAGAACCCAACCTAAAGAAAAGAGGGGTAACACGGACGAGAGAAAAGAGTGGAGGCAAGACAGTATTCTGATCAAGCCTCAAATTTTATTTTTGGATAACAAACATATTTATACGGCAAGAACAAAGGGGGGCAGGCAAAGGGTACCTGTTGCAATATGATTGGTCTTCAGCTGGTGGTGTGAGGAGCGGTAAGGACAGGGGGAAGTACGAGGTGGGGGGGAGAGCAGGAGACTATCAGCACCTTTGGTGGTCAGCCAGCTTCTCGGAAAGACTTGTTTATCATGGGTTTGGTTCTCACAGCCTGAGGGCTTGAGAAACCAAGGGCGCAGCTCCCAACAGCAGGCGACAAAACCTAGTGGTTGTAACTCAGAAACTCTTCCCCGCAACCGCTCCCCGTGGGACTGCGGTCTCTACCTCCAGGTCTTCTCGGCCCCCAGCTGCCGGCATCGTTGTAAACACAGATCAGATGATCTCATATCTGCTCAAAATCTTTTCACTACCCACTGCCTACAAGGGTGGTTCTTGAAAACTACTGCCATTAACATAACCCAAAAAGTGGAGTTCCTGGTGCTCAGGTTCCATCCCAAAATAATTATGTCAGAATTTTGAGGGATGGGACCGTGATATCCGTCATTTCTCAAACATCCTAGTCCTGTTCCTTGTGTCTTTGCCACAAAGTATTCTGTTAAAGGAACCCCCAGAACCTCATCGCCAGGGGCTTCGTGCCCAGAATGCCTGTTTCCTCGCTCCCTTGTGTCAAACCCCACTCACTGTCTCCTTCCAGGTCAGACGAAGCAGGGGGATCCAAGCATCACTCCTGCTGCAGGAACTCAGAAAAACGGACGGTCGTCCACATCTTGCTTTGGAAGTTATCAGGGAGCTCTGCAGACTAGGAGGACGGAACAAAGAAAATCCGGGACAGGGGGAGTTGCCCTTGGGTAAACGGCCCTCAGCAGCCCTTTTCTTCTCTCGGGCGTTTGATGAGTGTGGGCAATGTCTGAACTTCAGCTTACACAGGTGGCAAGACTTGGCCAAAGTGAAGACAGGTCATCTGCGTGGGTTTGTGTGATAGATGGGACACAAAGGAGCCCCACTACACGGCTGGTTTTCCTCACAGAACATTTGTTTAGGGCGAAGGAAGCATGCAGGGCTCAGAGTTGGAACCAGGCTTGTAAGACAGTGTGAAATCTCCTGCAATTTGAGATAATTTAGAATAAATTCCCATTAGCAAGAAGGGCCTACAACAGCACACAAGGAGTCTCTTTTGAGATATCTGAAGCCAGAAGTGGACTGATAAAGATCCCAACACAGCCCTGATAAAACGGGTTCTTGGTTGAATTGAGATGGGCAGCCCTTTCTTGCTTGCGGAAAAAAGTTTGAAGCGTTTTTTCTCTATACTTCATCTATACACACCGTCTGGCTTACTAACCAAAATAATCCTAATAGACACACTTGGGGTTTTTGTAGATGTTCCAGGGTGAGCACTGGGCGCAGTGGGCCTGTGCAGGAGGGAGCAAGAGGGTCCAAGGAATGTCCTGAGAATCTCTTTGGGACAGTACCAGGAGGAGGTAGGAAGGCTCTCGGAGCACGGCAGAATAACCTCTCGAAGCTTCTATGACTGTTTGGGGTAAGTCTGGGGAGGGTAGCAGCTACAGAACTTGCAAGAACTATTGAGACTTTTGTGACAGCTAGAGTGACCTGGGAGGATGACAGGGACTAAAGTCATCTCTGTCAAGAATTCAAGTATCAGGAAAAAAAAATAATAAAACAGCACAATGTCCAGGTAGGTAAGACGAAGCTAGCAGTTGGTGTGTCTCTTCTAACCTGTGCGGGTGTCACTTTAATAGAAAATATATGCTTTCACCAATAGCACTAGACCGTATTAATTCCAGAAAAACAATGCTCCTTTTAGTGAGGTACTGTACTTGTTTCTTGGATGCCCTGAGAGAAAATCAGCAACAGCTCTTGCCAATTGGAGTGTGGCTTCCTTCAACCAGGGCCAGGCCTGAGGACCTGGGCTTGGAAAGGGCTCCTGGGGGAAGACTGGATGGGCGGACCAGAGGTGGAGACCCAGGCAAGGAGGTGGGGGCAAAACAGCACTGACAAAGAACACCCGCTTTGAAACCTCTGGAGCCCATGAGGCCTTTCGTAACACTCAGAGAAGGTGAGACGAACTGTTTACATGCTGTAGGCCTACTCCTATTTTCTATTTCTCCTTCTTCCATTTCTATATTTTTGTCTTTCTAGAAATTTATTCATTTTATTTATCCAACTTGTTGGCATAATGTTCATATTATTCTCTTAGAAGTCTTTTTTATTTGTGAGGTCAGGAGTGCTATTTTCTCTTTCATTCCTAATTTTGGTAAAACTCCCACCCCTTTTTTCTGGTCAATCCAGCTAAAGTTTTGTCAAATTTTAAAAATGTTTTCAAAGAACCAACTTTCAGTTTTGTAGATTTCTTCTACTGTTTTTCTATTTCATGTATTTTGTCTTTAATCACTACTTCTTGCCTTTTTGCTTTGGGTTTGGTCGGCTCTTCTTTTTCTGATTTCTTATGGTCAAAGACTAGATTATTAATTTATTTCTTCTTTTTAAAATATACTTTAGCCATATATTTCTAAGCATTGCATTAGCTGCAGCACCCAAGTTTCAATATTTTTTTAGTTCCATTCATAAGCATTTCCTCATTGCTCTCATTTCTCCTTTGACACACGTTACTTAGGAGCATTGTTTCATTTCCAAGCAACTGCACATTTCCCACGTTGACTTCTAATTCAACTTCAAGGTGGTCAGAGAACAAGGTTGGTATGGTTTTAATCCTTTCTTATTTTTTTGAGGATCGTTTTTATGGCCTAGACGGTCCACACTGGAGAAAGCTCCAGATGGAGCTTTGTGCTATTCTGGAGCCTGTTACGTCCTGATTCACAGCTGTTCCAGTACGCTACGTCCTTGCTGCTCTTCCACCTGGCCCTTCTAGCCGTCCTTTACGTGGGGTACTGAGGAGCCCAATGACCACTGTAGAACTGTCGGCCTCCCTTCCGTCCTGTCAGGTTCTGCTTCTTGCGTCTGGGGCTCCGTCGTTGGAACAGGTGCGCCGCTCCACATTTCCAGGGGAAACGCAGTCTTTGGGAATGCTGTGAAGCACGCCCTTCACGGTCACCACAGACGACCACTTCCATTACTTCTCCCGCACTGCGAACCGCCGACAGCACCGAGGCCTCCCCACGCGCGGGCATGTCGGCAGGGCGGCTCCAACAGCGAGAGGCTGGGCTGGAGCAGAACATCCCAAACACACGACCCAGCGCAACGTCGCGGGCCCGGCGCCCACCGCCTTCTGAGCCTCGACCGCACACCGCACACCGAGACTCGCAGACCGAGACGAACTGGTCGCAATACGCGGCAGAACTGCTGGTTCGCGGCCCGCGTTGCATGCCGGGACTTGTAGTTCTCGCGACGCCCGCCTTAGCGCGCGAGGGGCTGGACGGCGGCCTGCTGACGTGCGTTGACTCGGAGACTGAGCACTGGTCTCAGCACATGACAGGACTGCGCGTTCGCGGCCCGCGTTGCATGCCGGGACTCGTAGTTCTCGCGACGCCCGCCTTAGCGCGCGAGGGGTGGACGGCGGCCCGCGTTGCATGCCGGGACTCGTAGTTCTCGCGACGCCTGCCTTAGCGCGCGAGGGACGGACAGCGGCCCGCTTGCATGCTGGGACTCGTGGTTCTCGCGACGCCCGCCTTAGCGCGCGAGGGACGGACAGCGGCCCGCTTGCATGCCGGGACTCGCAACGCCTGACGGGGATTCGTGGTGCGGTAGCGCGCGGTGTATGCCGAGGCTCATGGTTTAACGACCTCAGGCCTCAGCGCTTAGAAGGAGTGGTGGCAGAGTGGCGCGTGTTGCACGCCGGTACCCGGTGCTCACAGGGTACACAGGGCGTAGCGACACTGTTCCCGCCTGGCCCAGCCCCACGGCTTGGTCCTGCGACTCTTCCAGTACCCATGGCCGCCGCAGCGCCTCTCGGGCCCTGCGTAGGTTTGTTTACACGCGGACGCCCCCGGCGCACGCGCTCTGCGTCACGTGACGTCACACGCTGTCCGGAAGTCGGCGCGGACCCGGGCGGCGGGTGGAAGCCGGTGCCGGAGTGGGAATCGCAGCGCAGCCGCCGCCGCTGCCTGAGCCGGGGTCGCCCGCCCGCCCGCCCGCGATGGGTACTGGGCCTTGAGTGCCTGCCCGCCGCATTTCCGCAGCGACCCCGCCGGCCGCGATGGAGACGCCGCCCGCCGGCCGCGTTCCGGCTGATGGCGCCCAGCCGGCGGCCGTGGCCGAGGTGCGCTGCCCGGGCCCCGGGCCGCTGCGCCTGCTCGAGTGGAAGGTGGCTGTGGGCGCGACTGTGCGGATCGGCTCGGTGCTGGCCGTGTGCGAGGCCGCCGCCTCCGCGCAGTCCGCCGGGCCTGCCCCTGCTCGCACCGGCTCCGGGGGCTGCGTGCGCGGCGAGCGCAGGCTGAGGTCGGAGCGCGCCGGCGTGGTGCGGGAGCTGTGCGCGGAGCCGGGCCAGGTGGTGGCTCCCGGGTGAGTGGGTCGGGGGACAGGAGACGGGAGGGAAGGGGTGGGCAAGGTGGGGCTCCGGCACCATGAGAGAGCACCAAGGCCGGGCACGAGGCAGGAAGGGGTCCCGGGGGCTGCAGCTGAAGGGGCCGCGGTCGGGGAGAACTTTGGAAAGTAGGACCCGCCCCCTCCAGCTGCGCGTCTGCATGCCTTTCTAAGGCTGCACGACAATTACTGTTTGAGATTTTTATTTAGAAAGCGGTTGTGTTCATTCCTTTTCATAGTGGATGCTTTTTCCCAAGATTTCGTATTTGTAGTTTAGGAAAACTCGAAGCGACCGCGAGTGCTGAACCAATCAGCACTCTCCATTCTTGTCATTGCAGTGTAAATTGTTGGAGTGTCCACTTTAGATTGTTGTAAACCTTGTGAGACGCGGTTGTAAAACCTAGTGCAGTTCTGCATCATAGTTGAGGAAGGAGGGGCAGGTGGAGCACAGGTAATTTGGGGTGACGGACTGGTAGCTCACCCTCCTACACTACACTAGGTTCTAGCTGCAGATAATTTAGGTTTTAATCTCATAAAGGGGCTGTTTTCCTCTTCTGAAGCGTGTGAACTTGTCAGCATCTTTGTGTCTGAGTTTGCCAGTGCTGCGCTGCTGAGATTGGGTTGAAGTGTGTGTGCGGGCGTGTGCAAGAGACTCAGGTGGTTCCCATTGTCAGGGACAGAAAGCCAAGGCAGGTGAGCATTCCCGCCTCCTGCTGTAGAAGTTGGTGCACAGCTCCCCTCTGCGGGGATCACAGTGTGTCCCAGGCACTCAGTCCCCTTTCTGTCCGCTCTTGCCTTCCTCTGGTGGTGCTGCTTGCCCTGGTTCAGCTCTTCTTCCTGTGGCTCACACTGACCCTCCAGTCGTTGAGCATCTGCTCCTTCCTGGAGGCTGACGACCAGGACAGCTTGGGATAGGACCAGCCTCCAGCCCAGCACCTGGAGCCTCATCTTACGTCCACTCTTCCTTTAGAGATAGAGCCCAGGTCCTCAGCCTCCAGCTCAGGGGCCCACGACATCCCTCTGAATGCTGGAGGGATGGGCTGGACATGGCCTCAGGACTGCACCGTCCACTGAAGCTGTTTGCCTGGCTTCCTTTAGAAGGGAGGGGCTCACATCGTGGTATGCTGTCTTCGTCACTTTGAAGTCAGAGCTTGCCTGACCTTCACCAGGGCCTTAATGAGCCTGTGGGTGATGGCGGTGAAGCCCAATGCTGGTGTGTCACCGTGTAGAAAACCCCCAAGGTGAAGCGCTTTCCTTGCTGTTCTGCTCCTGACCGGACCCAGAAGGCCGCCAGAGCCCGGGCGAGTCTGGCAGCGCAGCTGGTTAGTGGGCAGCGCCACGTGCAGGCTTGTCAGCCGTCAGCGAATCAGAGCAGCCCCGTTACTCATCCCACCGGTCAGCTGCGCGCCTGACGGGACGACACGTTTCCAGCAGGGAGCTGTCTTTTCTTTTGGGGGTCTTAGCGTTTGAGGTCTGGGGCACCCTTCGGCAGTGGTTCAGCACAGGGCTCTTTGAGAAGCTGATGGCCGATGGCGTTTCTCCTGGAAGGCAAGTGAGGGATTGTGCGTGCAGCGCCAGTGGAGAGCCAGGCCCGTCTCGCCGAAGTGTCTGTACTTCATAGCCAGCGTCCCCAGCAGGCTGCGTCCTCACCACGTTGTGGGTTACTCAGCAGCGAACTGTTTTAGGAGCATAGAGTGCTGGCTTTCTGCCGCACCAACCACCAGTTCATCGGTGGGACTCACGGGTTCTTGTCCTGTTCAGTGGATTACGTCACCGTTGTGTTGATGCTCCTCATCCCCAGTGTGGTCGACGGTAGCCCCTCAAGCTGGCTCCTCCGACAAGGCCCAAACAGTCTCCCGGAGTCAGCCGTTTGTCCTGAGGGGTTCTGCTTCCTTTTGGTGGCGAATGGCATTTGGAAGCCAGGATCTGGGTGCACTGAGCACCCTTACTTTCCCCTGGCCACCCCTGTACTCAGTCCTCAGGCTCAGGACAGATGCTCAGCCTCCCTGCTCTGCTGGGGACCTGTGCTGGGCCTGGGCCCGCCCACCATTTACTGGTGAGCACTCTACCTGCAGAGTCCAGGGCATGCAGCCCCCAGGTCTTTGCTCTTGCTAGTACACTGTGCCCTCTGACCTCCCTGTTAGAGCAGATGCGAAAGCTGATGAGGGAGAGTTTGGTACACATGTATTTTGGGGGTAAATAACTTGTTTAGAAATTGCATTTCATGCTTTTTCTGTGCATTTTCTTCAAGGACAAAGCAGAGAAGTTAGGGGCCCCCGGCCCTCCCTTGCTCTGTTTCCCAGGGGACCTTGCCTGCTGCTGGTGTCCCCTGGAGCCCCGGTCTGCCTGGAGAATAAGGCTGACTTGGTGTTCTGGGGCTGGCGTCCTGGGCCGAAGCAGGGTCTCTCGGCTCGCCGTGCCCTGCTCCTGCCAGGCGTGCTGGTGCCGTGCGCTGGGTTGAGAGCAGAGACACTGAGGTCCTCAGGCTGCCCGTCCCTCGTCTCATGTCAGTATCTGCAGAAACGAAGGGTGGATGTGCCCGCACTGAGAAAGGACGTCACCCTCGTGAGTTTCTGATCCCCTGTCTTCTCTCGGCCATCCCGTCTTTTTTCTTTCTGCGAAGTTTTTAGGTTGTGCGAAGCTGCAGAAGTGCTGGGACTATGTCATACTCAGCTCCGACCTTCAGGCCAGTTCCGAATGATCTTCGAATTGAGGCAGAAACTAGGTGTCTCTTCCCCCTTTGTAATAGAGACTGTTTCTGAGCGGTTGTGCCCGGGCCTGACACAGTGTCGGTGAGTGGTGGGGGCAGTGCCATCTGCGTCCGGTGCAGTCCAGCCTGGCTCTGTGCCCTGGGCCCCTTCTGTCCTCCCCGAGGTCCAGAGACCGGGCTCGATGGGCCGGCAGGCATGCAGACCACAGGCAGGAGTGGCCGGACGGCCGCACGGAGCGACGTTATCTTTAGCCAAGCACTGTCCTGAACGTCTTGGTGACCACTTAGGGCTCCCCCCTCCCCCACTCGAGTGGAGATGGCTTGTATTTTTAATCACCTTTTTACCTCGGCCTGGCAGCCGTAGCATTAGCGTGCTAGCCTGGTTTGTTAACAGAGAGGTGGGTTTCCAAGTGACGTCGCCGGGGCCCCTTTGCAGGTCGCAGCTGTGTTTTCTGACTCGGGTACTCAGGGGACGTCGTTCAGCATTTCACTTCGCTTTGACAACTCACTGCCCAGGACCTCTCCTCCTCACGCAGCCTCCCTGCCGGTGGCCTCGCCAGCCCCAAGCCCAGGAGGGAGGCGAGGTGCAGACAGACCGGACGTGCGCCCAGGGAGCCCCGCCTGTCGCTCTAGCTCGCGTGCTGTGCAGAACCTACCGAGACATTAGGTGGCACGGCACAGACCGCCAGGCCACACGCAGGTTGGAGACCTCAGGCTTAAATTTAGTAAATGCAAGAATGTTCCATTTAACGCTTGGCAGATGTGGAGTGTTGAATTCTCAACATTTACGGGTGGAAAAAGGTAACATGTCGAGAACAGACGTCCAGTTTTAAATCGGCGTTCCGCGAGGGTCGAGTTGGCCGACGAGTCCTGGACCACGTGTTCCTGACGCATTCGCTGACGATGGCGGCGCACACGTGGGTCGGCGCCTGCGGGTCCTGTGGCTTTACACAGCACCCCCGTTCGCGTGGTTCTCGGTGTCCGGCACTGTCTTCCTTTCGTGAGCAGGGCCTCGTAGAGGCTTCCGGCCATCACTGGCGCTGCCCTCTTCGGGGCAGAAGCCTCCGCAGCGTCGGGGACACCGAGGCTGCTCATGCATGCAGCTGCGGCAGGCCCACCAGGAGAGCCTCGCGAGCCGGCCCCCGCCCTCCAGATGCCCGGGGCCTGCTCCAAGTGATGACAGCGGACACGTCGCCAGGCGCCCAGTGTCCCTGGGAGCCCTGACCTGCCCTGCAGAATTAGATGGGTGAAACCCGTTTGGCCCGGCGCAGAGAACTACACAGCTCGTGACGCAGTATGTGAAACGCTTCAGAGAGAGGCGCACGCTTGGCCCGCGGTGCCTGGAGCCTGTGGCATGCCCTCGCCCTGGGGCCCTGCCAGCTGGGCTGTCTCTGCCCAGGACTCAGAAGCAAGACAGGGTCAGCGCCTGCCTCCTCAAGGACTCGCTGTCCAGTCGGCCTTCAGGTTGCAGCAGGACAGGCAGGGCATGCCGTGTGTCACCCAAGGCAGTGGGAGCTGAGAGGACCTGCAGCTGTGGGTGTGGGCGACGCTCTGGCTGTTCGGGCAGAGGGACCTCTAGCTCTGCTTGGGGTCACGTCATCGGCCAAGCACATCATTGGGTCTCGGTGGCTGTGGAGTGGTGTGGCGAGGTCCCAGGGGGCTGCAGGGTGACAGAAGGCGACCCCGTGTGTGCACACGCGTGGGTTTCCCTCAGCCGCAGGGCGCAGGCTAGAAGTAGCCTAGGGGTGGGGCCGTCTGCGGGGCAGATGTGTGTTGAGAACATGAGGGGGGCATGGGCGCTAGGGCCACGCGTGCCCTGGGAGCAGCCCGGGCCCTTCTGTGCTGCTGCTGTGTCTGCTGAGGGCCTTTCTCCAAGGTCACCAGCGACTGTCGGCGGATCCGGTGGCCTCGGCCTCGTGTTGCGATTGGCCAGGACCGCGCCGCGGCTCAGGTGCAGCCTGGTGGGTGTCGACGTTCGTGCACGTGTGGGGAACCAGCGCCCACTGTCACATAGGGCCGTCTGCCTCGTCCACATGCACATGCCGACCCCGTCCGGTTTCTCTCGGAGGTGTGCTCTCCACGACGTCTGCTGTGGGCCTCTCTGAACAGTGATTTATTTTTTTTCGGTTGACATTCTTTTTTCTGCCCATCCTTAATCGTGGGGCTCCCCCAAAGACCCGTTGTCTTTGGTCTCGTTGGGGTGACATCCTGGGTCTGGCCACATCCTGGAGCACGTTTGGCTGTGCCCGCTGCCGGTGGCCTTTGGCTCCCTCACTCTGTTTTCCAGGAGAACTCGCTGGTCTTGTTTCTGTCTCGCTCCTGCTGCTTGCCTTCTTCCTGTGCCTAGTCGTCGGGGGTGGGTTGGTTCCAGGAGCATGCGCGTGGGCCCGCCCCCTCGGCCACCTTGCTAGTGCGTGGGACTTGTCTGCTCACCTGTCTCGGCCAGTCTCAGAGCTGCCTCCTGCTCCCACCCTGCTCTCACCTCCAGCGTCTGAGCCAGCACCTCACCTGCGTCCTCACCTTTTGTCAAGACCCAGATGTCCCCTCGTCTGGGACTATCCTGGAAACTTCCTTCTGCCTAAGGCAGAGTTAATCTTGTGGCATCAGCCGGCCCCTCTGGGTTCCCAAAGTGACCCCAGGCCAGAGGTTTCTTGATGAGGACTCCAAAAAGTCGATAAATTATACTTCATCAGAATCAAGACCTGGGTCTTCAGAGACACGTAAGAACACAGGTGGGTCGCAGACCCGACACGCACACTTTACCAAGCGTGTGCCCTGTTTATTTGGTTGAGCCGGAGACACTGAGTATTTTTTCAGGTTAACGTGTTTTAGGGCAGTCGGTGAAACTTTTCTGGTATGTTTTTGAGGACTCCTAAAAAAATGTTCTCTGAGCCACAAGTTTTAGTTTAAGAATAAAGTGGAGCAGTGCAAACTTCTGTGAGTTTTCACCGTGGCTGCCACAGAGAGGCAGTACCTGGAGCCCAGTGCCGGCCCCCCGCCCCCGCCACTGGTGTCCTGAGGCCCGTGTCCTCATGTGACGGAGGCCGGCAGGACCTGTCATTACACCGTACTCAGGAGCAGCACTTGAAGCCCTGTAGTTCGGCAAATGAACCCCTTGGCTCTCAGCTTCCCGGGGGCAGAGTGAGCAGGGATTACCTGGTCCCAGGGGCCCGCTGGCCCCGCTGGCCGATCTGTGGCCGACTCTGCCCGCGTGCGCTCAGGCGGTTCCTTTGGCCCTCTGTGCCTGGTGGCGGGGATGGGGTCGGTGCAGATGGAGTGACAGTGTTGGAAAGCAGCTCTGGGAAGGTGGGCGAGACCCCAGGATGTGCAGTCTGCACAGAGGGTGTGTCCTTGATGCAGGAGCCCTGGGAGGTGCCCGCGGCGGGTGGAGACTAGGGTGCGGGGCTCCTGTGGAGCTTGGTGAGCCAGCAAAACTGGAAGGATGGTATCCAGCTGCCTCTAGGGGGGTGGGGTGCTGCGGGCCATGCGCATGGAGAAGGGCAGCTGGCCCGAGGTCTTGAAGCTGGGCCCGAACGCGTCACAGTGGAGGCCGAGGAGGTGGGGTGCCCAGTGGGGTGGCAGGGAGCTGGGGAAACAAGGGTCCTCGGCCAGAGCCCGTGGGGACAGGTCTCTGTGAGGGGCCGTGCTAGGGCTGGTGGGGGGCCGGCTCACGGCTCTTGTTGAAGATGGGAAAGTGGGGTGGGTTTTCGGTAGCAGTTTGCATGGTGTTAGCAGGGCAGAGTGCGCCCCAGGGAGAGGGGGTACACTGACGGGAACCAGCAGGTGGTGCGCGGCACAGACCCCCCCCGGGCCGGGCGCGTCGAGTGATTGGCTGTGAGCAGTAGGGACAGCGGGGGGGGGGTGAGGAAAGAGGCCCCGTGTGACAAGGACGTGCTGGGGTACCATTTGGTAGGTGGCCCTGTCTGCCCACGAGAGTCAGGTGCGCTCCAGAGGCTCGGGGATGGAGGCGAGTGAGGGGGTCGGGTTTGGAGTGCGAGGCGCTGACCGGCGGCCGGAGGAGAGCCCCCCCACAGGCACCGGGGCACTGGCTCCGGGCTTCTGGTCACGGGCCACCTTCGGGGGCTGTGTCCAGGTGACCAGGCTCAGATGTGACCCCCCCCCAAGGAAGTGGAGTTTCTGTGTTTATAAAAACTAGAAGCATTACAATAGTTCTATCAGAAAAACCGATGAATCATAGCCTCTCTCTGCACGGGGATACGTGGGAGGTAATCGTTCATTAGTTGTAATGTTTAAGTTGTTCTGTGTTGACAAAGTTCAGTTTTTGCACACACGCTGCTTGCGGGAGGTGCAAGGACGCAGGGTTGCAGGGAAACGTCTAACGCAATTTGAGGTATTTCACGTTCTCCCCAAGTCCCCTCTCCTCGGGGACATCGGGTCTTCGAGCCGATCGTCTGTCGGGCAGCCCGCCTTCCCCGTGCAGCCGGGGACGCGCATCTGGCCTGGGGTTTCAGGAGAGCCGCTGGGAGAGGCGGCGCCTTCACCCCCTCAGGGGCTCCGTCCCGGGTGGCGAGGCACAGCAGGGGTCCCAGCCCCCCCGACCGGTGACTCTGCTTCGCTTCCAGGGCGGTCCTGGTGCGCGTGGAGGGCTGTAGCCACCCAGTTGTCATGAAAGGCTTGTGTGCCGAATGTGGCCAAGACCTCACTCAGTAAGTACTGGCGCTCGGGAGCGACGGCGGTGCCTCTGTTTGAGGGGTGTTCTGTGGTGCGGAGGGGCCCGGGGGCCGTGGGGACCTGACTGCGATCGCAGGCGGGTGCCGTGGCCTGGCTCAGCTCAGCGCCCATGAGCCTGGGAGCCCTGAGCACCGCCCGACGCTCAGCCGGCGTGGGAGGGCGGCTGGCGCCCCCCCCCCCCCCCGTGCACGTGCCGAGTGGCGCACACGGGGCGGCGTGCTCCCGTCGGGGCGCCCCCACGTCCCGGCGTGGCCGTCGCGGCCTGTGGTCGCGAGCACTGCAGGTGTGCTCGCCGTCTCCCTGTGCGTTTTCAGCGGCGAGGGTCTCGGCAGCCGCCCCCAGAACGAGGGCGGCGGGGGGCCGAGCGAGCGCCCCCTCACGGCCCCTCCCCCCACAGGCTGCAGAGTGGGAACGGCAGGCAGCAGGCGCCGCTGTCCACAGCCACCGTGTCCATGGTGCACAGCGTCCCGGAGCTGATGGTGAGCTCCGAGGTGAGTGCGCCCGGCCGGGGCGCGTCCGCTCTGGCCGTCCGCCTTTCCAGAGTGGCCACGGGCAGGGGGGGAGGTGCTGCGCATGGGCCCTCCCTGGAGGAGCTCTCAGGGGCGCCGGCCTGGGGCTTGGTGAACAGGGGTCCGTGAGGGGCAGGGCTGGTCCCGAAGGCCACGGGCAGGGTCTAGGGGCAGAGGCGGGCCGCTGCCATGCCGGCGACGTGCCTGCGGGCTCCGGGGCGGGCGAGAGGCAGGCGCCGGCACTCGCGTGCCAGCAGGCGTGAGGACACGGGACTCACGTGCCGTCTGCGCAGGTGAGAAGCTCGGGCCTCACCGTGTGCGTCCCCACTCCCCTGCTTCCCACAGTCCCGGGGCGGGGCCTAAATGCTGGGGTGAGTGAGCATCGCCAGGACAGATCAGGGGGCACGGGCCACCTCGGGGTTGTCTAAAAACTTAGTTGCGGTGCAGGTTCGGAGCTGTGCGTTTCCGTAATACGTTTTTCAGTGTTACAGTTTTGTTTGATTTGTGCTTTTAACTGGCATCTACTTTCTGATTCGTGGGAAGGACAGAATACCAGATGCATGTTTCTGGCTGTTTTTCGATTATTGGACTTTAAACAAATGTAAACATGTAAGTGTGTGTGTGAAACAGTCACGAAGTTTACAGATAGGAAGGGAAGAAAGTGTCCCCCACTGTCGCTGTCCCAACAGAGTACCTGTCAGGAGCAGACAGTGGACTTCTGTCCCCCTGGGCAGGCTATAGGCAGCTCACACTGGGACCCAATGGGACCTGAGGGTCAGCTCAGAGAGACGTGGGAGGGGCCGCGTGCGGCTCAAGCCTCTGCGCAGCGCACGTCACCTCCTCCGCCGGCCGCGCGAGGCAGGGCCAGGCCCCTCTGGGGGAGCGTCCCGTTGGCCCGCCTGGCTCTCTTCCAGGGTGCCGCCCTGGCTCGCGTCCCTGGTTGTCCCCTTTCCCAGCACCCCTTCCTCCTGCCCACACTCATCCTGAAGCTCCCTCGTGGGGACGATGCTTTCGGTTTCCTCCTCTTTTATTGGTTCACGTGCTTAGTGAAACTGCAGGGTTAGGGTCGCGAGGCAGAGGGCCCTGAGCGGTGTGGACCACACGGAGCCGGCCGCTGGCGCGGGGAGCAACGCTCAGCTTCCTCTCATTTTTGACAAAGCGGGATTTCGTTTTGGATGGGAGTATACGTACGTGGGCTTTTTTTCATTTCAATCTCAGCAAGCGGAGAAGCTGGGGAGGGAAGACCAGCAGCGGCTGCACCGGAACAGGAAGCTGGTGCTCATGGTCGACCTGGACCAGACGCTGATCCACACCACCGAGCAGCACTGCCAGCGGATGTCCAATAAGGTGAGCAC
The DNA here is from genome assembly GCF_014176215.1 of Rousettus aegyptiacus. Lineage (NCBI taxonomy): Eukaryota > Metazoa > Chordata > Mammalia > Chiroptera > Pteropodidae > Rousettus > Rousettus aegyptiacus. The sequence continues at coordinate 94,000,965 of NW_023416287.1, forward strand.
CCCGGCCCCCCGTGGCTTCCCCGGCGCCCGCAGGGCATGAGGGCAGACTGACCGGCGACCCCGTCAGCCGCGCCGGGCGGGGCTGGGCCTTGGGCCTGTGCTCGGGTGGGTCCCCCACACTGGTCCTCGTCACCGACACTCTCCCCTCCTCGTCACCCGAGCCCGTCGTGGGCCAGGCTCACCCCCAGCCGTATCCGGCAGCGGGGCTTAGACCTTGGAGGGAGACCTGGAAGGCCCTGGCGAAGGAGGGGCAGATGAGCAGATTTGCTTAGGAAACTTCACACTCCTGCATCTTAACGGCCTCAGCGTGAGGGGTTTAACTAATGTAGAGCGACTGAAAAATTAACTAAGCCTGAGGTCACTTACTTTCCTTTTTTGGTGGTGGTTTAGAGTATGTTTTTACCAAGAAAATGAATGATAAACAGGATTAAAAGGATCGGGTTTAGCTGCCCAGGGAGAGTGAGCTTACTTGCACACGAGTCGCGTGTGAGCCAGTTGGTGTTCCTCGATTTAGGGTACCGTGTCAGCTTTGGGTTGTGTTTGTAAGTTAAAGCTGCGTCTTAAAACCGTCCGAGTCAGATCGAGTTAGGCGGGGACGTGTGGCTTCCTCGTGGACGGCTGAGGAGGACGCTGTCCCCACAGTTCGGAGCCGCTGCTGCTTGGCAGACGCTAGCGTCTGCGGCGCCAAACAGGCGCGCGACAGCACTCAGGGACGCCGCTCTGTCCGCGGCCAGGGAGCACGTGGACGCCCCAGGAGGCGTGAGGGTCTGCGGACGTGCGCAGCCGCCCCAGCGCCCGAGGTGACCGAGTCGCGGCCCCTGTCCATGGGCAGAAGCCGCACTTGTTTGTCGCAGGCAGTCTCCGGGCTCACGGCAGACGCCCGCCGTGGTTCTCACAGGCGGGGCCCCTGGTTGTCGGAGGCAGGTGCCGGGGTGCTGTGGGTAGTCGCTGCAGAGAGGGCCGAGTCCGGCCGCAGGGCGCAGGCGCGGGGTGCATTCGGGCCCCGCAGGTCAGCACGCGCTGGGAGCCCCTGGTTCTGACGACAGTGTCCGTGCCAGCCTGGGGGCCCGCTGACCGGCGCCCCTCTGTGCAGGGGATCCTCCACTTCCAGCTGGGCCGAGGCGAGCCGATGCTGCACACCCGCCTGCGCCCGCACTGCAGGGAGTTTCTGGAGAAGGTCGCCAGGCTGTACGAGCTGCACGTGTTCACCTTTGGGAGCCGGCTGTACGCACACACGATCGCAGGTGAGGGGCGGCCGCAGGCCCCGCCGGGCGTGGCGCGGCCGGACCGCACAGGCCGGCCTCGTTCCCATTTCCTGTGACGTTTTCTTGAAGATGGGGGGGGTCGCTTTCAGCCTTACTTAGAGCGGGCAGTTGGGGGTGGCCAGCCCTTTTTCCTCTGGGAAGAGGCCTCTCGGCTCTGCCGGGACCCCTCAGGCCAGGCCAGATGGGTGGGCTGCTGTCGCCGTAGCCGGCTGCGCCCCGCAGACCGGGTTGGAAGTTGGTCGGGACCGCTGCGGGGAGAAGGGAGCTGTCCACGGGAGTGTGTTTCAGACGGGCGTGTGAAGGGTTCGCGCACAGCCCTGGGGCCACAGCGCCCCGGCCGTGTGCGCTGAGCAGAGAGCAGGCGGCAGGCTCGGCACCAGCCGGCGGGTCCCCGTGGCCTGGTGCCAGCCGAGCTCGCGCAGTGCTCCCCCCAGCGGCAGCTGTGCCTGGGGACGGTGTAGGGCTTGAGCCTCGCCTGCTGGAGGCCGCCGGGCTCCGGCCCCGTGACCCTCGGTGGACGCCGGTGCCTGCCGTGTGACATCGCTGCTTCGTACGTTAGATGCGCGGTCGTAGAGGCCACAGGTTCGTCCTGCCTTGTCGATGGAGACGTGAATGTCGCACTCACATTTACGTGAGTGTTCTAGGAAATTTTAATAGTGAACGTGAAAGCAACGTGATGAAGTTAACTTACCTCGTAACTGAAACTCGACGTATTTGGCGTTGGCGTGTGGCTGCTGTGTGGCTGCCCGGGAGGCGTGACTCAGGATTCTCAGATCGCGCATGTGAATCGAGGTTAAGTTCTTGGGGCGCGGACCAGGTTTCTGTACCTTCACCTCTGGAACCCCGGCGTGCTGCATACCGATTCGTACGCCACACAGCAACAGTGAAGAAAATGCCAGCGTCAGGAAGCATGCCTGCGGGAGGTGCCCCCAGAGGGTCACGGCGAGTCTTCACGGCGCGCACCGGGGACCTGTGTTGCCTGAGCGAGGCTTGCTTGCAGGCAGCCCGCGCCGCCTTACAGTAGGCTGGGCCTTGTCCCGTAGAATCCCCACGCTCCGGCACGTGTAGAGACGCTGCGCCCAGGCTGCAGGTCAGCGTCCCCGTTAAGCGGGGTATGGAGACCCTCAGCAGGGCAGCATCGAATCGGGGTGCCCCCTGACACTGGCTGGGGTATCGAGACCACTGACATTTCACACGCCGAGAGGACCTGGGAGAAAGCCCGTCTCCACAGGACGGACGTCCCAGCCCGCGTGGCTCAGAGCGCTCAGGCCTTCCGAGAGCAGGGCGGCCCGCGGGAGGCCCAGCGAGGCTGGGGCGGGGCACTCTGCGCCTGGCGACTGCCCAGCCGTCGTGTGTGCGGCTGGAAGGGGCCGGCGCTTATCCAGCGATTCAAGTATCCGCACGTGGCAGCCACTGCCCGGCGCTGCCCGATGTGTGACCGTGCCCTTCAACAGCAGTGGTTTGAGGCTCTTTTTATCACCCTTTTACTTTGAAAGTTACTGTTTTCACAGAATGTGAATTTTTAGTACAGTTAGAAGTATTTTTGTTAGACTTTCCATTTATTTTATTGTAGATAACTAGTAATTTTATTAATTTTCGGTTTAGCCACTAAGGGGCTTCCGTGTTCCTGTGAATTTACATGTTGTTTGTATAATAAAAAGCAACGTAACATTTATAAGAGCCAGTATTTTCTGTTAATGAAATGCTGACGACTCGGCGATCTCAAGGATTTGAACCTCTGGAGGTGGCGGCTGCGTCTGTCCGTGACCAGCGTGGCCTCAGGAAGAGCATGTGCAGCCCGCGTGGTACACGCAGGCAGCGTGCGGGGGACGGAGGCGCACGGGGAAACCGCGTGTTTAATTACGGTGTGCGGACGTCAGCTGACAGCCCCGCACCGTGAGCCGTGTGTGTCAGACGTGCGACTTCAGAGATCCTGGGTCGGGCAGGATGTGGGTGGGCGCAGCGGGTGGAGCCCGCCTGGAGGAGATGGTGACGACCGTGGGCCAGACGACGGGCAGCGGCGAACCGGAGCCCCGGCCCCGGCTCGGGACGGCCACGCCTCCAGCGTCCGGGGTGCTCGCCCGCGGCGTGGGGGGCACAGAGCGTGCGGCCGCGTGACTCCTCCCAGGGGGGTGACGCTCTGAGCCTTGTTCACCGGTGTCTCCTGCTCCTGGCGCAGTCCAGATCACGCTCAGTTCAGTGTGGTGACGACTGCACTTAGAACGGCGAGGTGAGAGGAGCCGCGCGTGGTGACGGTCGTGACTGAGGAGGGCGTGTGACGCCGGCGTGGGGGTCCCGTGTCTCCGACGCTCTGGCGACAGCGAGAGGCTCCGCCGTGTGCACAGCAGCCTCAGTGGGTCTTACACACGTCACCTTTGTCTTGTTTTCTCTTCATAGGCTTTTTAGATCCTGAGAAGAAGCTGTTTTCTCATCGAATATTATCGAGGGACGAGTGTATTGACCCATTTTCTAAAACAGGGAACCTCAGGTACGTACCTGGCACGCGCGCCGCGCGGCTCACTGTGCGGCGCCCCGTAGAGACGGCGTTGCGAGCCTGTTCATGCCGCGTCCGCCACTGTCCTGTGGCCGTCTTCTCACTGGACCCCGTCCCCTCGCCTCCCTCCGAGTGGACTCCTGGGCTGCTCGGGCTTGGGGCGGGGGCGCTGAGCAGAGCGGGGGGTGCAGGCGACGAGGGGGCAGTGTGGGCGGGAGAGCCCCAGCTCCCTCAAGTGCAAGGCAGGCTGCTTGCTGGGCCCCGAGTTTGAGGAGGCGTTTGCCTGGGCGTGGGCGTCTCGGGCTCACGTTTCCCCAGGAGTGTAACTGCTGCGAAGGCCCCGAGCGTTTGGAGACCCGAGGTCCGCCCCCGGCCGCCCGCTCCGCCGCTCACCCCGTCACCGCATGCCTTTCCCGTCTCCCCCTCCTTCTGCGGCGGGGCCGGCACCCCATCACGAGGCGGTGTTACGTCGTCGGGCATGTCGTGCCCTCTCCGTGTAAGGCATTTCCCCACTTTTACCCAGAGCGGTAGGCTGCGTTACGACCCTGTCTCAGGTGGTACTTTGTGTTTGGGCGGGGACTCCTCGCGAGACCAAGCGGAGCAGCTCTGGCCTCGGTGGCCTCGTGGTGGGTGCTGGCCGCCCTCACTGAGATCGCAGCTTTGCGGTGTTCACGCAGGCTGAGGCCTAGTCAGCTCGGCACGAGCTGAGAGTCTGGAGAGACTTGTTTCAGAAACACTCGCCTTTGCCAGTGTCAGAGTGAGCAGGCTGACGAGGACAAAGGAAAACGTGAGACCGCGGGCGATTTATTAAGGGGGAAGCCACCCAAGGTGGGCACGGGGAAGGCCGGCCCTGGCTCGTGTGGGCCGGCAGCCCCCGATCCCGAGGCGACGCACCAGGAGACGTCACCGCGTCGGCTGCTCAGGGTTCGCCTCCCCCGAGCGGCCCCCTGGACAGCAGGGTCGGCGTTGGGCACGTGGCCCTTTTCGTGGTCGTCGTGGCCTTCGTTATTAGCAGCTGGAGAACCTGTACGGTGGCGGGCATTTCTCCCGGGTCTGTTTCCCGACCTTAGAAGCGGCCGAGGAGTAGTCATTCTGGATTCTGGATGCTGTGAGCCTATGTGAATCTCAGCAGGGTGGACAAATGAGATCTGACAAGGCCACCAAAGGGTAGCGGAGCGTGTCTGCGTCCAGTAGGGGGCTTGGGGACCCTCGTCAACAGTTCTGCTTGCCCGCCACATCTGAACGGCTTTCGGGAACACAGCAGGCATCCTTTGAGACTTGACGAGACATGTTGGTGCTCCGCGCTTTCGCCTCGCTGAGCGTCGAGCTTTGAGCAAGGCTGCCCGCCCAGCTGCCTGGAGCCCCCTGCGGGGGGCACATGTCAGGAGCCTCTGGCCTGCAGGCTGGTAACCTGTTTGTAAAGAAGCTTGTACTGGGACGTGGCCGCGGCCTCTCGTTCAGTGTCAGCTGTGCCACCTTCGCGGGGGCCAGGGCGTGGCCGCCCCGCCCTGCTCCTTACTCTCCGGCCCCCGGAGAAAAGGCTCAGACAGCGGGGGAAACCGTAACTGTTTCAGCGTTGCTTTCTTTGGAAACAGTTGTTCAGTAGAAGCTGCGTAAAACCCCAGCCCTACGGTTTGGGTCTGTTTCTGGTTAGTCGGCTATCCACTGGTTACACGTAAAAGATCACGTCGGCTTCAGTTTCGTGACTTTTTAAATACGTTGCGGTAGCACCGATACGTTCTTGCTTTTAGAAATCTCTTCCCTTGTGGAGATTCGATGGTTTGCATTATCGATGATCGAGAAGATGTCTGGAAGTTCGCCCCCAACCTGATCACCGTGAAGAAATACGTCTACTTCCAGGGCACAGGAGACATCAATGCTCCGCCTGGGTCCCGGGAGCCACAGGCGAGAAAGAAAGGTGGGTGACGCCTTGTGGCCCTCAGAGAGCGGTGCTCAGCGCTCGCCTCCCCGTCCGCGTTCCGTCCCTCACCTCCGTTGTTACTGCGCGTAAGTCCGGACGGACTCGTTTTTGTCCGTTTATATTTAAGGAGGTGGAGAGGGGGTGGGGTTCGTTTGCATCACGCTGCGGAGCACGGCATTCCTTGGTTTCAGCCTGGGATTTTCCTCGCTAGCACTGATCCGAACGTTTCCCAGTTGAGTGAGGATCAAAGGAGTCTGCCGAGTTTAGTACATCCGAACGTGGCCTTTCATCCAAGTGCGATGCTGGGGGCCAGGGGGCCGGGCTGCAGCTTTCTCTCAGCTCACACACTGCAGTGCGGGCGCGGCCCGGCCAGGGGCCTGCAGGGCGTGTGGCTTAACCGGTCAAGCCAGCGAGCAGCCGACCTGTCAGGAGAAAACGGGGTGTTGGTATAAAGTGACTCTTACGACCTTCAGCTTTCGAGGAAGATACTCTGAGGCCTGCAGCTGCTGCTGCAGCGACTGACAGAACTCAGAGGCCTAGGCCAGGAGGAGTGTGACCCAAGGGTGTTCCTGCCCAGGACAGGCTCGACGGCAGAGCTTGAGCGGGCAAGATGGGCCGCCAGCCACAGGCCAGTCCGGCCCATGATGTAAGAGTGGGTTGTGCATTTTTAAAGCCTTGTAAAAACCAAAATACGGGGTGCGTGCGTGAACCCCGTCTTCTCTGGCCCCCGTGCAGGGTGCGGCCCGGGCTCGAGGTCGTGGGAACCGGTCATGGGATGCAGGACGGCACGGGAGCATGCCGTCTCCCGTTTCAGGAGGAAGCGTGCTGACTCTCCTCTTGTGTACCATGCAGGGAGTCACCCTCCCAAAGGGGCGGACGTCGCTGAGCAAGCTCCGTCCTCCAGGGATGCTGAGGAGGGCAGGCAGGCGTCCGGGGACGAGCCGAGCAACGGGCTTGGGAAGCCCACGAGGGAGGTCAACGGGGCCTGGCCCTTGTGTGGCCAGGCGGAAGAGAGGGGCGCCCGGCCCGCCGCCCGCACCCCACTGGCCGATGGGAGGGGGCCCCCGGTGTGTGCGCAGCAGCACGGCCAGACGGCCGAGAAGCGGCCCGCCCCGGGCATGGCCAGCAGTGACCTGGACTTCGAGCTGTCCAGCGACAGCGAGAGCAGCAGCGAGTCAGAGGGTCAGTCGTCCTCCGCCACCTCTGATGGCGAAAGTGGGGAGAGGAGGGGCCGGAAAAAGCCGAAGGCCACTCGGGACGCTGGGAAAGTCGTGCTGCCGGGCGGCGCCCCCGGCCCCGGAGGGGCACCCCCCGCGGGGGCCGGCCACGGCGCGGAGCCCAGGCTGGGCGTGCAGGCGGACCTGCAGGCCGACGGCGAGCGGGACAGCCTGTGCGGGCTGGCGGGCGGCGGCGCCGACAGGAAGGAGGCCGAGACCGAGTCCCAGAACAGCGAGCAGTCGGGCATCACCGCGGGCGAGTCGCTGGACCAGAGCGTGGAGGAGGAGGAGGAGGAGGAGGACGCCGACGCCGATGACCACCTGGTGCACCTGGAGGAGATCCTCGCCCGCGTGCACTCCGACTACTACGCCCGGTACGACCGCTACCTGCGCGGGGAGGCCCCGGACGCCCCCGACATCCGGAAGATCGTGCCCGAGCTCAAGAGCAGGGTGCTGGCGGACGTGGCCATCATCTTCAGTGGGCTGCACCCCACCAACTTCCCGGTGGAGAAGACCCGGGAGCACTACCACGCCACGGCCCTCGGGGCCAAGATCCTCACCCAGCTGGTGCTGGACCCTGACGCCCCCGACAGGGCCACCCACCTGATCGCGGCACGGGCAGGTAAGTGGCGGCTCCCCTCCGGGCCCCGGGGTGGGCCGTGCTGAGCCCCAAACACGCGTGCGGCCCCTGTCTCCGGGGGCAGGACGAGCCCACGCTGGCCGGCCTCGGCCTGCGGACCGTCTGGTGCGTGCCACACTTGGCACGGGGCCCCTGGCGGCGCCCAGGTCTGAGCGCCTCGTCCCGCACAGGCACGGAGAAGGTGCGCCAGGCGCAGGAGTGCGGCCGGCTGCACGTGGTCAACCCCGACTGGCTGTGGAGCTGCCTGGAGCGGTGGGACCGGGTGGAGGAGCAGCTGTTCCCGCTGAGCGACGACTACGGCAAAGCCACGCGGTGAGGGGCCCGCGGCGCTTCGCGCCCAGTGCTTGTGCCTCAGGACGAAGGGGTCACGTCCGCACCTTTGCCCTCGGCCCTCGGGCTGCGGCGGTGGGTGTCCTGTGCCCCCCACCCGTCCTCTGCTCCCTCACGAGCCCCGTTCTCGCCCCTCAGGGAGGACGGCCCGGCAGCCTTTCCCGAGAGGCAGGGTGCACTCCTGCCCACCCTGTTCCACCCGACGCCCGTCCACCCACGGGCCCAGCCGGGGCCCGAGGTCCGGATCTACGACGCGAGCACGGGCAAACTCATCCGGAAGGGCACCACTGGCCCCGGGCCGCCCAGCCCTCCGCCGGTGCACGCGGAGCGCCCCTCCTTCAGGTACGTGCGAGCCCGTGCGCGGCCCCGGCCTGAGCCCGTGTTCTGCACACGCCTCGCCACTTCCACAGCCGCTGCTTTCCCTGTCCTCTCCTGTCTCGGTGCCAAGACTGGGGCAAGCCAGTCCAAGGCCTCTTCCCTGGCGCGGCCTGCACACGTGCCCAGGTGTGCACACGGTCGCACACGGTCCAGTGCTGCCCTCCACGAGCGGTGTGCTTTGCCGCCCAACCTGAGCCACACGGCAGACGACAGGCCAGGGAGGAGCCAGACCTCGCCCTGACCGCCTCGCCTTTCAGGCCTGTGCCTTCCACCAGACCGGGCGCCGTTGTCATGGGGGACGAGGGACAGCTCTGGGCCTGCGGGAGCTGGCTGTGCCGCCCCTGCTGAGCAGGCCCCGCCTCCCCTGGCCGTCCTGCCCGCGTCTGCGCTCAGCCCAGACGGGAGGTGCTGGCGATGGCGCTTCGGGAATGGGGACGGAGGGGGGAGAGAGCTGACGGGGTCGGGCCGGCGCTGCCTGAGGGCAGGGGGCGGGGCGGGGCGCCCACGGAGCCGCAGGCCATCCCCACACTCCACTCCTGCCCTTCCCTTCCCCGGCGTGGGCTGGAAACCCCGCTCGGCCTGGAGCTGACCCCCTGTTCCCCCGGCCATCACCGCAGGGCCATCTGGGAGGCATGATGCAGGTCTGAAGTTTGGCTTTTAAAGCGCGGCTGCCGTGTGACGCCCCGTGGCGAGTGCGTGGGGTCCCGCATCCAGGTCCCCGCTCCTTCCTGGAGACCCCTCTCCCAGGAGCCGTCCGCACCATGAGCAGCCACAGTGGCAGTGGCCTTTCCTCTGCCCTGGCTCCCATGGGCTCACCAGGGGGCTCCGTAAGGACGGGCTGTCCCCGACCCCGCTCTTGGGCTCCGGGTGCAGGTAGACAGCCTGGGGCAGGCCGCACCGAGTGGGCTTTTGGCTGGTGGTTTGTTATTTGCGCTTGAAGGTGTTGTCTCTGGCTGAACTCAACCGTTTAGAGTTACGTCGTGACCTCAGGCGTCGCTGTTCCTCAGGGTCACCCTCTCGCGTCGGCGGAGGGGACGGTGCCGGCGGCTCAGGCGCCGACGACGTGCGGTGTTCGCTGTGAGGCCCCCCTTGAACGCTCCTCACGGTGGACTCCTACGTGCCCCCCCCCCCCCCCGTTTTCGAAAACCAGGGTCCCGCTGTCGGTCCAGGTGCGCGTGCCGAGGTGCCGCTGTTCTGAGGACGCGAGGACGGAGCAGGCGCGTGGCCGCCTCTCCCGCCAGCTGCCCCCAGGTGGCCGGCAGCCCGCGAGGCTCCGCTGGGGCAGGTGGGGGGCTTCGCTCCGTCCGCGGGGGGCAGGGGCCCGGGGCAGACGTGCCTGCGGCCTCCGAGAGCAGTCCGTTCAGGCTGCCTGCGAGGTGCTGGGCTGTCGTTGGCGGCGCCGCGCTCTGCTGCCCCAGGGTGCCGGCGGACGGCGCGCTCTGCACCTCGTCGGCCCCCTGTCCCCGCGCGGAGCGTGGCACGTGTCGTGCGTGCTGTGGACGTGGTGCCTTGGCTCTGTGTTTTGAGTCCCTTCCGAGCGCCGGGCTCCGACGTGCCCCGGGACGTGGGTGCTGCGGTCCCGGCTCACAGGGGGGGTGCGGAACGGTCGAGTGACAGGCGGTTGCGAAGGGGCTTCGCCCGCAGAGGCTCCTGAGCAGCGCAGACGGCGGGAGCCGGGACGGCAGCCCCTGCGGGGGGCTCCGACGTGCCCCAGTGGCCCCCGGGCCTCCACAGAGCTGTGGGGGGACCTCCACGTGGGCCTGGCGCTGTCGCGCTGGAGCAGTAGAGGCCAGCGGCGTCCGGCTGAGCCCAAGAGGGGCCGGGTGGCGGTGGGGCTGCTGTGCGTCCCCGTGCAGGCACCGCCGGGCCCTGCGGGGTGTCGTGGCACCTCAGGCATCCAGCGCGCACGCCAGGCCCTGGTGCTCCGGGCCCAGGGCCGCCGCCTCCGTCGGGCTCGGCCCTTCCTCCTCGTGGGGGCACACGGTGCTCCTCATCGACGTGAGTGGTGGATCCGTCAGGAGCAGCGGCAGTGACAGCCCTCCAGGGTGTCGCAGCTGGCAAGGGGGGTTCGGGGTTCTGTGCGGCGTCACGTGCGGTGTGAGTCCCAGCTCGGCTCAGTGGGCGGGGGGCGACCGGGAAGGCCCGCGCTGGACGGAGGGTGGCCGGCCGCAGCCCAGGGGCGGCCTGCAGCTGCCGCGGAGTCAGCAGCCGTCACCGCGCGCTTGCGTCAGCGACTCTGAGTTTTTAGGATCTGGTTTTCAGATCATTGGAAATGACATCACAAATGATCGGATTATTTATCTTAATGGTAAGGAACAAGGGCATGTGGTCCGAAAACGTTTGGAATGTTTAAAATTGGGAACGGAAGTGGCTTTTGGAGTGTGCGGCCTCGCTGGAGTACGGGGCGGCAGGCTCGGGCGGCCACACGTTGGCCCTGGGGTGCGGGCAGCTCACGCGGGCAGCGGAATTCCAGGGTCAGGTGACACGACGGAGAGGGGGGTGTTTCACCTCTGCTCGTCCTTCTGAGAAAGATTCACTGGGGCGTAGTTTAAAGAGTTGCCTTTCGATGGGATTTCCTTCTCTTGAACTTGGAAGTGTGATTTCCGACGCCGACCGTGTTGAAGTCCTTGGCAGCGTGTTCCGATGCTCGGGGGGGCGTTGACGGCTCGCGAAGCCTGACCGCTGCTCCTGCGAGTTGGCGGCAGAGCCGGCGTCACCTGGCAGAGTCTGTCGTCTCAGAAGAGAGCTAAGGCTTTTTTTCAAAATGATCTTTGTTAATTTTTTCTATTTCTCTGCACCTGTACATATCGGAAAGCTCATGTTTTTCTAAAATTACTGGACGTTTGTACAGTTTGATCTGTTTTCGAGATGGATGGAGTCCCCACCTCCGTGAGAACACAAGGCCTCCGCCGTGCGCCCCGCCCCAGCCTAGACGGCGCGGGGACTCGCGATGGCGGCGGCAGGGCCAGGCGGCGTCCCCGGGCGTGCGTGGCCACGCACGGTCGCCTGCGTTCCCGGGGACAGGGGCGGCCGCACCGCCCTGCGCCCTGCGTTTCTGTGGAGAGACCCCCCGACTCAGCACCTGTAGGAGGGTCCCCGTGTCACTTAAATCTGGAGCCTCCGCCCAGCCGTGGGATCTCGCGGTGCGCCCACACGCGGTCACCGAGCGTCAGGACGTCTGTCCCCACTCGCGCAGGCGGCACCTCGGTGCGGGTCGTGCGGGCGGCAGGGCCTTGGAGCTGACCGTGGCCTCGAGGGCCCCGCACCTTCCTGGTGCCCGGGTGCTGACGGCCGCGGGGGGCGCCGCTTCCCCCAACCCCTGGGATCGGCGACTCAGCCTGCTCAGTGCCCGGAGCCTCTTGCGACAAGGCCCCTGGAGGCTCCGAGAACCCCGAGTCTGCGGCTCCGGCTGTGCCGCTCTGGGTTCCGGGATCAGCTGCTGGCTCGCCGGGGGACTTGGAGTGTCCGAGGTCCTGGGTGAGTGTGGGGCGCGGTCTCTGGCTGCTGTGGGCGTGTGGAAAATGTAGGGTTCAGAGTGGTTCCCCTCAGGCAGCATTTGCTCAGGGCTCACCTGATGCCGAGGCCGCCGCAGGGTGACGGGCAAACTCGGGGGACAGTCAGAGTCTAACCCTGGGGCTTCCCACGGGCACCGCCGTCGGGCGCGTGTGGGGTGATGGCGAGGGGCCCTCGCGGGGGCGTGTGGGTGCTCCCCTGGAGACGCGGGCCCCAGGAGGAGCGCCGGGGTCACGGCCTGGCAGTTGTGAACGTTTAATTTTTTCTTTTAATTAAGGTTATATTTTAAGGTAGTTGTAGGTTCGCAGCAGTTGTAAGAAATAACGGGGGAAGACCTGGCTTCCTCCAGGGGCAGCATCTGGCCTACTGCAGCCAGCCTCACAGCCGACACCCCGCAGAGACAGGGCCTCCTCTGCCCGTGGCCCCCGTCGCCCTGTCTGGCCGCACGTACGCCCAGCCGCCCCGCGGCCCCGCCCGCTGGCGCGCGCCCCTCCCTCGGCCGCCAGTCGCCCCGTCCCCATCGCTGTGCCGCGCCCTGGGAGCCGTCCACCTGCCGCGCCCCCCTCGGGGCCGCCGCAGACAGGGCTGCTCAGACGCCGGGGCCCTCCGTGTCCCCGGGGCCGTGCTGGCGGTGCGCCGAGAGCCGAGTGTGTGCGCCGTGCAGTGCGGGCTCGGCCGGCGCGTTCCGTGGGCCGGGACCTGCGCGGCGGCCGGCGGCCGGCGGTGCCGCTCGTCTGCGTTGGCGCCGCAGGCGGGCGTGCGGTGCGGGTCCAGCCTGCGCCGCCTCGAGGCTGGCGTGTTGCGTGCGCCCAGCGCCGCCCGGCGGCCCCGTCTTCCGCCCGCTTTCCGTGCGCGGAGAGGCTGCCGAGGGTCCGCGCTCGCCGTGCTTTGGGCGCTGGCCGGTGTCGCTGTGTGGCTCGCAGACGCCCTCCCCCCGTCGCTCGTCTGCGCCCCCTCGGCAGAGTCTTCGGCAGAGCCACGGTGTCCGTTTTGGGGAGTCTCCGTTCTTCAGTTTTTCTTCTCGAGTTAGACTTTCGGTGTCAAGTCTGCTGATTCTGCCCTGGTGCCCCGGTCCCGAAGGGTTTCCTCCGCTGTGCCCTGGAAGGGTCCTAGTTCCCGGGGATGTGTCGGTCCGGGGACCGCTCGAGGCAGTTCTGATGTGGGGGGCCTCCCCCCGCCCCGCCCCGCGCCCTGGTGGGCCCTGTGTCCGTGACTGTCTGCGGGTCCGCACGCAGCCCTGCCTTCCTCCGGGCCTCGGCGGGGCTCTGCGTGTGCCGCCCGCCGTGGAGTCCTGGAGACGCCCGGCTCCAGGTGAGCGGGGCCCGGCGCCGCGCCTGCACCGCGGGGCCTCCTCGCCCGCAGTCGGCTTCTCACTGAGGCGTGTCGGTGTGTGTCACGATCTGCCGGGCTCCTCGGGTCCGGGTCCGAGGCCGGCCCTGCTCTGCTCCGCCGCGCCCTCCCCCCGCAGGGCGCCCGTGGCACGGAGGTCGAGCTCCCTGTTACCGCCTCACACGTCCTCGACGCCGCGTTCGCTTTTCCTTTTCGGGCTGATTCTCCCTGCCGTTCCGGTCGAGTGGTTTCCACTGCGACGTTGAACCCGCCCCGTGCGCCTCGTGGGTCGGTCACCACACTGTCCGGCTTTGAAGCTCCGCGTGGCTCCTCCCCACGTCTGTTCGCTTGCTGAGCCCGTTGCATCCAGCAAGCTGGCGACTGCTGGTCGCGGCGTTTTTTCCTGGCGTTTCGGAGTCTTTGTCGGTTGATTCCGTCACCTTCATCATCTCAGAGTTGACCTCTGCCGATCGGCCTTCCCACTTGGTTTCAGATCTTCCCCGTTCTCGGTGTGACAAGAGACTTCCAGCCGAAACGTGGACCGGCTCATCTCCCGTTAGGAGAGTCCGTTTCCTGGTGCCCCTGGCTCTGCTCCAGGCACCACGTCATCTCTGCCGGGGCCGAGGGGTCCACGTCCTCACTCGGCCTGTCGACCCCTGGAAGTGGGTCCCTGATGCTGCACGGCCCCGGGGGTTCCGTGTGGCCACCGGTGACACCTCCCTGCCTGGCGTGGGGGCCTCATCCCTGCAGGGTGGGGGTCACAGGCAGGGAGAGGGCCTTGGCACCCCGCTCAGCATCCTCGAGACCACCAGTGGCAGGCGGGTCCCTTGCCCGTGGGTGGGCCGCAGTGCCAGCCTGGAGCGGACACTAGGCCCTGTCCTGCAGGGCGCGGGCCGCTCCGGGGCCCGTGTCTGCCTGTGGGGTCTCCAGGCTGCCAGCCCCTGGCCATCTGAGCAGAATGGAAGCAAGGTCGCCGTAGAGCCGGTCGTGGCCGCGGAACCCCTGCCTGGCGGCCTGCACTCCGCATGTGTCTGCCACCTCAGGGCCCCGGTGGCGGGGTCTGCGGCCGCACCTCCGCAGGAAGCCTGCGTCCAGCCTCGATTTCAGAAACGGCAGTGGCCTCCCTGTCTCTCCTTCCGGTCACATTCACGTCTCCGCTTTTGGGGGGGCTGTGAGCAGCATGGTCCTTCCAGGTGCTAGGGACGGGAGCTTTCAGTCTGCGGGGTTCGTCTGCCGAGCTCACGTTAAAACACTCGTCAAGTTTGAAATAGCAGTAAACGTGGCGCGTTAGCACAATACCAGTTTTCCAGTGAAAAGCGATTTTCCAGATCAGAAAGCAACGCCGCCGTCTGGCCGAGTGAGGACAGTGGCTCCACCGCCCGTGCGTCGGCCCCCAGTGGCCTGCTGCGTGCCGGACACACGGGCGGGGGTTCTGGCCACCCCCAGGGCGTGGCGGGTGGGGGAGCCCCCCGGCTCGGGGGCCCGCGTCACGAGCCGAAGAGCAGGCGCCTCTGCCAGTGCTCGCGCCCGCAGCCCGAGGGGCCCAGGGGGCCTCCTGGTCGGCTTCGAAGAGGAACGCGCTTGTGCTCCAGCCCTGTTTTCTTCAAACTAAGGAACCCGCTTTTCTGAAGAGAGAAAATACGTGTCGTGTGTTAGTTTTTTTGCCACGTTTTCACATTCCCCGTCGGAGCTGCAGGGGCTTGGAGCAGATGCTAAGGGTGTGCACGGCAGCGTCCTGGTCAGCGGGGCGTGGGCCCTGGACAGTGCGGGCTCAGTCAAACCCGCAGGTGACTTTCAGCTCCCAGAGACCTTCACCGGTCCCTGAGTACCCACAGGGGACGGGTTCCAGGACCCCCACGGAGCCCCCACGGCGGCCCGGAAGTGGGCCAGGCGCTGAGTGGAGGAGGCCGACGTGCGGGCAGGCCCCCCGTCCCGCCTCTGCCCTTCCCCAGGCAGGTCCCCCGTCCCGCCTCTGCCCTGGACAGGCAGCCGCAGCGAGCACGCCGCTCCAGCCTGAGGAGTTTCCCCTTCATTGGCTCGGTGATGAGTGCAGCGCGGTCGCTGCTTTCTAATCCTGTTTCGGACTCGGTCCCCCCACTTTTTCCAAAGAAGGCGCGTTTGCTGCGCCGTCTCCGTGCCTTAGCGGGCGAACGTGGTCAGTGCCGGCCGTGAGGCCCTGGAGGGCCCCGTGCCCGGCCCCGTGCCCGGCGCCGGCCCGCAGAGCAGCGGGCCGTGGGAACGGCGCCCGAGAGCGCACCTCCCCGCGCGCACGAGTCCTCGCGGTCTCCGACGTCGTGGCACACTCCGAGCGCGTGTGCGAGGCCTCGCACGGCAAGGGGAGCGCGTGTGGCGGGAGGCTCGAGTCGGTGCCGGTGGAGCTGGGACCGCGACGTCGCCGCAGAGCCTCTGTGACGTGCCCGTGGCGAGGGCTCCAGAGCAGGTGCATCTCGGACCTTGGTGGTTGGTTATTGAATTAGAAGTTGAACCGAAGTACGGCACGTAATCCTCAGCTGCCTTCGTCTGCTGTTTGTGGACGGAGGACGTGAACTTCGGCCTAGGGCAGCCTGTTTCTTAAATTTGCTATCACTTTTTTTGTTTTGTTTTCTGTTGATGGCCTGGATAGTTTAGAAACAGGTTTGGGGGGGGTGTGTTTTTGCTTTTTTGTTCTAACTTTGTGGCCGGCCTGCTGTCATAAACACTTCCTGCTGGTTTCTAAAGAGTTTTTCATCATCTCTCGCCATATTTGCCTTTTGTTCTAAACTGCGTGCAGGCGGCGGACGCCCTGGGGGCTGCGGCGGCTCGTGGACAGAAGGCTCCTCTGCCCCGCGGCTGCACAGCCTGCGGAGGCCGGAGCTAGGGAGCACGCGGCACGAGCCATCTGTGCACGCACGTGTGCGCTCACCTGACTCAGTGCTGGAAAGGTGACTGCAAACCGACTTTCCTCATGTGGGACCTAAAATATTCATTTCAGAGCTGTTGAGCCACACCAGCAGCAGCTGTTTGGTGAAGAGTTGCCAGATAACCCAGATGGAGAGCAGCCTGGTCCTTCTAGAAGAAAGCGACAGCCCAGCATGTCAGAGACCATGCCGCTGTACACTCTGTGTAAGGAGGACTTAGAGAGTATGGACAAAGAGGTGAGCCCCTCGGCCTGCGGGACCGGTGCCCTCGGCGCCGCCCCGGTGGCCAGCCCCCCCGGGCCCGGCGCAGCAGCGGGCCCAGCACCCCGGGGTCTCCCGGCGCCCGCCCGCGTGTGGCAGTGAGCACCGTCGCCGGCCCCGCCTCCCGCTCCCTGCCTGACCTCGAGGGCGCCCGACGGGCGTCTGGAGCCGTCGTTGGTGAGGGGCTGCCCCAGGCATCGGGCGGGTGGGCCGCGCCCGGAGCAGCTGGCCGTTACACCGCTGGTTTTCGGCCGCGTCGCCGTGTGCTGCCCAGCGCGCGGGGGCGGTGACGACGGGGCCCCGAGGCCGCCTGGCGCTGGCGACGACACACCGCAGGGCTCCCGCAGGGCCCGGACCGAACTGACGCGGCTGCGTCAGGCAGCGCTGCTGTCTGTCTCCTGGCCCGTCTCGAAGGACAGACGCCCTCCCGTTAGCCGGGCCTCGTCCCCGTGCCCCGCGCCCCCCCGGCTCTGACCGCCCCGCCTCCCGTCACGGGCCAGGCCTGCGGGTGGTTCGCCACGTCCCCGGGTGCCTGCCGCTCAGGGCCGGTGCGGGGAAGGTAGGCGGCAGCACGGGGCCTCCCCACTCCGTCTGGAGGCAGACCGCTGGCCACACTCACGCTCGCCGTTCGGCATGACGGGCCGCGCGGGCAGAAATCTCGGTTCCCCTTGGGGACACCGGGCGAGCAGGGAGGAGGAAGGCGGTGTCTCAGGGGCCTTGGGGGCAGGTGCTGGTGGCCAGAGGCACCTCACCAGGGCCTCGGGTCGTCACCCGCAGACAGTCTGTCGTGACAGTTAAACCCTGTTTTCGGATGGGCCGATTCCTCTCTTTGCCATCGTCTTTTTGAACATTTAGCCAGTACACGGTAGTTTGTTCCGTAAACGTGTTTTCTCTGAAAGAATTTCCTCAGCATGACTTCTCTGGCTCCAAGCCCAGATCTGGGACTTTCCTTCTGCAAGGGACACCACCCACTTTGGAGGGGCCAGGAAGGGCAGACGCCTGGGCCCCTCACTTCTCTCCCCCTGGCCACCTGTCCATCTTCCTGGTCGGTTATGCGATGACTTCACTCCCCTGTCCCCGCTCGTCCTACTCAGTTACGCGGTGACTTCATTGCCCTGGTCCCGGTAGTCCTGGTCGGTTATGGGGTGAGTTCGCCACTGTGCCCGGCGTAGACACTGTCCAGTCTGTCAGGCAGTGATGACATTTTTGGTTCTTGTTTTGTATCAGGAATCGAACTCTTAATTTCAAATGAAAGTGTTAAACGCGACCGTCAGCCTGAAACCTAATCATTTCTACAAAAACAAACATTAGACTTAAAGCAGTAGACATGGCTCTCAGGACCAGGAGGAGCGAGGTGAGGGCCGTCCTAGATGCCCCCCCCGGGGCCTCCGTCCAGGGAGCGGCTGAGGTCGGAGTGGCCGGGGCTCGGCTGGACTCACAGCAGGGAGCGGCTTCGGTGCCTGTGGGCCTCCGTGGCCAGGAAGCAGAGGTTGTGGAGCTGCCCACCCCGCCCTCCTCTGGGGGGCATCCTCGTCTTCCGCCCCGCATGGAGGGCCAGGGCTGTGGGTTTGGAGTTCGGAAGCTGAGGAACGTGGGGAGGGAACGTGCCGGGAGTGGCCGGCGGCGCTGGCGTGGCCTGCCGTCCCCGAGGCTGCGTGGGACAGGGAAGAGTCCTCTGGAGTCGCCCAGCAGCTGAGCAGCAGGCGGGTGTTTGCGCTCAGAGCAGAGTAAAGCCCTCCAGCCCTGTGTCCCTGGCTGCCAGAGGTGGGCCACAGAGTGAAGCGTCCCCCTGCGTCTGCTCCCCAAATCCCGTGCAGGGTCCCCGGGCGGCTTGCGAGGCGCGGCCCAGCTCTGCTCCCCCCGCCTGCGCTGGGGGCCGCGGGGACGGAGCCCAGGCTGGGAGGGCTTGTGCAGACGGTTCTGAGTGACGAGCCCACGGCCTTCTGAACACGGACCCGTTGTCGGAGCCGAGCGTCCGCCAGCTCGTCCAGAGTGTCGTCTCGTGCACGGGGGTCCTTGTCCTCACAGGACGGTTCACGGCAGACGGCTTTCACTCCCCTCCGGTTTCTGTACGTTCGCGCACGCTGGAGGCTTCCCTCAGGTGCCCTGTTTCGGGTCCATTCCGCCTCGATTCATCAGCAAATGGCCTTTCGGTCGAGCGACGGGATGTTTCTGGCATGTGTCCTTCAGTGGATCCTCCGCCGAAAGTATTTCAGACGAGTTCTCGGAACCGTGGAATCTGCCGCCGTCACCTGACGGCTCACGTGGCTGCCCGGTGGCGCGCTCTGCTCGGCGCGGTAATTGGAGAGTCCTGGGAAGCGTGCGTGACCGGGACCCTGCTCGCCTGTGCCGGCCTGAGGCCCTGAGCTGGCGCCGTGACTCCAGGCCTGGTGCAGGTGCCGTTGAGTCCACCGGGGGGCTCTCCAGTCCGGCCGTGCCCCGCGCGCAGGGACGCGTTCACTGTGTCCTCCAGCGGCACATTCTCACGGCCGCTTCCGGGGGCCCCACGGCCCAGGCCCTGCCGTGCTCAGCCGCCCTCTCCCCGGACGTGCCCTGGGGTCCCGCGGCCGCCCCGTGGGGCTGACACAGACCGCGTCTCCTGAAGGGCCGCGGAGTGCGTGCGTGTGGCACCGCGTGGCTCTGCGTGGCGTGGCGTGCCGTGCACACGCGGGCGGCCCTCGCGGTCCAGCGTGCGAGTCGGTGCGAGACGCGAGTGTCGTGTCCCGTGCGGGCGCCTGGTCGCTTGCTTTTGTGCGTGTGCGCGTAGTGGGCCCCTCGCTGGGCCGTGCGCCCACACGTCCTTGGAGTCGGGCACAGACCCGCCGTCTGGGGAGTTAGTGTCCGGAGGCGGCCACATGGCCCCAGGGGAGCTCAGGCCGCGCACGCGAGCCAGACACAGGCCAGTGCAGCATCCGGTCAGCGCCCCGAGCTTCCCGGAGGTCCTGGGGACCCCGCGGCGACCTCGGCCTGCGGCCGTCGCCCCTCACGGCGGCCTGGGGTGCGAGGCCAGCGCGTGCGGGGTCACCACGTCCCGGATGAAGCCGCACGTCACCGCCGGCCCTGGACGCCGCAGTGGAGCGTGCCTCCCGGCAGCCGCGGGGCACCGGCCCGGGGGACGGCGGGTGGGGCGCGGCCCGTCGTGGGGCCCCCCAGTGTCTGCTCGCAGGCCGGCACCGTCAGCGCGCGCGCCCCTCCCCGGCGCGAGTCCGTCCGTGTCCTGCCGCTCTGGCCCGAGGAAAGTTCGGGAAGGGGCTGGAGGGCAGGCTCGGGGTGGGCGCGGGTCGGCGGTGCTGCTGGCGGGGCTGCGGCCCCCCGGCCTGCGGTCCTCCGTCCGCTCCGAGGCGCCCGCTCAGTGCCGCAGGCGTCTGGCGCTGGGAGGCGCATCCTGCGGGTGGCGGGGGCGCACGGCGCTCCAGGGCGTGACCCAGCCGCAGGGCGGCGCCCGCCCGGCCCCCGCCGTGCCCTCCGCCCCGTGTGCGCGTGTGTGCGCCCCGCGCGCGTGCCCCGTGTCAGGACGAGGAGCCGGGTCAGCCCCTTCGTTTCGTCGACCTGCACGTGGCCGGCCACAAGCCAGAACTCGATCCGGAGGTGTGCGCGTCGCTTTCTGAGGCCGACGAGAAGCTCGCGTGGCGGGGGGTGGCTCCTGGCCCCGCAGCGGGAGGGAGACCCCCCTCTGAGCAGGAGTCACACGGGCATCGCGTGCACGTGAGGGTTGGAGTCCCGGGGAGCGTGAGGCGTGCGTGGGGGCCAGGTGACCGGCGTCGGGGCGGCCCCGCACTCGTGGGCCTTCCGGGTCAGAGGGGGGCTCGCGGGGGCGCGGGAGGCACCCCGTCGCCTGGCGGGCAGGGGTCGGGGGGGTCCGGGCTCAGGGTGGGGTGGAGTGCGAGGGGCCCTGGGAAGAGCCAGCGTGCGGGGGTCTCCGGGTGTGTTCCCGCCCACCCCACCCCCGGCTTTCTGGGGCAGCCCCCGAGATCAGCGCGCTGGGGGCAGAGAGGGTGGGGGCGCCCACCCATCTGTTTCGTGTGCCCTGTGAGCCGCCCGGTCTCGGAGGAGGGTCCCTGGCTCCACGGACAAGCTGGCCCCGGGCTCACCTCGCGAGCACAGACACGGAACAGACCCGAGGAGAGGGTCAGAGGCCGTGAGACCTGGCCTGCGAGGGGACCCCCGTGTGTGCGGACAGGCGGGACGCAACTTCCCGTCACAGCCCGGCCGGCCCGGTCGGGGGCCAGGCGCAGTCGTGTCGCTCAGGCATGAGCTCGCACACGCACATGCACACGCACACACACGGGCGCTGGAGGGCCGTCCGGCTCGGGCCTCAGGAAGCAGGCGTGTGCAGGTGCTCCTGGCCTTGCGGAGACGCGGTTCCAGGCGACACGTGACGGCAGCGTTGACGCGGCCCAGGAGCGGCGGAGGGACGTGCTCCGCGAGTCCTCGGGGCCCGGCGGGCCCTGTCGCCGGGGCGCGGGCGGGCAGCTCACCCGCAACTCGGCCTTCAGGAGTTTCCTGGCGGACCGCTTGGGCCGAGGGACGGACGGGGACGGCCACGTCCCTGCCGCCTCCCGCCTTCACCGCAGTCTGGGCCTCCGCCTCGCCGGTGTCCACAGCCGCCAGGGCGTGGGGGGGTTCCGCCTGTGACCTCAGCCAATTCTTACAGCGTGGGATTTCCACAAGGCCCGGAAGGGACCGTCCTCAAGCGTCGGAGTCCCCGTCACAGCTTCTCACAGAACGAGGGAAGCGTGAGAACCGGGCCGACACCAGGCCCGAAGGGGGCGCAGGCTGTACGTTTCTGGGGTTCGGAGGTTGAAAGCCTGCGAGAGAACGTCCCTGTGCCCGCTCGCTGGCCGGGCGGCCCCGTCACTGGCACGTGCTCGCCCGCGGGCACACGCAGTAGCCCTGCTGCAGGGTCGACTGCCTCCCCTCTGTGTCCCTCGAGTGGCGTGTCTCGTTGGGCCCCCTACAGACGTTTTAGGGGGGTTCGGTGTCGACTGGAGACGGGGCGGCGGGTCATCACCCGCGTGGGCGACGGTGCCGGTTCCCAGCACTGCAGCTTTGCTGAGTGCCGCCGTCACCGCAGCCAGCCCCGGGGCCCCGGCTCCCTCCACGCCCCGCTGTGCTCCGGCGGGGTGGACCGGCCCTGCCGTCCCGGGTTCCGGTGGAGACGGCTCGGGTGGCAGGCCGTTCGTTGAGGTCACTGTCTAAGATAGCACCGGGTCCTCTGCTCGCAGGCACGGGACACTTAGGTGACCAGGTGTTTCGGCCACAAACTGCCCAGACCGCACACCTGGGAGCTCAGTCCCACCCCAGACACCAGTACAACTAGGGCCCCAGCTCGTCAGCCGGCCTCTGACGGCCGCCGTGAATCGGGGTCCCGCACCCCTTCCTCGTGTCCCATTGTTCGCCAGAACGGCCCACAGAACCCAGGGCAGCACTCGCCGGGCTCGCCGCGTCGCGCCGTGATGTGGCGGATGTGGTACCGGGTTCTGGCGCGCAGCCAGGTGGAGCGCCACTCCAGGTGCGGTCCAGAAGGCCCCAGGTGCAGCAGCTCCTGTCCCCTGGAGCGGGGCACGCCGCCCTCCCAGTGGGCCCTGTCCCCTCCCTGGGGCCGGAGTGGGGCCGAAGGCACCAGGCTTCTCAGCTCCTGCAGGAGCCCCCCGGGGTCACGGGAGAGCGAGTGCTGCTGTCACCCGGGAAACGCCGAGGGAGCCGGGGACAGAGACCAGCAAATGAAGGTCTCGTTGTTTTGTGCACAGTCAGCAGCTTTACGGATTAGACACACTTGACAGACTGACTAGATAACGGGCCCTCTGAGGTAAAAACGTGATCGTGTTGGCTAAAAGGGTTTCTGGACGCCAGCGTTTGCTGCTTCCGCATTCATCTTTTTGGAGAAAACAGAAACACCTTCGTGTCTGCTTGAGCCCCATTCGTGGCTGCCGTGTCCCCCACGTGAGGTAGCGCCGCCTCCCCGCACCCCCTTTCCACCTTTCTAGGCGGGCGGATGCTGCCTCGGCGGCCCACACGCCTCCAGCAGAGCCACCCGGCAGGGCTTCTGAGGCTGGGGGCTCCGTCCAGGAGCCAGGTGCAGCCGCCAGGGCCGGCGCGTCCGGGCACTTGCCACACGGCCGCCGACGTCCTCGGGCCTCCGCCAGCCGGGCCGATGCTCTGGGCCGAGTGCCACGAGGTCGTGGCCGTCTTGGTGCCGGAGACGCACGTCTTTGGGCACGTCCGTTAGGACGGAGCAGCTCAGGACTCCAGGCGCGCCAGCTCGGCCTCGCTCGGGGGCGCGGCGGCGTGCCGGAGCCGGGGCTGCAGGGCAGGAGGCCGGGCACGAGGCTTCTTGTGCTGAGGGCTGTCGCCCGGCGTCTCCTCTGCTGAAGGATCAGCGTAAACGAGAAGACGAGGCGCGGGGATGGCCGGAGGTCACTCCCGAGGCCGGTCAGGTGCAGGCAGGAGCCAGGGTCCCCCGAGTCCTGCCCGACAGCTCTGCGTGCCGGGCATGGGCGTCAGGAGCAGGGCGGGGGTGGGGTGAGCCTCGCGGCTCCCTCGGGCGCGTCTGGGGCGCCGCTGCGTGCCCCGGCCTGCTTCCTGGGCCGGCACGAGTCGGGGAGCGCCGCCGCTGGCAGCCCTGCCCCCCGCGCCTCCCCGCTGCGTGCGCTGGCGTCGGCGGTCGCTCGGGCCTGCCCCCTCTGCGGGCGCGTCCACGGGCGGCGAGGCCGAGGTCTTTCAGAGAAGCACGAGCGCCCTGTGGCGGGACAGCCCTCCCGCACACGGGGCTCCCTCCTGGGAGCCACGGCCGCGCCCCACTGCCCGGCGCCGGGGTGCGCGGTGGGGCGTGGCCTGCAGGCCCCGGGCAGCCCAGGGTGGCGTCCCACGGCCCGGCCATGGTGCAGCGCGCGGCGGGGCCCCGGCCGGCCTGTCTCCCCGCCAGGCAGAGGGCCCCCCGCCCGTCCGTGCACACACCGACGCCTGCCCCTCCTTCTCCCGCAGGTGGACGACATCCTGGGGGAAGGCAGCGACGAGAGCGACAGCGAGAAGAGGCGGCCGGAGGACGAGCAGGAGGCCGGGCCTCGGCCCAGGGAGCCCACGGCCCCGGGGGCCCCGCAGGGGCCGGAGCCAGCCAGCCAGAGGGGCGCGGGGGACGGCCGTGGGCCCAGGTGAGGACCCCGGCGTCCGGTCGCACACCCAGCGGAGTCGAGCCCTCGGCAGGACGCGGCGGCCGCTCCTGTCGTGCACGGGGGAGTCGTGCGATCCGGGGTGCTGCGTGCCTGCTGCGTGGCGTCCGTGTGCCCT
Organism: Rousettus aegyptiacus; assembly: GCF_014176215.1. Taxonomy (NCBI): domain Eukaryota; kingdom Metazoa; phylum Chordata; class Mammalia; order Chiroptera; family Pteropodidae; genus Rousettus; species Rousettus aegyptiacus. The sequence goes on from NW_023416287.1 coordinate 94,024,497, forward strand.
GTACACACGCGCTGCACATGTAGTCACACGCTCGTCATGCGTGTGCTGTACATGCCCAGTCACATATCCTCCAGGTCAGGCCGTGACCGCTGTCACGGCGCGTCTGCCGGGCGGGCCTGGGGCCTACGTGAGGCTGGCACTGCCTAGGCCCCTCGTCGGGGCAGAGCCGGGACGGGGGCGTTGGGGTCGTGGCCGCGTGTCCCCGGCAGCCTGCGAGGCGGTCGTGCGGGTCGGACCCGCTGCTCCGGGAGCTCCGCGGCGTGTGCCTGCTCACGTCCCCAGGGTCGTCAGCGGAGCTAAGTGATCTGCAGCGGCCCAGGTGGCCGCTGCCGGTGCTCAGTGACGCCTCAGACTCCTCGGCTCCGGCGGCTGTCGCGGACGCAGCGGCTCTGAGGCGCGGGGCCTTGGTTTCCGGGCCCGTGAGCATCTCCCGCTCGTACCCGGCGGTCCCCCGCGGTGACGGTCGGCAGCGTCTGGGCTGTGGGGAGTCCGGTTGTGCCGGCTCGCGGGTGGCGCAGCGGTCGGGGTCCGCGTGAGTGTGCTGCCGGCACGTCCTCTCCGGGAGGTAGGAGCGCGACTCCACGGGGCCCGGGTGAAGGCGTCCCCGTCTGCGGCCACCTGCTCCGTGCGGACAGACTCCCCCGTGAGCCCCCCCTAGGGTCAGAGAGCCCCGCCCAGGCAGGTCCCTCCCCAGCCGCTGCAGCCAAGGCCTGGGGGCTGCCAGGGACCGTGGGCTGCTCGCGCCTCTGCCCTCCGTCCTCCCCTGTGGCTGCGTCACTGCCCCCCGAGCAGCCCCGGCGGGGTGGTCTCCCGGTCTCCTGGTGCGTCGCTAACCCCCGGGCGGTTTCTCAGCAGCATCGGGGGGCTCGTCCCCCACATCTCTGTCCTTGGCAGTGTGAGCCTGGTGGGGAAGGGCGCGGAGGGAGCCTTGTCTGTCCTGGTCCCAGGTTGGGGGGCTCGCGTATCCTCGAACGCAGCTGCGTGACGCCGGCAGCCCTGTGTGGCCCGGTGACAGCCCTGGGCCGCGTGCGCGAGCCGGGCCTCTCAGCGCACGCTTGTCTTCCAGAGGCCACAAGAGGAAGCTGAACGAGGAGGACGCGGCCAGCGAGTCCAGCAGGGAGTCCAGCTGTGAGGACGAGGGGAGCAGCTCGGAGGCCGACGAGATGGCCGCGGCCCTGGAGGCGGAGCTGGACCTCATGTGAGCGGGCCCGGCCCGCGCCCCCGCCCCAGCCCGCCCCCCACAGAGGGCTTTTCTTTTCTCCAGAAAGACCTGTATATTTTGCAACGCTCCATGTACAGAAACACATTATTTTGCAGAAATAGGTGTTTTTAGAAGTTTTACTACAGGAAAGCCTCCTTCTCCGGGAAGGGGACGGACATCGGGCTCAGCAGAGCGCGGCTGCAGCCGCGGTCCGCGGCGTGGGGGTGGGGCTTGGGTCATCTCAGCACGCGGCACGTCCAGGTGAGGCCGGGCGTCCGACGGGGCGCGCAGCGCTGTGGCCTGTGCTCACCCACGGCCGAAGCCAGCAGGACGTGGAGGGCCAGTGGCCCACGCCACATGGCCTGACCACATCCCGCTCCTCAGACATCAGATGTAAAGTTTTTGTATCTATTTCATATTTGAGCCCACGCAGGTTTTTCTTTGATCTAATAAAAACCCTTTTTGTAAGCTCTTGTCCGGTGTGTTGTCGTAGCGAGTGGCCTGTCACGCCCGTCCTGGGGACCCAGCGCACGCCCCACACCTCACGTGGGTGGACAAGCCGCCTCTGAACAGCTCCCTGTTTCAGAGCTCATAAGACGGCGGCCCGAAGGTGCTGGAAGTTTCCAGGCCTCAGCGTCCAGGCGGCTGGGAGGGGGCCCGGCCTGTTCTCCGCAGCCACCCGCTGTCGGTCTCCGTGGGGGGCTCGGAAGCCCCGGAGACGACCGGCAGTGCTGACCTGCCCGCACGGGGTCCCTCGCGTCCAGCGTGTTGGGGGACAGCCGGGTCGTGAGACCCGGCGCAGTGCGCGGTGGCCGCGGGAGGCGGGCCCGGGGCTGGGAACGGGCCCGTGAGCGCCAGGCTGCGGGAGGGGGACACCGAGGCCAGAACAGGAGCACAGAACGACGGCGCCGACTCCCCTGGGCCGCGCGAGGGGCGACCGAGGGCGTGAAAGCTGCACGAGGCCCTGTGGTGGGGCCACGAGGCCCTGTGGTGGGGCCACGAGCCACAGAGAAGCCAGCGGCCGGCCCAGCTCCGCATCCGGGTGGCAGGCGCGGGGCGGGCATGCTCAGGGTGCAGGCGGTCACGCGCGCTCACTGTGGCCGCGCGTTCCGGAACCGTCGCGGCCTTGCGACTGGCCTGCCTTCGCTGGCTGCATGCGCCAGCTCCCGCTGGAAGCGCCGAGACCCGCGCCGCCCAGCCCAGTGCAGGCCTGGGGGCGGCAGGGCCCGGGAGCTCTGCAGAGAAGTGGGGCGAGTGGGGGTCCGGGGCCAGCTGTGTCTTCCGGGCCGGCAGCCTGTCCCGACCCTGCGAGGACTGAGGACGCGTCTTCGTTGACACCAAGCGGCCAGAGCCATGTCCGCGGAGCTCCGGGGCCCGACGCAGGCTGGGAGCCGGCGGGGGGAGGCCCTGAGCACCTGCTCCCTGGGCTTTGCCGGGTCACGTGATCAGAGCAGGACGCTGGCTTTGCTGCTCCAGCTGTCTTGGCAGAGGAGGCACTAACAGCCCCCCAGGACTGCGCCCCAGGCCGCACCGGCCAAAGCAGTGGAGGGGAGGCGGGAGGGGGCGTCTTTCCTGCCGCACACCCGTGGGGCCAGGAGTGGTGGTCCCTGCCGGCCCCGTGAGGGCCTCCGGGGACCCGGCCCCCGGGCAGAGCCGCGCCCAGCAGCACCGCTGATGAGGCTCGAATCCCAAGTGGGACAAGGTTACAAGGTGGCCTCACTTTAGCAGTTGAATGTGTTCCAGAACATTCTCAGGGCAGCTGCTTCCTGACTGCCACCTCCCCAGGGAGACAGTGTTCCAGAAAAGTCGGTGCGGGTTTGCGATGGAGCTCGGATGGGGTGTTTCAGCCTCTGCTTGTGTGGCAGACGTGAGCCAGGGCTACGGGTCAGGACTGACCCAGCTCACGCCATGCTGGAGGAGCAGCTTCGGGCCTCGGCCAGCCCCCGGCGGTCAGCGATGTGCCCGACGGGCCCCGCAGAGGGCTCAGGGCCCCGAGGTCTGAGCACCCACCGGGTGGAGAGCCTGAGCAAGGCCGCCCAGGGCGCGTCGGGGCCCCTCGGCCCCGCAGACCTGCGTGTGCCCTTCCAGGCAGCTGGGCCTGATTCCAGACGTGTCTGGTGCCGCGCGCGTTGCCGGGCTGCACCGGGCGCGGGGTCCCGGGCCCCACCCCCCCCAGGCGCACAGAGGCCGGGCCACACAGCTGCCCCCCGGCTCCGCCCACGAGCCTCGCCGCTGGGGAGGAGAACGGAGTCGAGGCCGGCTGCGCCGTCCTCCCGGGGGCGGGGGCGCCGAGCGGCCGGCCCCCTGGCGGCAGATAGCGGTGCGGGGGGCAGGGCCTGGCTCCATGGGACTGGGGCGCACGGCGTCCAGCACGGCCCCTCGGAGGGGAGGGGGCAGCGGGGTGCCCACCACCGAAGCGGTGCAGCGTGGCGAGGCCCCCGCGGGAGCAGCCCGGGCCGTCCCTGAGCTCGGGGCCAGAGCCCGGAAAGCAAGGCAGCGGGCAGCGGCCGAGGGGGCGGGGGCCGAGGCCACAGCGAGGCCCGCCACACTGCCCACCCGAACACGGACAGGGAACCGACCTGCGCGGTGTCTTTGCAGGGGGCGCCTGCGGTCACAACCCTCCGTGTCTGGCTCGGCACCGTGGGGACTCCCGGGCCATCTGCTCTGAATCGGCGTCCGGAAGTGGACTGGCCAGTCTTGGCCTCCGAGGGCCCCGCCGTGGGCGAGGGGTTCAGAGCTGCCGCACGTGCGCTGGGCGCGCGGCCTCGAACCTGGCTCTGGATGGGCTGAGGCACAGGGGACGTGCGGAGGGCCTGGCAGCCGGGGGCGGGCACTGAGTGTCCGTGCAGGACCTGCTCCTCTGTCATGGTCCCCGCGCCCGCGGGTCACGCTCCGGTCCCACGGTCGAGCACCCGCGTCCCCGGCCACCACTCTGCACCGGCTAGAGCTGCTGCCACGCGAGGCCTGCGGCTGCCCCCACTGTGAGTCACGGTCCCGAGGCCGGCGCTGGCCCGACGAGGAAGAGCACGTGACATGAGACAGCTGGCGGCCGCCTGCCCGCCCAGGCCGGGCCCGTGGCCAGCGGCCCCTGGGGGGGAGTGGCAGGGACCCAGCGGCCCGCAGATCCCTGCATCGTGCCTGCCCGGCACGCAGGGGGCCCCTGGCACGAGGACACAGGACACACGTGCCACCGCTCCGTGGCCTCTCCGTGGCCTCTGGCCCCCACTCCCCGTCAGTCGCTGGCCTGGAACGTCGCCGTGGACAGCGGTGACCCCAGCCAGGTGCGGCTGGAGGGGCAAGCGCCCCGGCCCGGCCCGCACGGCGCCCCCTGCTGCCCCTCCGCTGTGGCGGCTTGCTATCCCGCCTAGGGGCGGGCGGCCCTGCACCTGGACCCTCACTGCCGCGTACGAATGCCGAGTCCCCAGGACTGCTGTAGGAAAGACTTCACACCGCACACGTCCCGCCTTTAGAGGTAGTGTCTTATGAGTTCGTGCGTTTAGCGAATGTTTGGTGCTGAATGCGCGGCCGTGGACGAGGCCGCGCATCTCCGAAAAGGGTCTGCGCAGAGGGGCCGGTGGCACACACGGCAGACAGAGCCGCGTGGCAGGCGTGGCGGCCGGCCCCCGCCCCCCCCCCGCACCCCCCCCAGGCTGCTGCCGGGTGGTCTGACCCTCCTTCACCCCCTCGTTGTGTCCAAGCAGAAAGGAGGCCTCACTGGCTCACGCAGATCCTGTCACACCTCCTGGGCTGCGGCACAATTCGGTGATCGGGACAGATGCGGAGCCGGATTCAAACGTGAACCCCGAGCAGCCACGTGGACGAGCCCAAGAGGGGCGCGGAGGGGCGGCTCGCTGTCCGGCTGGGCCCGGAGCTGAGGCGCCCCTGCCTCCCCGGCATCGGTGGGTGGGGACGCTCCGGGATGAGGCGGGCCGGGCTCCAGACGCCAGAGAGGACCGCTGCCCCTGCCTGAGACGCTGAGGAGCCCTGTGGGGGGGTCCGCCGAGGGCCACAAATTTCCCGCCTGGGCTGGGTTCAGACACAACACAATAATCTAAAATGCAGGACAGAACTCAGGGGCTGATGAGCTTTGCTCTTTAATATGTTTATGTCCTGGCAGGTTTATAAAAGGTAATCTTCGATCCCTGCTGTTTAACGGCGGCCTCCTGCTCACAGCCAGCGAGGCCGCCCCCGCCCGCACCGCCGGGCAAACGGGTGTGCGAAGGGCCTCCACCGACACTCCGAGATGCGCTCAGGTCCCTTTATAGCCTCTTAAGAGCCTCTCTCCTTTTCATAGAACCAAATAAACGCAGAGCTGGAAACCTTGGAGGTGGGGGGAGCCGGCTTCCAGAACCTTCTCAGGACGGATCCTGGGCATCTTGTGAAAGGGCTGGGGGTGGGGCCCGAGAGTCGGCTGTTTGCAACAGCTCCGGGGCCGAGGCCACTGTCCACGGCCACACCGTAGGCAGCTCAGCTCATCCGCCCGCTTTCCTCTGAGGCGAGGGAGCGGAAGACTCGCGGACACAGAGCTCCCCGTCATGTCACTCAGGCGACGAACCGTCCCTCCCTGTCATCTGCTTTTGTCAACTTGCCTTCATCTGCCTTTCTTCTTCGTAAGCTTGTTGCAGGCTCCCAGCTATTTTCAGCACATGCACACACACCCACACACACCTACACGCACACACAAGTGCACACACACCTGTGCACACACTCGTGCACGAATGCACCTACGCGCACAGACACGCGTGCACTCGCATGCACACACGCACGTGCACACACCTCCACACGCACACACGCGCACGCCGGGCCACCGCGGGCAGCGTCCCCGGAACGTGTGGCCGTGAGATGACAGGTGCAAAGCCTGCAGCCCGGCGCGGGGTCTCGGGGACACGCGGGGCGCGGCTGTGCGGGGTTCAGTGCCGCCGCGGTCAGGCCCGAACCCTGCGGGCCACGCCAGGGGTGCTGGTCACAGACACAGTGTCCGGTGCCCGCGTCTGGCCTGCCATTCGTCAAGTCGGCAAACATCCCTGGTTCCAGATCTGAGCGAACTGCCACCTCGCTGACCGCGACGCAGCCCCGCCCTGCACACGGGAGCGGAGGGAGCCACCCGCCCCGGGAGCCTCCGCCCGGCTGCCGGTCCTGCCCCTGGGCCGGACCCCGCGAATGTCCGGGCCCACGTGCAGGCCCCGGGGCCCCGCAGACTCCCGGAGCAGACCCCGCCTCGCGGCCCCGTGGGGGCCCTCGCCGCACAGGCTGCCGGCGGCGTGGGCGACCCCCCAGGGGGAGCTGCTGCCCTCTCCTGCCCGACCGCAAGACGGGGCGCAGGCTGGGAGGGGTGAAGGTCACGCCCTAGGAAGCTCGCAGGGCTGACTCAGAATGACCGCGCTCCCCTTGGTGACAGCTTCCGCAAGACCTCCATCACTCCGGAGCCAGGGGCGGCACCGTTCCATCTGAAATTCAAATTTTCGGTTGTGTAACTTGGCCAGAGTCCAACATGACAAAAAGAAAATTTAAATCTGGCAGCATTTGGTATTTTCCTCTCGGGAGCAACCGTGTGCCTAACGGTTCCACCATCCTGGGGTTCCCACAGCCGCGCCCGAGGCGGGCGGGGGGCCTTCCACCCCGCGCTCACCTGTTCGGAAAGCGGCCACGTTCTCTTTATTTTGGGTTTAATTTTGGTTTGTGTCAAGAGATGGGGAATTTTCAGTCGTTCCTCAGCAAATATAAGAAAATAAGTGAACAGGGTGACCACTCGCACAGGCCTGCTGACCGGTGTGTGGCTTCCGGCCGGACGTGGCATCTGATGCGGTTCCGGTGCGGACGCGGCTGGCGGCTGGGCGGCCCGCGGTGCGGCGCGACCTCACGCCCCGTGTGCACCACGCGGCCGGTCCTCTGGGGCCGAGCCCGGAATCGCCCCGACACGAGCGCCCGCGGCCGGAGCGGCGCCCACGCGCTCGGCCGGCGCCAGCTCTGTGCCGGCCCTGGGGGCCAGCCGAGCCCGGGACACCAGGACCCTCCGCTCACGGCTACGGAGGTGCTGGCGCCCAGGGACTCGGCAGGGCCTCAGCGGGGCCACACTGGGGCGAGCGGCCTCGGGGCGCGCTCTGTCTCCTCCTGTGCTCGTCGCCAGGGTCACGTCTCCTGCCGTGGCGACCACAGGGCGGCCCCGGCTCAGGCGGTGAGGCCGGTGCTGCCTCCCCTCTGGGCCGTGCTGGGGCCGGTCCACCGCCCCGGCGTGTGGACGGGGGCAGGGCCCGGCAGCCCGCGCATGGGTCGAGATGACGGAGAACCTCCCGCTCTGGCGGCTGGCGGGGGACGGGGCCACCAGACCCCGCGGCTCCTCGCCCGGCGGAGGGCGCTGCCTGGCCCCGGGCGGGCGTGGGGTGCAGACGCGAGGCCCTCCAGAAGGCAGTCCCGGGCACCCGCGGCAGGGTCCCTGCTCCGGGGTGACGGGGCGGGGCCCGCTGTCTGGGGGGCTCTTCCGGCCCGCGTTTAACGAGGGGCCCACACGGGACAACAGTGCCTGTGCTTCGCCTCCCGTCCCGGGCCAGCGCCGTCCACCACGGCTGCAGCAGATCACGGGCCTCATCCGTGCGTAATGGAGCAATTAATCTGAAAAGTCTTTAAAGCACGTGCAGGGAGGGGACACCGTGCTGCTGGCCGCGGCCGACTGGAGCGCACTGGCGGGCGGCGGCCTCCCCTGGCCGCGCCCCGCACCCCTCCCCGCCGCGGGGCCCTCTCGCTGCGCCTGGCCTCGGCGTGGCCTCGGCGGCAGCGATGCGGCCGGCAGAGGGTACGACGTGACAAGACGGCTTCGCGCGTCCAGGGGGAGAGAAAGTGGCCAGGAATGGCCCCAGGAGCCTTTCATTCATCCGAGAAAAAAGGGCTTCGGCAGAAACGCCACATGGAAGACAGCGGGTGACGGAGGCTGAAGCCACGTGCGGCACCCGAGCGGCAGCGCGAGGCACACCCGCCCCCCACCGCCCAGCGGCCCCCGCACGCAGACAGCGCAGCCCGCGCGCCCATCCCGCGCGGTCCCACCCGCTCAGAGCGACCGTCCCAGCCGGGGACGCCAGCGGGACCCGAGCTCCCGCACACCGCGCCGAGGGTCCCCGCTGCCAGGAGCGGGGGGTCCCGCCGACTGCGCACGCGCGGGTGAGCAAGGCGCACGAGGGGGCGAAGTGCGGTTGGGGGCGAGCCGCGCCGGGGGCGGGGCGTCTCGGGGGCGCTGGACTGTGAGTGCGGGTCCCTGGCAGGCAGCGGCGAGGCTGGGCCCTGGCCGCAGGGCACCGCTTGGCGGGGCAGGCCATGTCCGGGCCCACCCTGAGTGGGGGGGGGGCCGCGCCCGCGCGTCCGGAGCTGCCCTGTCCAGGGCCTGGCTTGTCCCCGGGTGTGACCGCTGGGAGGGACGCCCCGCGCTGCTCAGACGGGCTCCGTGCCGCGGGACAGGCGGGCGGCCACGTGGGGCGGCAGATGGGGCAGGGCGGGCGCAGATGGAAGCCAGTCGGCGGCGGGAACGCCTCGTGATGGAAACCGGGCCTCGAGGGCTGTCGACGGCCCCCGTCAGCACAGACACACGGCAGCCGCGCGCCCACGCGGGGGGCACCGCGCAGGGGACCGCGAGCGAGGGCGCGAGGCTGCGAGTCCCACGAAAGGGCCACACGCTGCCTAAGCGTGTGGGGAGATGGGCGTTTCTATTAGAGACGGTGCAGGAATGAAGGCGCCAGGGCAGAAGGAGCAGCAGGGCCGGGACGGCCTGGGGGGCGGCGCGCGCTGCGGGCCGTTGCGGCGGCTGCGCCTGGCGGGAGGGGAGGGGGCCTTCGGGACACCAGCCGCGCAAACAGGCACCGCGGCCACACCTGCGGACGGCCAGCCGAGCGCCAGGACGCGCCGACCACGTCCCAGGAAGAAGGGGCGGCAGGCGGGGCGAGAGCTGGGAGCAGGGCACAGCCCCTCCCGACGAGGCCGGCCCCGAGGGCGGCGGGGACTGCCGCTCTGGCCGTGGGGACCGACTTTGCCCCGTCTGGGTGTGTCGTGTGTGGGAGAAAACGTGTCCCTTTTCTCCTCTCACGAGTCTCCTGCCTCTGCGATCTGAGCCACCTGCTTTCTCTGAAGATCGAAGCTGGGCGGCTCGCTTGGGAGGAAGATTTTAAAGCCCACTTACGGCTGAGCGGAGACGGAGAAGCCATCGGCCTCCCCATGCAGCACCCCAGCCTGCCCCATCCCAGGGCCGCTGTCCCATCCCCACAGGTTCAATGGCCGGGGGCGGGGGGTGCCGCCTGCATGGGGAGCTTCTTCTGAGTCAAGTCCCAGGCTCTCGGGCACACCCGGCACCGGTAGGTGCTCGGCTGACACGTGGACGAATATTTACTAAGCTGAGTCGAGGTGAGTGATCTGCTCCCCAATACTGAGCAGCTGCGGACCCCACTCTGCTCACAGAATGAAGCAATTCGATTACTTTCAAGTGTCCTTACATAAAATTTGAGATTGTCTCTGAGATGCATGACACAAGCAAAATCGAGGGTTAAATTCATAAGCACCGAATTGATAGAGGCGGTAAAAGGTTCTCGATTACGCTGAAGACTTACACGATAAGAGACATTCTCAAAAATGCCATGCTGCTCACTGGATCAGGGACAGTTCGCACCAACAAAGCGATGCTGAGAAGCGTTCTGTAAATTTGCCATTAAAATGTGACTTTGAACATTTAGAAATACAGAGCAACACAGCCTCGCTCGCCTGGCAGCGGGGGAGAGAAGGCCCAGCCGCCGGAGGTCCGCCCCGCGCTTGCCGCGCACGCGCACGGGCAATAGGTCCCGGAGACAGGCCTGCCTCGCCGCAGCCAAGGAAGCCGGGCGCACACAGAGGCCGGGCAGCGGCCAGGGCAGCGCGGCTGCGCTCGGAGCAGCTCACAGAGTTACGCGCACATAACTCAGGAGCACGCCTGGCTCTCGCGTGCACGCCCGCCCCTCCCCCTTGCATGCCCGGCTCCTGCGTGCACACCCGGCTCTCCAGTGCACGCCCGGCTCCCGTGTGCATGCCCGACTCCCGTGTGCATGCCCGGCTCTCGTGTGCACGCCCGACTCCCGTGTGCATGCCGGGCTCTCCAGTGCACACCCGGCTCCCGTGTGCACGCCTGGCTCCCGCGTGCACGCCCGGCTCCCGCGTGCACGCCCGGCTCTCCAGTGCACACCCGACTCCCGTGTGCACGCCCGGCTCTCCAGTGCACGCCCGGCTCCCGCGTGCACGCCCACCTCCCGAGTGCACGCCCACCTCCCGTCTGCACGCCCGACTCCCGCGTGCACGCCCGACTCCCGCGTGCACGCCCGCCTCCCCAGTGCACGCCGTCTGTTCGCAGAGCCGAGCTTTGCCGTCAAGGGCACGTGTGGCGGCCTGGAAGACACAGTACAGAGGGAGCGCGTCCCCCAGGGGGCTGCTTCCCGTCCGGAGCTCAAATTAAGATGAGGAAATAGAAGAACAGGAATGTAGGGCTCGGGGACTTGGGGCAGAGGATGAAATGTCGTGAACAAAGGAGGAAACTTGAGAAAGCGCGGGGGGTGCAGGCTTTGTGCGGGAGACGTTTGATCCATCAAAGTGGAGATGACAGAGCAGATGAGAAGCAGGGGGGGACCGCGGCATCCCACGTACAGGTCGGCGGGCGTCTGGGGGACCCGCGACATGACCTGAGGAATCGCCGACGCTCGCGGGAGAGGAAGGCCAGAGGGGCGCATGCGGGCGGGCCGTCAGGCGGCAGAACGGAGAAGTGGAGGAGGCGGGAGCCCGCGGGAAGGGCCTGGCCGGGAGGGTTGGCTGGCCTCCCCCTGCAGAGCGCGGTGACGGGACTCAGAAACGGGCTCCTTCTGTGAATAAATGAAAGAGAAAGGAAGCCGAGACCCAGGCAGATTCGCTACCAGAAGAACGAACGTGGGCGCAGGGCCGAGGGGGCCAGGGGGGCCCGGAGCGGCGGGCGCGAGGGGCCCGGCATCACCTCCAGCTCTGGAGAGCCAGCGAGCAGGGTCGGGGGGGGGGGGGCGGGGGACAGACAGCAGAAGCCGCGTTGAAGGGCGGGGGCTGGGGAGGGCTGGGCGGTGACAAGGGCCCGGGCTCCTTTACAGGCTCCGGCGTGTTCTGTGACCGATCGTGGCGGTGAGCGCAAACTCGGTGACACCATCGACGTGCACCCTGGGGCGGGTGAAGCCCACAGCGTCTGGATTCCGTCTCTACACAGCTGTGACCCAGAACAGGAGGGAATGGATCATGCGGCTTGGAAAAGCAGTCGGGAAGTGGAAATTACAGTTCAATATCTAGAAGAAAATTACTACTTTGGAAAACACTGGAAAAGGAGGAGGAGATGCCGGGCCCAGCCCCTCCCTCGTTTGTCCGCGCTCGAGATCGCCGACACGCTCCGGTGCCAGGCCCTCGCAGGGCGCAGCCCGGCCGCGTGTCCCTGCGGGCCGCCGTGGTCAGGCTGGGTCCAGCCACGCCCACAACGGTGTCCACGGCAGAGCGTTTTACGAGACGGCGGGAACGTGTCAGGTAACAGTGGCGCAGCACAGGAGTGTTACTTCTGCACACTCGCTAAGGTGCTGTGGGCGCCTGGAAAGCATTGCAAGTGTTTATTTCCTGTTCAGGGGTGAAAATCCAGCGCGTGTTACGATGCTAGTTTCACATATAAACAAAAACATTTTCATGTTGAGAAAGTACCAAAACAGCAACAGTGACAAAGTCTTAACAGATGGAAATACAGGGAGTTTCTTATTTTCTCCTTTACATCTCTCACGGAAAGGCTACTAAGTTTCTACGAGGCCACTTGTCACATATGAAAACCACGAAGACCACGCAAATGTTTCTCCCTCCCCTGAAGCAGAAGCCGCACGGAGGGCGGACGCAGCCACCAAGAGTGCACTCCGTGTTCTGCAGGGAGAGCAGCAGGGAGCAGGGAGCCTGCTGGGAGGCGCAGGCCACCGCGCGCCATCCGGTCCCCTGGCAGCCCTGCCCTGTCGCCCCGACGCCGCCGAACGGCGGTCTCAGCAACGATCAGAAACAGAGTGAAACATTCTGAAATCCGGAGACTAAGCAATAAAAACAGCAAAAGGGAACGAGGTGCAAAGGGAAAACAAGGGGCCCGCAGAGGCGAGAGGCGCGCGGGTGCAGGCGCCGTCCGGGGGGCGCGCGGGGCCGCTGGGCGCACGTGCTCAGTCACGGGGAGAGAGCCGGGGCACGTGAACGAAGGCTGTCAGCCGGCTCGTGTTGCCGGCAGCCTCTGCAGGTGCCGGGCTGTCGGTGGGCGGGAAGCTGGGCAGCCCGACCTCCCCGAGGGACCCCTGGGTCTCGAGTACCAAACGCCTTGGTTTGCAGACTTGCCAGGGTTTTGTTTCAACATTCCTGAAACAATCTAGATCATTACTGCTTTGTAAGCATCTAAAATAACCGTGGTGATTGGTTCGTTTACTGCGGGCCAGATGTGTCCCGGTATCAACTCAGTTCATTGGGAGAACAGTGAAGTAGGTTCTACTACAATTCCCATTTTGTAGACAGGAACCAGACAGAAAGTGACTTGGTCAAGGGCACACACACTTCTAAGCGGTGGCGCAGGGTCTGCACCGGCCGAGGCCAACAGGCAAACACTGCACGGCTTCAAAAGGGGCGGGCGGGGAGGCGGGGGCTGCAGGAAGTCATACTGAACGGACCACGTTTGTTTTGGGGTTGGGTTTGTTTTGGTAATATTGGTGGGCCCGGCAGTTCAGAGGCCTGATCGGTTATATTCGCTTTCAGAAAGGCCTTTAATTGTCTCCATTGATACCTCTGCCCGAAACGGAAACTGCTAGAAGTCTGGAGAGGGACAGCCGATCAGGCCCCAGGCAGGTTGTCAGCCCGCACCGAAGCTGCCAAGCCCCTGCTGTGACAAGGCCGACCGTGGGCTCAGCCTGGCTGGACCCACGCCGTGATGGCTGAGGCGAGATGCCGCCCGATGGGGAGACAGACTCCCAAACGGGCTGGTATAAACGAATGAGGCCAAACTGAAGGGGAACCGGCGGAACGTGCTGCAGCCGGATCTCGCGGATCGGTGTCACCGGGAGCGAAGGATCGGGGCCTGACACGCGGCCGCTCAGGGAGAGGCCGCTGGGCTCCGGGCTCTGCGAGACGCCAGGGCCCAGAGAACGGGACGCGGTGCCGGGAAGGGCAGGCGAGCCTGCGGCGGGAGCACCCAAGGCGGGAGCACCCAAGGCGGGAGCGCCCAAGGCGGGAGCGCCCAAGGCGGGAGCACCCAAGGCGGGCTGTCCGGAACAGGGAGGGGACAGGCTGTCCGGACACCCCGCCCGGCCGCAGCACCCCAGGGGCTGATGCCAGGTGCGGCCGGCAAGAGCCCGCCCGAGCTTGTCCCCCGTGAGGGACAGGGATGGGACTGCTGAGCGGGACAAACCACACGCACCCATCTGCGGAAAGAAAGCCCCCGTGCTGGGTACTCACCGCGCACGGGGCGCTGCCGGCAGCTTCCGGGGCGTTCTCTGTGGGCTTGCTTGGTTCGGCGAGTGTTCCTCAGGGCTGGAGGCTTCTGTGGACACAGGAGTCCTGCCTCGTTGACAGGCGGTGGCCGGTGCTGGGCAAGGCAGACTCTGCCCCACCTGAGGGACACTCGCGGACAGACAGCCGCCAGAGACACGTCCCCAGGGAGGTGGCCTTGCAGGGCTGGGAGGCCAGGCCTCCTGCACAGGAGACTTCTCCCCGCTGCGTTCAGGCTCAAGCCGCGCCAGGCTCCCTTCTGTAAGGCCACGGTGACAGCCTGGTAATCCTGGCCCCTCCGCCTGCTGGCCCACCCAGCAGGGGCTGCGGGAGGCCCCCAGCCGCCCTTGGCCCCAGGGCTGCTTTGGGGTGTGTGAGGGGAGGCTCTACGCCTCCATGCCCCTGTGTGTAAGCGCCTGTGAGTGAGCGTGTGTGTGTTGTGAGAGTGTGCACGCACACGCAAGTGTACGTGTGCGTGTGTGTATGTGAGTGTGTGTGCGGGAGCATGTGCGGGACTGTGCGAGAGCGTGTGTGTGCACGCGCATGAATGCGAGTGTGAGCACGCGAGTGTGCTTGCGCGAGTGTGCGTGAGTGAGCCCGTGTGCCCTTCGCGCTGGTGGCCGCGGTGCGCAGGGCGGTCCGCACCTCGCGCGCCCCAGAGTTCGCTCCCAGCGGCCGCGGATCGGGCCGCGGATCGGGCCGCGGGCGGAGGCGCCGGCGGGTCCGCTCGGCCCTGGGACCCGCGGCCGGCGCGAGGGGGCGCCGCGCACCCGCAGCCGCGCGGATCGCCGGGGCCCGGCCGGGGGCGGCGCGCGGGGCGGGGCCGGGCTCCGCGGGCTGCGGGCTCCGGGGACTCCGCGCTCCGCCCCGGGGCGGCCGCCGGCCGGCGAGCGGAGTCCGGCCCAGAGGTAAAGTTGTGCGTGCGCGGGGCCCGGGTCTACACCGCGGGGGCCCGGCGCGGGAGCCGCGGCGAGGGTCTACACCGCAAGGTTCGGGGCTGCGGCGGGGACGCGCGCGGACGGTCTGCGCCGGAGGGCGCCGGGGCAGAGCGTGGGCTGGGGGCGCGCTGGGGGCGACGCGCAGGGCCGGGCGGGCCGGGGGCGCCAGTCCGAAGCGGCCACGGTTGGGCGCGCGGGGGACACAGGGGGCTCGGGACAGAGGCGTGCGAGGTGCCCGCGCTCGGCGCCCCGGGCCCCCCGAGCCGGGGCGGGGCGCTGCCGGGCGCCGCCCCCAGCCCCGCGGGGGACGCGCGGACTCCGGCCGCCGAGTGCGCCTTCGCCGAGTCCGCCCGCGCGGGAGCCGGGTGCCGGCCGCCGCCCCGTCTGTCCGCGTCGGACCTCCCGGAGCCAGGTGCGAGCTGCGACATCGGGGCAGCGCGGCGGCCGCAGCCGGGCGGGGGCGGGGGGCTCCCCGCGCACGCCCCGCTCGGAGGCGGGCGCTGCTGGCGCCCGTGGCCGAGCCCTCAGGGCACCCTGGGCCTGTCCTCGCCGCCTCATGCCGCCCCTTGGTGGTGAGATGGACGCCGCCTGCGCACGCTCACACACTCACGCGCGCACATACGGCCACGCGCGCGCACCGCCTTGCCTCTCAGCCTTGCCCTCTCTGGCCGGGGCGCAGACCCGGGAGGCCGTGAGCGGGGAGGAGGGAGCCTTGCTCCGGCGACCAGAAATTCTGCTAACTCGGGCCGAGGGGGCCCCTCGCTGGCCCGCCGAGTCGGGGCTGGGGGCTGCGGGGTCAGACTGGGGCGGACAGAGTCCCCGCGGGCGCGGAGGGCAGACGCGGAGCAGGTCCTGGGTCTCCCGCGCGGCTGGTTGGCGCGCCGGGCCGGGCGAGCTGGGCCCCCTCCCAAGCCCGCGGGTCCCCCGGACCTCGTGGCTCCCGTGCGCCCCCGCGTGTTTGCGCTCCCGTGGTCCCGGGGTGACTGGCGGAGCCCCCTCTCAGCCGGCCTCAGTCGGGCGAATTCGGTTTCTGGTTTCTGGCTCTCGGAGAGCAGATGGGCTCATGGGCTTTGACCCCCTTCGTCCCCTTTGTCGCCTGTCCCGAGACCGCAGCCCAGAGCTGGGTTTGGGCTGGATGGATGCCCTTCGGCCTTTACAGTTCCAGAACCTCCTTCTCCCCCCACCCCCCGCTGGTCCCTGGGGTGTGCGCTCAAGGTGGACGTTTGGAGCAGATGGTTGTGAGATGGATCCGACTGTGGGTGCTTCGGGGTGCCTCCGCTAGGGGGTGGCCTCTGAGGAACCCCAGTGCCCAGCTGCTTCCTGCTTCAGCCCTGCTCAGGGGCAGCTGCTGGACGGGAGCCCCCCAAGGTCATCCAGTCTACCAGGCCAGGAAGCGCAGTGCCCTAAGTCCCCAGAGGGCCTCAGGTCTGCTGAGAAGCCCCAGGGGGTGGCTCCCACCCACCGGTGGGTTTAAGCGGAGGCAGTGTGCCCCGCCCCCCACCTCTAGGTCCTGCAGGGGACTCAGCTGGCCCCACTTAGTCACTGGGATGGAATCGCCTGGCTTGCATGGTGGATTTGGGGGGCATCATGCCACATTTGGGGGTGCAGTCCAGCCACACACATGCACAGGATTCCACAGTGCTGCCAAGAAAGGACTATTACATTCGCAGCTTGGTTGGGGGCACGTTATGAAAACAGCTTTCAGACTCTCGAGGCCAGTGCCAGAGAGCGTTCTGACGCTTCCTCTTCGATGTACTGTGCAGCCGTTTTTTATACCTCGATATTTTCATAATTTAGGAAAGCACTGGGTGTTTTGCAGGCCTGGGAGAAGGAGGGGCGTGCGTTCCGGGCTGGGGCTGAGCGGGAGGCTGTGCAGCTTCTCCTCGGTGCCTGGCACGGAGTCCTGTGCACGCCAGATGCTCTGGAAATATGTGCTGGTGGGTTAATCGAGTCATAATTAAGAGCTGCTACGGCGTGTGGCCGGCCGGCATCACCACGCTCGCAGGCGTGCGCCGTAATTAGCGGGCGGCCAGGACGCAGGCCGGAGGGCTGACAGGGCGCCGGTTTGCCTGGCAGAGGCAGGTGGGTCTGAGCGCCCGGGGCCTCGGGCCCCGGGCAGGCGGGAACCGGCCGCGCGGCCCCCTCCGCGGCCCACGGGTTGGCTGCTCTTCCGGAGCGGAGGGAGTGGGGCGGGGCGCCTCGCACAGGCAGCGGGAGGGCAGGGCTGGGGGTGTTGGAGTGGGAGGGCCTCGCTCCTGCAGCCGGTGCGGATGTGTGGGGGCGGGAGAGCAGGGAGCAGATGGGGCCCCCCCAGGCAGGAGCAGCCCCGAGGGGGCCGCTGGGCCCCACGAGGAGGACGTCGGGCGTCCTGGGGTCTGCACGGCTTGTGCCACGTCTGAGCACCGTGTCATGCTGGGCATCTCAGGAGGAGAGGGGCGACTAGCTCCACTGTCTGCCGGGTCCTCACTCCACACTGAATGGGGGTGTCGTCCGCAGCCTCAGGGCTGGTGGGGCGCAGGCTCCGCACACCCTGCCCTTTTGCAGGAGACTGATCTGCACCTCACAGTTTGAGGTGCACTTGGGCCTCAGGCCTTAAAGAGACACAGCCTCACCTCTCACCACCTGCACCTTCCCGAGAGCGCCAGCAGCTCTCAGGGTGGCAGATGCAGAGGGGGCCGGCCCCTCAGGGTTGAGGTGCTCCCCCCACCTGCGCTCTGCTCACCTGCGCTCCTCCCACCTGCGCTCCGCCCACCTGCGCTCCGCCCACCTGCGCTCCCCCCACCTGCGCTCCGCTCACCTGCGCTCCGCCCACCTGCGCTCCCCCCACCTGCGCTCCGCTCACCTGCGCTCCCCCCACCTGCGCTCCGCCCACCTGCGCTCCGCCCACCTGCGCTCCGCTCACCTGCGCTCCCCCCACCTGCGCTCCGCCCACCTGCGCTCCCCCCACCTGCGCTCCCCCCACCTGCGCTCCGCTCACCTGCGCTCCCCCCACCTGCGCTCCGCCCACCTGCGCTCCGCCCACCTGCGCTCCCCCCACCTGCGCTCCGCCCACCTGCGCTCCGCTCACCTGCGCTCCGCTCACCTGCGCTCCACCCACCTGCGCTCCCCCCACCTGCGCTCCGCCCACCTGCGCTCCGCCCACCTGCGCTCCCCCCACCTGCGCTCAGCTCACCTGCGCTCCGCTCACCTGCGCTCCGCCCACCTGCGCTCTCCCCACCTGCGCTCCGCTCACCTGTGCTCCCCCCACCTGCTCCCCCCACCTGCGCTCGGCTCACCTGCGCTCCGCTCACCTACGGGCACCTGTGGGCACCCTGGGCTGTGCTTGCCCAGCCAGATTGTCTGTAAGAACAACCTAAATCAGGAAACTTTGGGAAGCAACTCAACCGAATGTCAAGCTGAAATCGGCAGCTGGGGTGGGGTCGGAGCTGCAGAGCCCCGCAGAGCCCCCCGGAACCCCGCAGAGCCCGCAGAGCGGGGCGGAGCCCCGCAGAGCCCCGCCGAGGGCCCCAACAGCAGGCCCAGCAGGGCTGCTCCTCGTGGCTGGTGCGGTCAGGCCGGCCAGCTGCACACACCGGTTACTCAGAGCCGTGTTGCTGGTGCCCTCGGAGCTCGGGAGGGCAGGTGCTCACGCCCTGGGCCCCGTGGGCCCCGAGATGTTGGCCAGATCCAGTAACTGGTATTTCCCGGCTCCTCCCATGTCCATGAGGCCAGACAGGCAGACGCTCAGCCCTGTGACTCTCAGAGGAGAAACTCGCGTGGACGAAAGGGAACCAGAGGGCAGTCACTCTGCAGGAGAAGACGCCACGCTTCCGCGTGGTTGCGCGTTCAGAACAAGACTAACTGAAAGGTGACGTGTGGACCGCAGAGAAGACCTCGACGTCACTCTGTCAGATCAGCGAGGCTGAGACCCTGCAGAGCTCCCAGGCCCGTGGCCAACCCCAGCACTGCTCCTGGGTCCCCTGTGCCGTGTCCTGCGCCTCTGCCGGCCCCGTGGGGTGGCTGCAGGTGGGGGCATCTCCTGGTCTAGCGGTCTGTCCCTCGGCGCCCCGGGTCACACCTGCTCTGCCCCTGCCCGGAGCTGGCCACGCTGGTCCTGGCCGCTTGCTGAGGAGGGCAGACGGCGCGGGCGCTGAGCCAGGCTGCCGTTCTGGGATGTTAGCTTTCTATGGACTTTAAGTCCCATGGGACACTGGGTAGTGCTAGCACATGAACCCCAAAGGCTGGAACTCGGGGCCCAGAAGAGCCCCCAAACCCTCAGGCCAATCCGAACATTGCAGATGTTTCACTAAATTCTAGGCAAATCCCCCTTTGTAAAGGATTCATGTGGTGAGAAACACCTTAGTCCCCACTGGGCTCCGCTGGCCCCAGGAGCGGCTGAGGACACCTGTGGGCGTGGCCTCTGGGGCGTGGCCTCTGGACCGCGCCCTTGTGTGGTGAGGAGGGTGCCTTCCCCCACGCCCGCTGTGCTCACCTGGCGGGATGCCTGCCTGCCAGGCTCGAGCCACATCTGGGGTGCAGTCGGGGGGCGGGGGCGAAGCATCGGCGTGTCGCAGGTCGCAGGCCTGGTTTGGGTCTGGGGTCACCGTATAAACCGTGCTTCCTGCTGTGGGTTTGCAACAACGGAAAGACCCAGCCCGGCCCCCGCGTGGCTGCTGGAAGCTCCAGTCTCCTCTCTCTGAGTTCAGTTTAGGGAGGTTTAGAAATTCCCGAAAGCACTTAGTTAAGAAGCTGAGGAGGACGGCAGCAGGCCCCTGCCCTGGCCTCACGGGTGGCTGGTGGCACCCCATCCCGCAGGATTCCTCGCCTGACTCGGGTTGGGGTGCAAGGACACCCCTGTGTCCTCCCCTTCCCCGGCAGAGCGGCGTCTGGTGCTCTGCCTGAGCCGCCGGCAGCTCCCCACCATCTCCCTGACAGCGGCCAAACCTGCGGCTCGTACCAGCCCCGAAGAGGGTCCCTTCCTGGCTTGTTTCTTCATTTTGGGGGGGCGGGGGTAGGCGCCTCGCGTGTGGATGAACAGGGGAAACATGCATGTCAGGTTTATGTCTGTACATTTCATTAACGTCACAGCAGTTAAGGCCGTGGAGTGAAGAGCTTCAGCGAAATGTAAGACGTGTTAGAGGGGGAAGCCCGGTGTGGGCCAGCTGGTCGCCAGGGCCGTGGGCACCCGGCAGCCCCTGTGGCCGAGCAGGCGGCCTGCGAGAGGCACAGCCCGTTTGTCTGTCCCCTTCCCGGAGTGCTGTGCTCGGCTCTGCCTGCTTCGAGCGGGTTCACAGTTAATTCGAGAAAATGACAGTTTCTGACTGTGAACAAATTTCCTTGATTTTTTTCCAGCATAAGGAACAAAAGACATCTTTTAGATGAGGAAAGATAGGAAATGTATATCATTGGCTTCTTTAATACTCACCAAATTACTAAAAGAAAATTCTGGAGTCTCAGGAAACATGGCCATGTGGGAGCAACGCTCTGGATAAACAACTTGGATTTTATCTCCGGAAATCGCGATGCGTCCTTCTTCTCAGAAACCCACTGCAGGGGCTTCCCGGGGCTCACCGCTGCCAGCAGGTCCAGGCCAAGGCGGGCCCCAGGGCCCCAGGGGGGCCAACAGACCCGCTGCCGCGAACGGGGAGGGGACTGGGCAACACCAGGGACCGTGATGTCGGAAGGGAGCCCCGGAGCCAAATCCAATATCGCGGCACTTTCTCCCCTGTGCTTTCTTCTAAGAGTTTTACAGTTTTAGCTCTTGCTTTTAGGTCCTGACCCATTTCGCGTTAACTTCTGCACGAGCCGTTAGGTCAAGGTCCACCTCCTTTCTGAAGTGTGTGAATACCCAGTTCCACCAGCAGCGTGGCTGGAAGTCCCGGCCTTTCTCATTCAGTGGTCCCGCATCGGTGTTGACAGCAGCTTGACGGGGTGCGAGGTTTGCCCCGGGCTCCGCGCCCTCCTTTTGTTTCAAAAGTTAAATTTCTTTCATGATGTGGTTAAAAAAAGGAAAATGAAAAAATTGAGTGACTGGAAAATACGCCATCCTAGAACTTTAAGTCTTACTATTTGCAAAGCAACACGTTACAGAGTAGCGTTCACCCTGAGTTTTCACAGTTTAGCTATGTGTGGATACAAAATATCTCTTCTGTCCATCTGCCCCCAGGAAAGAGGTTTTATTGCCTGAGAATTACAGGAGCAGCTTAGGGGCTCCCACCTGCTCCCTGGCTGGCACCAATTTGACTTAGCTTAATTCTCAGGATAGTAAATGCCAGTAAGGATTTGACAGAAAGGTAGATTTATCATGGTGTCATTTCATAGGATGTCAGTCTTGTCATATAAGAAATTATATGATGCGATTTCCTCCTCCTAAATTAGAAGTGTTGTTCCATTTTCTAGTCCCTAAAATTACTTGCATTTTTTGTTTAAAAAAAAAAAAAAAGCAGAAGAAAAAAATGCCACGAAGGAAATAGAACGCACCTGAGGTGCCACGGCCCACCTGCGTACTGCCAACTCGGTGACGAGGTCGCTTCCAGAGCTCGCTTTGGGCATCCGCCCCCAGAGAGAAGCCGCGTGTAAACACACGCTGTCGCGCAGCCTGTGCTGTTCTGGACGTTGCTTTTTCTGTCACGGGCATCGCTCCCCAGAGCCGAAGGGGACGCCTGAGGGCAACGAGGCAGGCCCTGCAGGGGCCGAGGTCTGCGAGCAAGCCGTCAGGGCGCGGGCTTTTGTCCCGGGGGTGTGGGCCGGCTGGGGGACCTGAGAGGGGCTGGACCGGGAGGGGAGGGCCTGGGAGGGGCGGCCTGGCGGGAGGCTGCTGCGCACCCCCGGGGGTGCGGCTCCCTCTGCGAGGAAGTCACTGCTGCAGGGGACCCAGCTGGGGCGGGGCTTCTGGGCGCAGTCGGCCCCGCCCACACCGCACTGCGGCGAATGTCACCACCGCACACGGCTGTCTCTCCGTGCGCTGTCCTGTCCCAGGGGAACACTTGTCTAATAACACTGACTTGACGAAGAAGTGACCAACTGAGAATGGTCGCGAGGGGAAAGCGAGCATCCCGCGCCTGGAGCTTGCTTTGCGGGCGCCCCCGCTCCGCTCGGGCAGCTGGGAGGTGCGGCTTGGCGCTTGCGGGGCCGCCTGCTCTCACGAGGGTCATCCAGGGACCCTCACCCAAGGCGCAGAGCATCCTGGGGGCGCAGAGCTGGGCTGTGGAAATAGCGGCTGCTTAACACCCCCCACCCCACCGCGTGCAGGGGCCAGCGGGAAGGGGGGGGTTGTCCCCTGAATCCACGGGAACTTCATGCTGAGTCTCCTCCAGGCTCCCCTCAACTCTGGCAGCTCTGTCTCTGTGAAGACGTCCACTTGGCGAGTGGCACTGAAGGCCTGGGCGGGAAAGCTGCCCGGCCAGTGGCCAGCGGCCAGCGAGGGCTCAGGCTGGGGCAGGGCGGGGCTCAGAGTTCTCAGCCTCAGACGGCAGAGGCCACAAAGGAGCTGTTGCTGTGTGTGTGTTTTGTACCACGATCACCCAGGTAGAAGTCGGTAGGCGCGGGACCAGGTGCTGGGGGCCCCTGGACACGCTGAGGGTCCATCCACGGTCCCAGGAGCATCAGGAGAAACCGGGCGGTTTGGGGGCTGCTGGGAGGAGAGATGGGACTCACAGGAGGGTGACCCCCCTCCAGGCTGCGGGCTGGGCACCAGCAGTCCCTGGACGGGTGACTGGCCGAGGCCCGCAGCTCCGGGCACTTCACCATGGGGCGGGCGGACTCTCCGGTCTCTGGGCTCCAGCCCAAGAGTGCTCACGTGAACAGCCAGTTCAGATGAACACTGGCCGAACATCGCAGACAAACGTGTGCATCCTCGTTCCCTGAGCCACACCGCGGAGCAGACGCAGCAGCTGGGGCTGTGCCGGAACGTGGCACTCTGCACGGGCGTCTCAGGCTCCGCACGCTAGGGTGTGACATTGTGCAGGTGAGGACATCCCGGGGACGGCAGCAGGGTAGGGTGCGAGGACCCCAGGGCCACGCTGACTGATTGCCCTGAGGAGACCAGCGAGATGTTTTTGTAAGTACAGACTATTCTAAGGTTTGTCTGGAATTGGTTCCACAGCCTAGCGGTTAGCACATCTGCGTTACACACAGAAGGCCCTGGGTTCGAGCCCCAGCAGAGCCACGGAACAGACCCCGGGTGCCCCAGGCCCGGAGGGCATGCCGAGCGCGTGTGGGAGGGGACACCTCGCCTTCAGAGATCCAGTTCTTAAGGGGAAACGGCAACATCCATAAGTCAGGGGAGGAAGCGGTGTGTGCGTGTAGGGGAGGGATTAAAAAAAAGAAAATACAAAAAAAAATTAGATTGAAAGGAAGGGAACGGGAATGGACAGAACTTTTGAAAAGAAGAAAAGCGTGGGCGGAATCAGCCCACCCGGCCTGGAGACTGGCGCGGGGCGGGGGTCGTCCAGACCGCGTGGCATTGGTGGGGAGAATGTCCACCGGGCGGCGGCACAGGGCAGAAGACCCGGAAACGGGCGCGCACGAGTGTGCCCAGCCGGACTGGAGGCTTCAGAAGGGATTCAGCAGAGGAGACGCCACGGCACGCGGTGCTGCGGCCGTTAGACGCCCGCAGGCCAAAGCGTGGACGCGGACACCAGCCCCGCGGCTTCTGCGGGAAGGAGCTCAGCGTGGGTCGTGGCCCACGGTGTGAAATGTAAAGTGACACGTTTTAGGAAAAGAATCGCAGAAAACCTTTGGGTTGTTGGACGAGGCTTATTGACACCAAAAGCATGATACGTTGGACTTTATCAAAAGTAAAACTTTGCTTCGCTGGGCATTCATCCCAGAGGGAAGAAAAGCCTTTATCGAAATGTTTACAGCAGCTTCGTCCGTAATGCTCAAGTCTCGGAGGTGAGCCAGCTGTCCTTCAACAAGCCGTGGCATGCCCGCACCGGGCGAGGTCACCAGGAGCGAACTGCCCGCCCAGCAGCAGCCCAGTGAGCCTCCAGAGGATTACGCCGAGTGGAACAATCCAGCCCTGAACGGTCCCCTCACAGTGCAGGTGCGTTTCCACACCATTCTCGGGATGGCAGAGGCGTCGAGACAGAGTCAGGCCCGGCTGTGGGACCCGGCCTGGTGTGCGCGGGTGAGGCCGAGTGAAGGCTTCCTGTGATCTCTACAGCCTCAGAAGCAAAGCTTCCTCTGTGGAGCTCTGCTGCATACACCTTGCTTTGCGGGTAGGGTTATTAGTTACCAAATTTTATGTATCATGGGTTTGGAGATTATATGTGGTTATCATAAATCATGACCGAAGGAAATAGTCAATTTCTGTCACCAACATGGCTAAAAATAGACCTAATTAGCAACTTTCCAATTCTGTTCATAGAATTTTAGAAGCCTCTTGTAATTTGTGACTTCGACATATAGAAAATAAATCCATTTCAAAACAAGAATTGAACACACCTGAGTTTAATGGTCAGCCATTATAGACACAATCCTAATAGTTCTTTTATTTCAAGCTGAGGAAACTCCAAGGGAGTCACGTTTTATTTAAGATTAGTTGTCCTGGAAGATGGGGGAAGACGGAGCTGCAAACAACTGTGGCCTCTTTGTCGGGTGCTGGGTGTGTCTGCACGTCAGGCCTCAGCCGCAGGGGGGTCGGCGACCAAAGGCACATCCTGTCCCTGTCACGGCTCCCTGTTGTCACGTGGCCTGCCACGTGTCTGTCCTCGCGAACCTGGGTCGCGGCAGAGGGGACGTGTCCAACCGCAAAGGCAGGCGTGCGCCCGGAAGCCAGCAGATCGGGGAGGGCTCACCGAGACGCCGCTCCCCTCCCTGAAGTGACACTTTTGGCCCCCGGGGTGGCTGGCGGTGACAGGAGCTGAGGGAGACGTGAGTGAGTGTGACAAGTTTACAAGACACGCGAACCCAAAGGAGGCAGGGGACACCTTGAGGAAGCCTGTCTCTGCCGGGTGAGTTATCGCCACACCCGTGGTGTGCAGCTGGCTTTCAGGCTGAGGTCGCCCCACTCTGAGCTTCCTCCTCTGTGACATCCTCGTTTTGGGGGCAGCTTGGGGCGACTGGCCCCCCGACAGCCTCAGGATGCCACCAGCCTCTGCACTGGTACCTAGCTTCGGTCACCTCTTCTCCTGCACGGCGCCTTTAACGAGTTTCCTCAGCGAGAGCATTTGAGCCCTGCACCTCAGCACACTGCGTGTAGGCGGGGTGCCCAGCACCAGGCGTCCTGTGCCTGGGGGCCGGGGGGCACTCGGCAGCACCCCGAGCTCTGCCCACTCGGGCCAGCAGCCCCCCGCGTCTGCAGCAGGGTCTCCTGTGCCCTGCAGCATGGAGGGGTGCGGGGGGCCCGCTCGGGAGCCCTGGTCTGGAAGAACCCCGCACCCTCCTTGAGGACAGAGGCCATGTCTCCTGGAGCACGGGGGCACCCCCTCCACGCAGCGCCCCACCCAGGCCTGCGAGGCTTCCTGGGCCAAGCACCTCCGCTGACCACAGTGTCCCCTCGCCACTTGAGGTCCTGGCGTGCGGGCCCGGGGGCCTGGACCCCCGCTGAGTGCACCATGTGAGGAAGCTGCTCAGAAAGTGCCGGCGGCTTCCATGACCTGCGCCGCGGCCGCTCTGAAGCCACCAAGACCGCCTCCTGCATCGCGTCTTCCAAAGGTCCCCGACCTGTCGCCCAGCCTGCTGTCCCCAACCTTCCCGGGGGCCCGGCCAGGGCGCCCTCTTCTGTCCCTGCCTTAGAACTGGCCTGGTGGGGCGGAGGTGCCGAGGGGCCTGGGTCCCCTCCCGCCCCAGGCTGCGAGCTCCAGGAAGCCGTGCCCTGAGCACCTGGCGTCTACCGAGTGAACGAGCCGGCCGCGGGGCATAGGCACGGTGGGATCTGGGTCCCTTCATCCCCAGGAACACGCAGCGACCTTGGCGCAGAGGACAAAGCACACCTGCAGCGCCGAGCACTGAAGACGCTGCCGCTGCAGCTCCACGGCAACCTTTCTCACGCTCCGAAGACATTCTCGAATTCTCTATTCGCAAGCGGTGCCAGTAGGTGCGACTTTGTTTATCCTTCCCCCCCACTCCTAGCCTCAGGCGGGTCCCGCTCGGGCCAGGTGGCAGCTCTGGGCCGCGTGCCGAGCACGGCCACGCAGAGGCCCGTCGCGTCCTTCCTGGGTCGCCTGGTGCCGGTTTCGGCTTCACCTGGCGGGGGCGAGGGCACAGAGTTGTTGGCAGCTGCAGGTCTCGACGTCGACCGTGGAAGCCAGCGGTTCTCAGGCTTCGGTGAGCTGGCCTGCCCGTGCACGCGCGCACTGCTGGGCTTCGCCCCAGACCCACTCACTCAGAGTTTGATTTTGAAACTGATATAAAAGTCGGATAACATAGTGTTTACATTTAAGTCATTTTAAACTGTGCGATTTGGTGTTTTTAAATAGACTCACAGTGTTGTGCGACCGTCACTGCTGCCTAATGCCGGAGCCCTGCCGCTGCCCGAACGAGGCCCCGTGGTCCCAGCAGGCCCTCCCCAGCGCCGCTGCTCCCAGCCCCCGGCTGCTGCCCGGCTCTGCCCCTACGCGGTGCCCACCCTGGACTCTGCCACGAGCGGGCTCGCGTGACACGCCGCCTTGCCTGGCTGGCCCCTCGCCTGCATCGTGCGGTCACGGGGTCCCCCTCTGGCATGTGTCAGGGCCGCCTTTCGCACGGCCAAACGTTGTCCTAAGGCGCACGCACACGGCATCTGTTACGCGGCCATCCGTGCATGACAGCTGGCTCGTTTCCACCGTTCGGAGATCATGAGCCGTGCTGCCTGAACGTGCACGTACGTGTTTCCGCTTGAACATATGTTTCCATTTCTCGTGGGTACATACCTAGGGGGGACTGCTGGATCGTGTAACCGTTCCTCTGAGGCAGTGCCAGGCTGCTTCCACGGCGGCTGCACCCCCTGTTTCACAGCCCCACCTGCCTCGTGGGGGGCTCCAGCTTCCCCACATCCTCTCCAACAGTTTCGTCGCCCCCTCGTTGGACCAAAGCCATGCGAATGGCTGTGAGGCGGTGTCAGCTTTGAGCGCATCTCGCCGATGACTAATGATGTTGAGCATCTTTTCATGTGCTTGTTGGCCATTTACATATACTTTTTTGGCGAAATGTCTATTCAAGTGTTTGCCCCTTTTTTAATTGGATGGTTTGTCCTGGTCTTGTTCTTGATCTTAGAGGGCGAGACCCCAGTCCTCCCCACGGGTGTGAGGCTGGCTGCAGGCTTCGCGTGCGTGGCCTTCGTCATGTGGTGGACGCTCCTTCTACCCCTGGTTACCGTTTGGTTTTATGATGAAAGGGTGTTGCAAGTGGTCAGATGCATTTTCTGCATCTATGAGATGGGTTGAGTATTTTTCCTTCCTAAATACGTACACTGCATTGATTCGGTATCACCCGGTTTTGCATGGTCAACTGTCTTTGCATTCCTGTGGTAAATACCCGTGGTAAATGACCAGCATCTGCTAGTATTTTGAGAGCGCCAAGCTAGAGATGATAAAGTCTCCATTCGGTTTATAGCAGTCCCTTTGTCCTCAACCCGATGAGGATCAGGTCACAGGGTGATGTCTGGGCCCCACCCAGCTCTCCCAGGGCAGCCTCTCCAGGCCGGGCTTCCAGTGGCCAGTTCCCAGTCTCGGGGAGAAAAAGGGAGGCAGGCGCCGCTTTCATGGGCGGGGGGGGGGGGGGGGGGGGGGGGGGCGGGGGGGGCGGTCTATCTGCAAGCTCGTGGTCCGCTATCCTGGTAGCGGGAGGGAAGAACCACGCGGGCAGGCCCAGGGGGTCCTTGCTTGCGCTGGGTCCCCAGACCTGGGGCGGTCGGGCTTCCCTGAGCTCCCGGCCTCACAGGCTAACGCGCGCCCTGTTCCTTCCGCAGGCCCAGCCTCCGGACGCGGCCGAGCGCATGGGGCCATGGCCCTGCTCCGCGGGCCCGCAGAGCCCCCGGGCGGCGGCGGCGGGGCCCGCGCTCGGCACGTCATCATCAACGTGGGCGGCTGCAGGGTGCGCCTGGCCTGGGCCGCGCTGGCGCGCTGTCCGCTCGCGCGCCTCGAGCGCCTGCGGGCCTGCCGCGGCCACGACGAGCTGCTGCGCGTGTGCGACGACTACGACGTGAGCCGCGACGAGTTCTTCTTCGACCGCAGCCCGTGCGCCTTCCGCGCCATCGTGGCGCTGCTGCGCGCCGGCAAGCTGCGGCTGCTGCGCGGCCCGTGCGCGCTGGCCTTCCGCGACGAGCTGGCCTACTGGGGCATCGACGAGGCGCGCCTGGAGCGCTGCTGCCTGCGCCGCCTGCGCCGCCGCGAGGAGGAGGCGGCCGAGGCGCGCGCGGCGCCGCCGGGCTGCGCGGCCCCGGGCAGCCCGAGCTGCGCGCTGGGGCCCGACGGGCGGCGCGCGCGCGGCCGGCGGCGCCTGCGCCTGCGCGACGTGGTTGACAACCCGCACTCGGGGCTGGCCGGCAAGCTCTTCGCCTGTGTGTCTGTCGCCTTCGTGGCCGTCACGGCGGTCGGCCTCTGCCTGAGCACCATGCCCGACATCCGCGCCGAGGAGGAGCGGGTGAGCGCGCGCCGGGCTGTGAGCTGGGGCTGGGGGCAGTCTGGGCAGAGGTTGGGGCAGTGGGTGGCGAGCCCCGGCCCGGGAGGGCGCACCTGCCCAGCAGTGGTCTGGGGGCGAAACCACAGGCTGGGGCCCGCCTCGCCTGCTCCGGGTCACGCGCTCTGGGCCAGCCCCCGAGGCTGCCGTTGGGGCGCGGGCCGTGCGTGCACAGGCGGAGGCTCCAAATTACAGCCGAGGTCAAGAGCTCCCGGGACTGTCTGGCCAGCAGGCCTTGTCCCCTGGATCTCTGCCAGTCAGTCCCTCCAAGCTTGGTCAACAGGGGGCCGACACATTCATTGTCACAAAGGTCCAGATTGTGTGTCAAGTTTCGTCGCCCTTGACAAAGGGACGCGACCTCCACATTCTCCCAAAGTCGAGAGCCCGGCCAGGCGCATGGCTCCGGTACCCAGTGCTGGCTTTGTCCAGGAGCTGGGGCTCCTTTCTGAGCAAACGGTGGACTTCCCGCCCCCTTCTGTCCTGGGAGAATACGGGCACGGGCAGTGTGGGCAGAAATGTCGCTGTCGGGTCGGCATCTGTACAGAGCGTGTCATGGAACGGTCGGGGACAGGTCAGGGAGTCGGGCGGGTTCTGACGGACGCAGATGAGGGTCGCCCTGCATTTCCTGATGGAGAGGACCGTCCGCCTGGCCTTCCCCTGGCTGGGCCCTGTTCCCGCCTGCCAGGCGCCGGGCACAGACCTGGCGGTGAGCCTCCCTCAGGCCGAGCAGCTCAGCCCGGGGCCTCATGCTGGGAGGTGCCGTCAGCTTGATATCCAGACAGAAGTAGAAGGGACTGTGGCATGCCTCTGGGACAGTGGCCGTTCACTGGTGTGACTGGGAGAGTGGCAACCGTGACCGTAGGTTAGATGTGGGTCTGGCACCCTCCTTGGCGGGCATCCGATTCCTGAGGCGTCTCCGGTGTCTTAACCAGGCCCAGGTTTCAGACTCTGCTTCTGAAGACACTTGATGCCTTCGGGTTTTCTAAGCAGCAATAACTCCGGACGTGCGGGCGGAGCATCACCCAGCTGAGGCCCAGGAGGCAGGAGGTGCCAGGGCGGCCTCAACCGTGACCGCGTCCCAGAGCCCCACTGGCCCACCCAGCACCCTCTCGGCCGGCTGCGTGTGCACGCCGCCACCCACGTCCGTCCCCGACCCCGTCCGCACTTCCCCGGACGTTGCCTGGCACTGCGGGGTGCCGGCTCACCAGTCCCGTGCCAGATGAAGAGCAGCATTGAGCGTGGGCGCGGCCACGCGCCCTCACCACCGTGCGGGGGAGACGCCTGGCCCGCTCCGCGTGTGGGCGCCCAGCGTGGCCGCTGCCGCGGGCGGGAAGCAGCGCCATGTTTCATCAACACGTGCGTGTTTGTAGTAAAATGTACATGAAATTCGCCACCTTAGCCACTTTTAAGTATGCCGTTTGGTGGGGGCATCTGATTCAGAGTGTCCCGCAGCCGTCACCGCCGCCCGCCCGCACGGCTGTGTCACGCTGTAAACTGGAGCCGTGTCCCCGTTAGACGAGGACGCCGGGCGCCCCCGCCCCAGGCCCACCGCCCGCCGCCCGCCCCGCGTCTCCCCGACGGGGCCACGCCGCGCGCCTCGCACCGCGGTTCCCGCAGTTCCGTCTTTTGTGACCGGCAGGTTTCACTCGGCCGAGCGCCCCCGGGCGGGCCCGCGTTGCGGCGGGCGTCAGGGGGTCCCGGTGTTGCACTGTGGCGTGGGCCGCACTGTCCGTCCGTCCGCCGTCGGTGGCCGCTGGTCGCCGCCTCCTGGTGTGAGGAGGCTGCCGTGACCACGGTGTGCACACGTCTGCGGAGTCCCTGCCCTCAGCTCTTCGGGGTCTGAGCCCATGAAGTGATTCTGTTTACCGACCCCGTTCCTCTGCCCCCATGTGCCCCCATGTGCCCCCATGTGCCCCCAGCTGCCTGGGACCCCAGGGCCGTGGCCCCCCGCAGCGGGACCTGGAGGGTGTGCTCCCAGGACCGACCGTGGCCTGCCCGGGGAGGCCTGCCTCTCAGGGCACCGGGGGCCCTTCACGCGGTGGCCTGGCTTTGCAGCGAGGAAGGGCTCCAGGCCCAGGCCTCCTATGCTGTCCGTAGGGACAGAAGTCGGAAATGCCATAGCTTAAATACCCGCAGAAAGTCCTGAATCCTCTGGCCCCCAAATGTACATTCTAAACCAGAATAACATGCCCGGGCCGGCCTTGCTTGCTAGAGTTCCCGGTAGAGGGCACAGCAGTAACAACACAGAGACCCCCCCCCTAACAAACTGCCAGGGCGGGGTCCCCCTCCAGACACCCCTCCCCCCCCAACACACTGCCAGGGCGGGGTCCCCCTCCGGACGAGCTGGGCTTTTGAGGCCAGGCGCTTGGGGAATGAGGAGGGGTCAGAGCTGTAAGTGTGGTCACCGGGTCACCAGGTCACCGGGCAAGGATGCAAGCTCAGCAGGGGGGTGGGGAGGGCCAGGCGCTTGTCAGCAAGGCAAGGCTGACCTCAGCCCCCCAGGCCGCGTCAGAGGGGGGTGCCCACTCCTCGCTGCCTCTGGGGTGTCTCCCGTGGGCCTGCGGCCTTCGCTGCCCATGGCCCGGGCTGACAGGTGTGCGGCCAGCACAGCTCGCCGCAGGCATGGGGTGGCCATGCCGCTGTGACCAGAGCACCCAGGGCTGCGGAACAGCCCGGAAGCAGCGCTGACTCTCTGAGGACATGCGTCTGGAGTGAAATTAGGTGACAGGGTGACGGTCGTTGGGGCCAAGCTGCTCGGCGGCCAACAGGGGCCAAGGCCAGCCCGGAGTGGCTGTCGTGGGACGCTGTGGTGTGACCTAGAGAGGGGACTTCAGGCGGCGTGAGGGGTGGACGGGACGGCTCCAGCGCCAGCTCCGAGATGCCATGGGTGGCCGGCGTCGCCTGCAGACAGGGCAAAGCCCTGACGGGGGGACGGCTGCCTTCGCGGAGGGCCCGGCGAGGTGGTGGGCCCTGAGGCCGGCGCCCGAGGCCAGCGCCCCTCTCCCCGAGGCCAGCTCTGGGCTCTGCAGCCGATTTCCTTCCGTAGAGCTCACGCGAGTCGATCAGGGCCAGCGTAGTTATAGATTCCACGACCTGTTGGATTCCCTGAGGACGTGTGGCCATAGCACCGAGAGCCAGTGACAGGTTCCGCCGCGTGGGGCGCACGGCGAGCTGTGCTGGCCTCTTGCTGGAGCCAGAGCTTTGCCAGGACAGCGGCCGGGGACCCGGGAGTCCGTGTCTCTAGGCAGCTGGGGTCGGTCACTCCCACGACGGTGCCAGGCCCCCAGCGGCAGGCACGGCCCCTGCCGCACTGCCCGCACCCCCCAAGGCAGGCCGAGACCAGGCGGACGCCCCGTGGGATGCGGCAGCGGCCGCTGTGACAGGCGCAGGCGCCCTCGCCTCCCGGGCCCCAGTCAGGCGGTGCTGGCCATCTGGTCCTCGGTTCCCTCCCGTCCTGTCGGGCCTCACAGCGGTCAGTCCTCAGTCCGGGACGTGGCCCTAGGGAGTGAGCTCACGGGGGTTATGCAGGACCCACCCAGCTGGGTCGTGCCGGGGAGGGGGGTGCGGGGTGCTCTGTGACGCAGTTTCGTCTGCTTCAATCAGACGGCGTCACACCGGCTGCCTGGCGCAGGGCGGCGAGCAGGGCATTCAGAACGGGGACATTCGTCATTTCCATCGCAATCGCAGCTGTTGCTAAATAATTTATTCTCTTCAGTAGATTGCATTTTCCTTTTCCTACTTGTCTGTTTGCCCTGTAAGAGCCTTTTTCAATAGAAAATTGAAATAAACCTTGATTCAGTTCAAAGTCAAATTATTATAAATTTGTAGTTAGTAAAACGAGTTAATGAGTATTTTCTCCAGGCACTCACAGGAGGCTGGAGATAGGGGAGCACAGGCGTCCCCCTGGAGGTGGAGCGTGGCCCGGGCAGGGCGCAGTCTGTTTCCGCGGCCGCGTGAGGCCCGCGAGGGCGGCAGACGTGGGCATCAGTGTCCAGATACCGCACAGGCAGCAAGGGATGCGAGCAACTTGAGAATTTAATTACACCAGATGAGCAGGCGTGTGTGGGCCTCAGGGCCTTTGCTGGAGCGCCCAGCCAAGCTGGCGGTGGCGCGGGGGGCGGGGGAGGCGCATGGGGGAGGGCCTCGCCAGGTAGCAGCCGCCCCCTCCGCCCCGCCTCCCGCCCCTCCCCGCCCTCCCCCCACCCCCGCTGGCCTCCCTCCACCTCCCGGCTCCGCCCAGCGACAGTGACAGCGAGTTGGAGGGACTGGTAGTGCTCCTGGGCTGAGGCCGCTGAGCTCTTGACCCCCGACATGAGGGCGGAGCGGGGTGGGTGTGCAGGTGCCAGGCCTCTGCCGAGCATCGCGTCGCTGGCCGCCTCGGCCTGTGACCGGACGGCCTTGGCCCCGTGTTTTTGTACTTTCACTGGAAAAGCAAAGCCTGGTCATTGCCAAGCGAGCGCCGTGCCGGGAGGCCGTGCCCTGCAACACCGTTTTCCAGACACTTCATTTCCAACAGTGGGCTTGGACCTGCTGCCACCGTCCGGGGAGCTGGCCAGCCTGGACTGTCCCCCGTGTCCCCCTGGCCTGGCGTGGACGGCCCCCTGGTGCCCGTCCCGCCCGCCCGCCCCACCTGCAGCGGCATCCCTAGCTCACGTGAGCCAGGGCACTCCCAGGCGTTCTGCTCAATCGGGTTTTGCAGCAGCGAGCGAGGCACCCACATGTGGGTTAGAGACGCTGGGTTCCGTGGCGCCTGCGTGTGCGGAGACCCGGACAGCGTGAGGCCGTGCAGGGTCAGGCCCTGTCTGCAGGCCGCTGATGGGGGCGGGCCGCTTGTCTCCCACGCCCTTGCAGACGTGAGCATGCGCATAGGAGCACTGTGCGGACACGAGGCGGAGGGCGCCGTGGCGGGCGAGGCCCCACCCACCTCAGGGTTTGGGGGCCACGCTCTTGCCCTCCAGGAGCGTCTGCGCGAGTCTCTGTCCTCCCCAGACACCTGGGACCAGAGCCTCCCCTCTCGGCCCCGAGAACGACGGGCAGCCGTCAGCAGGTCACCCCGCCCCACCCCCAGTGGCCCGGTCCCCAGTGGGGGCAACGGATGGTGCCTCACGCCGGAGCTGACGGGCAGAGGGTGGTCACCGCCTGGGATCCCCGCCCCGCCCTGTGGCCACCGGGGACAAGGTGGCTGCGCCTCTAGCACGCAGCGCCCATGGGATTCCTGCCCCGGTGACCGCTAGACAGGAGCGAAGCCGCCGAGGGTGACGGGGCTGGTGCGGTGGAGGCTGCAGGGCCCGGTGAGCCGGCTGAAAGGGGATTTGTTTGACCTGATTTTGGCCAAATAGTCCAGATGTGTCAAATGATGGTAAATCAGGGTCTGTTTTCTGGGTTGAAAGTTCCAGAAATAGCTCCCTCCAATTAACCTCATGGCTGGTCCTTAAGGAAATGGGGGGTTCTCGGGGGCTCCCTAGAGACTCATTTCTTCCCGAATCCACCAGGATGATCCGGCTGCTGCTGGGCACCAGGTCGCCCCTCCTGTGTGGCGAGGGGGCCTTCCCGGACCACCCCACGGGCCAGGCCTGCTCCCTCCTCTCCCAAACGCGGTGGTCACAGCCCCACGGGGCTTGCAACTGCTCCTGAGGGGGGGCCGCCTGTGCCGAGGGGTGCCGAGGCCTGCAGTCTGCCCTACGGGGACACCGTGTGGGGCTGCCGGTCACGGAGTTGAGGTTATCAGACTCCTGATCAGGTGAGGGAGGCCCGGCCACAGTGCCAGTACCACCAGCTCTGGCACTGTGCCTGACTCCACGGCTCCCCCTGTCACCCACCATTCCTGAGCATGGCGGGTCCCCTCCCTGGCCCTTCCTGGGGGTGGGGTTCTACCCAGGTCCATCCCCATCCCTAAGAGCTTCCATGCGGGGTGGGGGGTTCTGATTGCAGGACGGGGCTCCAGTGGGGGGCGGGAGGCTCCAGCACGGCCCCAGGGCTCCCAGGCCTCCGTGGGCCTGTGGGGGGCCATCCGGGAAGCAAGCACGTGGCCAGAATTTCTGGGCGCAGCGCAAGGCCGTGGTTAACGTGGAGGCCCAGGTACGGGGTGCCAGCAGCAGAGTGGGGATCTGCGCCTGCTCCCCGCCCAGCAGTGCGTGTGGCTTGGGAAATGCAGATTGGAGGTGTGCGGGGCCCGTGGGCCCTGGTTCCTCACAGAGCAGAGCAGAGCCATGTCAGGGCCCAGCTCCGAAGGGACAAGGCGGCGGGGGAAGCAGCCCCGTGGGGTCCCACCTCCTCCTGCCACGGATGCCGTGACACTTCTGCAAGGCCGAAAGCTGACCCATGACCTGCTCTCCACCTGAAGCATCAGGAAGCCCTCGAGCTGGTGGGAAGTCACCACACTGGCCCCGGGCTGGTGGGAGGTCACCACACTGGCCCCGGGCTGGTGGGAGGTCACCACACTGGGCAGGCCCAGGTCACCGGTCTTGCCTCTCCTGGTCTGAACCCCGCCCCCCCCCAAGCTGGGCAGGGCTTCAGGGCCCAGTGTGCACAGTTGCAGCCTCCACCCCAGTTGGGGCTGGGCAGGAGACGGTGCCATCTGCGCCCCTCCACCCCCCACTGGGACTTAGGGCAGCTGCGGGGGGGCTAGGAGCAGGAGACGCAGGTAGAGGAGTGTGTAGGCGGGGGGGGGGGGCGAATCTCCCCGCTGCACTAGGACTGGGCCCGGCTCTCGGTTCAGAGAACAGACCCGTCTTTCTTCACAAGTTTTCCCTCTCATGAATGGATGTTCCGTTGCTTTGGCCCTTGGGACCCTCTCCAGACGCTTTACAGGGCTGTGTCGTTTTCATGATTTTCACCATTTTTCTGGGGAGTAGGTCAGCTGAGCTCATGCCAGAAGCCAGTCTGCACTGAAATCTTTTTTCACTGGAACTGGGCATTTCCGCGGACCCCCTGGGCCTCCTGCAGGGGCACACTTGCATGGGCTGGAGCGGGAGCCAGGGCAGCCAAGCTGGGACATCCCCCCATCCTAGGGAGCCAAGGGCACAGGCTTCGCTGCCCCCAACAGGCGTCCCTCTCCTCCCCAGGGCGAGTGCTCCCGCAAGTGCCACAACCTCTTCGTGCTGGAGACGGTGTGCGTGGCCTGGTTCTCCTTCGAGTTCCTGCTGCGCTCGCTGCAGGCCGAGAGCAAGTGCGCCTTCCTGCGGACGCCGCTCAACATCATCGACATCCTGGCCATCCTGCCCTTCTACGTGTCGCTGCTCGTGGGCCTGGCGGCGGGCGGCGCGGCGCGCGCGGGCGCGGGCGCGGGCGGCAACAAGCTGCTGGAGCGCGCGGGGCTGGTGCTGCGGCTGCTGCGCGCGCTGCGCGTGCTCTACGTCATGCGCCTGGCGCGCCACTCGCTGGGGCTGCGCTCGCTGGGCCTGACCGTGCGCCGCTGCGCGCGCGAGTTCGGGCTGCTGCTGCTCTTCCTCTGCGTGGCCATGGCGCTCTTCGCGCCGCTCGTGCACCTGGCCGAGCGCGAGCTGGGCGCGCGCCGCGACTTCTCCAGCGTGCCGGCCAGCTACTGGTGGGCCGTCATCTCCATGACCACCGTGGGCTACGGCGACATGGTGCCGCGCAGCCTGCCTGGGCAGGTGGTGGCGCTGAGCAGCATCCTCAGCGGCATCCTGCTCATGGCCTTCCCGGTCACCTCCATCTTCCACACCTTCTCGCGCTCCTACTCGGAGCTCAAGGAGCAGCAGCAGCGGGCCGCCAGCCCCGAGCCAGCCCTGCGCGAGGACAGCACGCACTCCGCCAGCGCCACCGAGGACAGCCTGCAGGGGCCGGATGCGGCCGGAGCGCCCGGGGACTCCGCGGACGGCGACTGGGCGCGCACGAGGCCGGCATGACCCGGGCGGGGGGCCTGCGCACCGTGGTGGCCGCAGCTGCCCCTGGCACTGGAGGCTGCGTCTCACAAACTTTACAGCGACAGCTTTTGCCTCACACCGCACAAAGAGGGACAGGGACTGACCCTGGGGTGGCAGCTTCTGCTGCTGCGAGGGCCTGGCTCCGTGTTCGCGCATGGCCAGCCTCGGCCTGGGCTGACCCCGCGTGACTCGGAGGTGGGGCCAAAGCCACCGCAGTGCTTTGGTGAGAGGAACTCCCAGAGGGCATGGCCAGCTTTTCTCCCTTCCGTCCCCTTTGAAGTCTGACTTTGGCTAAGGAAAAGTGAATTCGGGAAGTTCTAGAAACTCCAAACCTTAGCAAAACCAAAAAGCTACACTGTCCCCAGGCCTCAGCCTGACCCTTCCCTGCTCTTCAACAAGCGAGGTCCCAGGGAGCAGCGTGGGGGGTGCAATGGAGGGAGCCCCTGGAGAAGCAGGATGTGAGTCGTCCCCAGCAGATGGGGGGTGGTGCCTATACGTCCAGCCCACATCCCTGCCACGTGACAGGCACAGAGGTGTGACACCGATGCTCACGGTCCCCCAGTTCCTCTGCGGTCCAGCCCTGAGCCCCAACCGCCTTCCCTGGCACTACCCCTAGACCTTCCTGGGTGGCTGTCACAGGGACCTCTGCCCTTGCGGCTGCCTGCGGCCACCTCCTGTCCTCTGCCCTCTGTCCTCCGGGACGCCGCCTCCTGTAGGAACGTTTCCCTCCCTCTCCATGGCTGGAGGATCCGGGAGGAGACGGGACAGGGACCCTGGCCATGCAGCTGCTAGAACCTTCCGGTTACGCTGCTTCACACTTTTCATTTCAGTGCGCTGAGCTGTGATGCCTGGGACGTCGCTGCCCCAAACCCTGCGGGAGGGGAGCCTGCGTCACACAGGGGCCCCGCCTGGGGTCAGGCATGGGACACTCACCCACCCCCACCTGGTGTGGCTTGCGCCAGGGCGCCTGGCGGGGACCAGCAGGGAGAGGAGGGGAGGCTGGGCCGGGGCCAGGCGGGGCCAGGTGGGGCTTCTCCTGCCGTACCCAATAAAACGTGCCGCCTCCTGCACCACTCGGCTGACTTCCTGTAGGCAGTGCCAGCGTCCTCCCCAAAGCACAGGGGCTGGGGGGCCAGGAAGGGGCTCCCTGTGATCACGGGGACTCGGGACCCATGAGTGTGGGGCCACCTACCTGGACACACAGCCTGCTGTGTCCCTGCTGCCCCAGGGCGAGGCTGGGCGTCCAGGGGACCGGCCGGGAACAGACTGCAGGGCTGGGTGGGGCGGGATGCTGCGCTGAGCCGGGGCTCTGCAGTGCCACAAGGCAGCCTCAGTTTCCCCTTTCCTCTGCCTCACTCCTGGCCACGCGTAAGGGCACAGACACTCCGGCTCCACCGACCGGGTGCCAGGCAGTGTCAGGCGGGCAGGGCCCTGGCGAGCCGGGGAACTGGTCTTACCAGCGATGAGCCCCGTTCTGGGGTCAGGCTGCGCCGAGGTCCACGAGCCAAGGAAGGCGCAGCCCAAACGATTTCTCAAGGTGCTCACGTCAGCTCCTGCCGACGGGAAACGGGCCTTCCACGGTGAGCCAGGCAGACGGCATCGGCCGGACACCTGCTGCCCGCCACCCCCCACCCCTGGCGTGTGCACAGCCGAGCCGGGCCAGCCCAGCCAGGGCGTATGACCTGGTTCCTGCGGCCACTACCCTCAGAGGTGGTCTGTCCCGCGAGTCTCATAGGACAGAGGCCAGAGCTGTACCCCAGGAGTGGCCGCTGGCCCAGCCAGGGGACCAGGAGGGTCCCGGCAGAGGCCAGTTCCTGGGGCTGGACCCTCCCTGGGGATGCCCAAGGTGAAATGCCCCAGCCCCCAGTCACGAGGCCACACCGGACCCTCGAGCGCTTTATTGGTCTGAAGTCACCGTACAGAGTTTGTGTGCACGTCCGTCCGGCCACCATGCAGTCGGCGGTGCTCTGACTTAGACAATCACCGCTACGGACTTCTCCCTTCATTGTTTTAAAATAAACATTTTCAAAGCATCTTGCAGCCCAAAGGGCTGGGGGGGACCCTCGTTCAAACATTCAGGAGCTTGGAGGAAAACTCAGGAGGAGGAGGTGGCTTCGAACGCCGCTCAGCGCCACGGCGGACCCCTCCGGAGCCTGCACACTGGCCGCGGTCAGCGCTGACGACGCACAGAGCGCCACCCTGCAGCCGGCTGCCCGCGACAGCTGCACGGAAGCATCTGGAACACGTGGCCTTCGGGGGCTGGGAGCGGGCACGGGGCTGACAGACACGGCTGAGATGCTCATGTAACCGTGGAGGGGGGACGATGGGGTGACTGGTGGCCCCACCAAGGCCGACGCAGTGGACGGGCGTGGAGGACAGTGTGCGGGGCCGCCCCGGCAGCGGGGAGGCCTGCCGTGCGTGTCCCCGTGCTGGACAGGATGCCCCCCACCCCGGGGAGACGGGGCACTGCGTGTGCGCCCTCTGCACCCGCCACCCCCTCCAGGGCTCGTGGAGAGCTGCTGGCTCCGGCCCACGACCCCTGAGCTTGCTCTGGCCAGTGGCCCCACGGCAGCATCTCCAGGGACAAGGCCAGCGCAGCAGCCAGGCCTCCAGGCCCCACGCTGAGCCAAGGGCCGAGGCCAACTCCTAACCCCTGGGGGGCCGGCGAAGGTGGCCCTGGGAAGGCCAACTCCAGCCAGACGGGTGAAGACACCTGCCCTGTGCTGGCACACCTCCTCCCAGGGGCAGGCGCACGGAGCCCAGGCCCCGCTCCCCACGCTGGGCCCACCTGCCGAGTCACTGCGGCCACTCCGGGACCACAGCCCCGCGCGCCTGGCCCGAGCCCTCCCGACACTGCTCCCCGCTCTGGGCCCCGTCCCACCGTCTCAAGGCTCCAGGGCCCCTGTGGGCGGAGGCCGCCTGCTGGGCCTGGGCGGAGAGGCTCCCGGCGGCCTGTCTCGCAGGGGCCCTCGTCCTTCCTCCTGGTCTGCGGTGGTGTCCCGGGTTCCAGCAGTGTCTGCGAGCAGGTGGGGCAGAGACCGGCCACCCCATCGCCCTGGAAACACGGAGCCCCGCAAGGGGGTGACGCCCGCCGCTGTCCCGGAGGCCGCGGTCACGTGTCCCCGGCCTCCGGCCGCCTCAGAGGGCCTTGGCAGAGGCGGGGTGCGCTGTGTGGGGGGCAGGCTTGGGGCGGGGGCAGGCGAATGCGTAGGCCTGTGCCAGGATGGCCAGGTCCACCAGCACCTGCAGCAGGCCGCACACGGAGAACTGCAGGGGCGCGCCGTTCAGCAGGAAGTACGCCGTCTTGAAGGTGTCGCCGCTCGTCCACATGAGCACCATCTTGACGCTGCGGGGACACGGCCCAGGTCGGGGACGCGCCCGGGGTCAGGGGGACACGCAGCGGGGGTCAGGGGTGCAGCAGGGATCAGGGGGACACGCGGCGGAGGTCAGGGGTGCAGCATGGGTCAGGGGGACACGCGGCAGGGGTCAGGGGGACACGCGGCGGCGGTCAGGGGTGCAGCAGGGCTCAGGGACGCAGCAGGGTCAGGGACGTCCCGAGGGGCAGGGCGTATACACCAGGGGTCAGGGACACCTGCGCCCGGCCTGTCCCGCCCCACGCACTTTCCAGAGCTGCCTGCGGAGCCCCGCGTTGACACACCCGGACACCTCCCGCTGTCACCTCCGCCGCATCCCCACCTGCCCCTGCTCCAACCTCTTCCTATCAGTGACCCTGCCTCGCCCCGGTCCGGTCACCGCCCCCTGTGCACCGAGCTCAGGCTCAAAAGCAGGAACCAGTCGTCCTCTGGACGGACACCGGGTCACGGGGCCTCGGGAGGAGCCAGCGCCGCGGCTGCCCCGCCCCGCCCCTCACGCCCGCTTCGCCCACACTGCAGGCGGAGTGGAGGGCGCAGGCTCGGCACCCAGTCCCCACTGCAAACTGTCACGGCCGCGCTCCTGCTGGCCACCCAGACGCACAGCGAAGCCACTGCGCTGTCTGCAGGTGTGCTGAGCTCTGCGCACACGGGTAATAAACGGATCGCCCGGTTTCATGGCAGGTTTGTTCTGGAACCGTCAACACGAAGACACATCTGTGTTTATCTTTCCTGAGGTCTGCAGCTGACGGTGGGCTTGCAGCTCCCAGCACTGGGGGCCGGGGGAGGGGGAGGGCCACTCAGATGCTGGGGCCCAAGGCAGACCCCGCCCCTGGGCGCCCCCTGGGGGGCCGCATGGAAGGGGGCAGCGGGGGAGCAGGTGCTGGCCCTCAGTTCCCCGAGAGCCACTGGCCACAGCCCTCATCAGACAGTGTGTGGGTGGCCAGTGATGGGTCACGCCGTGACCCGAGTCAGGCCCGACAGGTGTGGCTCTAGCTTGGCATGCTCCACAACTAGGACCAAGGGCCCCCTGTAAGAGGCAGCCCGGCTACCAGCACCCGCACGCACACACACGTCAGAAAAGGCCACGCACATGCCGAACACTGCCAGGGCCCATTCCCTGTCCCCAAGCGAGGAGGTGGCCTTTCCATGGAGGAGGAGGCAGGCGCAGACAGTTAAGTGACTCGCCCAAGGACACTCAGCTAGTGCTTCTCGAGGGGCAGGGACAGGGCGGGGCAGCGGAGCACGAGCTGGAGCGGGGTCTCGGGACCACCTGTCGCCGTCCCGAGGCCGCCAGCCTGGTGCCCTGGGAGTGTCCCTCTGGGCTCTGGACGCAGAGGTGCACACTTCACTCCAGCAGGTGCAGAGCGAGGTCATCACTGCCGCTGGCTCTGACGCACAGAAACACTTTTAGCAGCCCAGACGCCTCACCTGGCCTTGGCCCCCAGTTGGCCATCGCACGGGGACAAGAATCTGACAGCCTTGACCAGGCCCCACTCCCAGCCGCCTGCGTGAGGGCTCTGGGGTGGGGGTGGGGCGCACAGCGGCAACTCAGGCGCGGCTGATGTTGTCAGACCCAGGGCCACGAGGCTCTGCGCAGCAGCGGCAATGTCCTGGGATGAGGGGCAGGGGTGCCCCTGACACATGACAGGCTCCCTCGTCAGCACCCTCTGGCCACCCGAGACCCCGCAGTGCCCGGCACGGGGCTGCTGGAGTGCAGGCATTCGCTCCACACGCCTCCCGGGACTTTCCACAGGCTATGAATTCCCGTTCTTCCTCGACATGGGCTGTGAACATGACGCTCACCCTCACTGACACTGTGAATGGGCGGATGGAGGGATGGGTGAGTGGGTGGACGGTGGACGGTGGAGGGAGGGGGGGAGGGACGGGTGAGCAAGTTTCAGAGGTTCTGCTCTCGCTGTTCAATATGCTAGAGATGTCCTCATGGACACCAAGTCTGGAGCTCGGCCACTGTGAGTCCCGGTGGTGGGCATCCCAGCTGAGAACGCCCCTGCTCCAGGGAGGCAATTCAAGTCGCCCAGGGTCCCAGCATGCAAGAAGCCCGAGAGCCCAGCCCTGGAGCAGGGAGGGCCTTGCAGAGGGGCTCGTCTGGGTGGGAGGGGGCACTGACCACCCCGGGCCCCGGGCTGGCGGCCGGGAGCTGGGCTCCCTGTTCTAGGCCCCCTCGTGCTGTCTTCAGCTCCAGCTGCCCCCTGCTGCACCTGGCCCACCCCCACCCCCGATTTAAATCCAGCTCCCATTACCTCATTCTTGGCTCCATAAATTTGCCTCTGCAGCTGGGCTGCCAGATCACGATCCCTAAAATACCTCTCGCTTCATCCGTGGCCTGTGCGGCAGCCTCGCAAGCCTCCCCAGCCAGTGCCCAGGAGATGGCAGC
Organism: Rousettus aegyptiacus; assembly: GCF_014176215.1. Taxonomy (NCBI): domain Eukaryota; kingdom Metazoa; phylum Chordata; class Mammalia; order Chiroptera; family Pteropodidae; genus Rousettus; species Rousettus aegyptiacus. The sequence goes on from NW_023416287.1 coordinate 94,066,373, forward strand.
CAGGGCCTGAGCACACGCCCCGTCCCCACCGGGGGCTCAGGCATGTCGCCGCCCTGCGGGCTCCCAGCCCCCGACTGCCTGGCCAGCCCAGGCCTCCCCCGCCTTCCCTCCCAACAAAAGCCCTCCTGTGATTCAAAATCCACCCAAAACACACCCCAGGAGAGTAGGTCTTTGTAACCCTGAATTAGACAGTGGGTTTTTGCATCTGGCACCAAAAGCACAGGTGATAAAAAAATTTTTAAAAAAAGGCACACTGGACCTCATCAAAACTAAAACCTTTGTGCTGCAATGGAAAACATCAAAAATGTGCAAAGCCGACCCTCGGAATGGGAGAAGACCACACATCCCATAAGGTTTGGCACTCAAAACAGCTGAAGAACTGTAGAACTCATACTAAAGAGACGACCAAATTTTAAAACAGGCGAAAGGTCTGAATGGACCTTCCCGCAGAGAAGATGCACAAAGCCCAGCGGCCACAAGGGAAGACGCCGGGCACCATCGGTCACTAGGGAGTGGAAACGGAAACGGAAATGCAGAACCTCGCCAGGCCCCGCGGGCCGCCCTGCGCCTGCGCCGGCCGGAGGAGGGAGCGGGGTGAGGAGAAGCTGCAGCCCCGCGCCCTGCCGCTGGGGGCCGCTGTGGCGGTCCCTCACGGAGTGACCCCGTGACCCAGCAATTCCACTCCCAGGTGTCTTCCAGGGGGAAGGAACACACAGCCACACAGACACCGTCACAGCCGCATCACTCACGACACAGCCGGAAACACCTGAGGCGCCGTTACTGGCGAACGGAGCAGCCACTCGGCGCCTCGCCTCCGACGTGGGAGTGTGGGTCAGGCTTGGAAAGGGCGGGACATCGACGCAGGTGTGCGGGTACGCAGGTGTGAGGGTGTGCAGGTGTGCACGTGTGCGGGTGTGCCGATGTGCGGGTGCGCAGGTGTGCACGTGTGCAGGTGCGCAGGTGTGCAGGTGTCCACGTGTGCGAGTGTGCCGATGTGCGGGTGCGCAGGTGTGCGGATGTGCACGTGTGGGTGTGCACGTACGCCGGTGTGCAGGGGTACACAGTGCAAACCAGAAGCTGACACAAAAGACTGGAGGCCGCAGGACTCCGTCGCATGCGGTGTCCAGAACAGACAGACCACAGGGACAGAAGGCGGACCGCCGCAGTGTGCGGCCGGGGTCCCCGGGCCTCGCGTGGGCTCGGCGCCCACCGCCACCAAAGCCTCCACACCGAGCCGTGGACTCTCGCACCTCTGCGAGGAAGGCGCCACCGGGCAGAGGACCGCGGACCACACAGCCTTTGTGCCCTGAAGTTGTGGTTTCGGCTGGGCACGCGCAGTCCACTAAACCACACGGGTACCTTGGCATTCCTCAAAGTCAAACATCCCGAATGCCAGGGCCTTCTGCGCAAATCTGTCACAAATGTGGTGCCCAGAGAGGAGCTGAACCCGAGGTGGGGCGGGAAGCCACGCCCACACCATCCTGCGGAGCGGTCTGGGCTGGACTCTCTCCGTCCCTCTGCTGCGTGAGTCACTGCAGCTCTTACCCCAGCCTTCTGTGTCTTTTGCTGTCATGCACAAATTCTCCAAGAATCAGGACCGTCGACCAGGTGTCCACATTGGTCGATTTTCCACATTTATAAATGTTTCCTCAGGTGTTTCCCTATTTTCCGAAGGTGGCTCTGAGAGTCAACTATTTCGCTACTTCATTTGTTCATTCACTATTTACTGAACTGCTGTAATTTTCTAAACACTTCATCAGATGATAAGGAGAGAAATGAATGGGGTATAGTCCCTGCCTTCAAGGCCTTTATTCAAATGAGACACCAAATTAAAAATCAGTGTACCTGGGCAGGGACACTTCCAGAGGTGGAGCTAGTGGTCAAAAATTAATAAGAGGAAGATTAAAAGGCCAGCTTAAGACAGCAGCAGATAAGTTTTCTGCACCAAAAATAAGAGTATCATGCACAAAAATAAAGGGTTAGTTAACACCACGGGTGACGCAGACTGCAATGCCCTAGAAAGTGCGATCTTCCTCCCACCGCGTCCGAATAATGGTCCTCGGTGTTACACGTAAACACCGCACACTCTGAACACTGCGCACCGCACACCGCGCCCTGTGGGCGGAGCCTGCCCCCCCCACCCCGTCTCCCACACTCAGCGCCCTCCTTGCAGACTGACACACGTGACTTTCCCTGCCTACCTCATGCCCTCCGTGGACTGGTGGCGGTGGTTGCGGCACAGCTGCGGCACGCCCATCATCGCCTCGATCAGCACGGCCAGGAAGCCCAGGGTCTCCACGAACACGGCCGAGTCGATGGACAGGTACGTGATGTAGCCCGCCGCGCCCGTGAAGGCCAGGACACACTGCACGTAGTCCGCGAAGCTGCTCCAGTGCCAGAAGTGGTGAGGGTCAAAGTCTAGGGCGAGAGGGAGAGGGGCACGAACTAGACGAGCAGGTGCGGGCGCGAGAGCCGGACGCGCACGCGCGAGGAGGACGAGCCGCTGCGAGCGGAGGACGCTCCGCCTTTTGCCACGTGTATGAACCTTGAGTGGGATCAGTCCAAAGAAAGACAGTGTATGTTTTCACTTAAGGTGTGGAATCTGAAAAAGCTGAACTCATAGACATACTGAAGAGAATGGGGGTTGCCTGTAATGGGTGGGAAATATGGAGCAGCTGGTCCCAGGCGCAAACTTCCCGTCGAGATGAATACGGCGCGGTGCGATGCACAGCCTGGCGACTCTAACTAAAAACACTGTAAGACACACTCGAAAGTTCTCCAGAGAGTAGATCGTAGATATTAAACCCACGAAAAACGGTAATCGTATAAAGGGATGGGAGTGTTAACTAACCTTATCATAATGATCATTTGGTGACATATACGTGTATCAAGACATAATACTATGCTCCTTAAACTTTTATATATCAATATCTCAATAAAGTTGAAAAATTAAAGTCGAAAATTTTAAAAACATCTGTGTTTCAAAGTAGACAGTCAACAAAATGAAAAGGCACCCCACAGAATGGGAGAAAATATTTGCAAATTACATATCTAGGAAGAGACTTGTATCTAGAATATACAAAGAATGTAACTGAAAAATAAAATCCAATTTTCAAAGGGGGCAAAGGAATTAAGATACACAGATGGCCAATAAATATGTGAAAATATGCTCAATGTCATTAGTGAAATGCAAATCAAAACCACAACCAGATTCGACATCACACACATTGCGATGGCTACTATTAAAAAAACAATCAGACGATGGCAAGTGTCCGTGAAGGTGCGGAGAAACTGGGTCCCCCAGCACTGGGTCTCCCAGCATGCTGCCGTCACTGCGGAAAACAGTGTGCAGGCCTCTGAAAAAATTAAAACTAGAACTGCTACCTGACCCAGCAACCCCACCTCTGGGTGTTCACCCCAAAGGACTGAAAGCAGAGTGTCAAACAGATTTGCCCACCCGTGATCACAGCAGCATTATGCACAAGGGCTGAGTCATGGGCGCAACCCAAGCATCCACCGACGGTGACCGGATAAGCAAGATGTGGTCCACTCGTGGAATGGAGTGCCATTCAGCCCTAAACAGGGAGGAGATTCTGAAATGTGCTACGACATGCATGAACCTGGAGGACACCACGCTGAACTAAGCCGGACACGATGGGAACCAGAGAGCTGCGGGACTGCATTTAGGGTCTCAGCAGCCAACGTCGGAGACAGAGAGGAGCGGGATGGGCGCCTGAGGTGGCCGACACGACAGGATGGGGCACGTGTGGGCACAGGGCCTGGGTCCCCGGGGGCCGGGGTAGTGCAGGGCTGAGCGCTGGGGGCAGCTGTGCGCAGGACCCCTCAGGTCCTCTCTGCTGGCACCAGTGAAGCCACGGCCACCAGCTCGTTACTCAGAAAGGCTCGCTCCCCACTCTCCGTGGCTGGAAGGCTCGTGTGTGCTCACCTGGGAGCAAGGCCAGCAAGAGGCATAGGTCCTGAGGGCTACAGGACTGCAGGCCTTCAGCTCCTGCTTGGACAGAAGATCTCCCAAGAGGGGGTGTGCCGGGGTCACAGCCGGCCGCCCTCCGGTTTCCTTCAGGCCCCTGGTCTGCTGGTCCGCATCCCAACACACTGCAAAGCTGTTCCAGCCAAGCAGCTCATCCACGCAAACTGCCAGAAACCACCCATCATGGGTTAAAAATGACCCTGCAAGTCGACGTGAAGTCGCATGCCATCGGCTGCCACGCGGGCTCCAACCCTGATGGGGGCCCTGCCCCTGACGCTGTGCTCGCTTCAGGCTTCAGGCGCAGGAGGGATACGAACATCCTGATAAATAACACCAAGAGTGTTTCCCAGAGGCGTAGAGCCCGTGGCCATTCAGAGTGTGCCCCGCTCCCCCCTGGAGACAGCCCCCCCGCGGGCTCGCTGGGGGAGGAGGCGGGCACCAGGGGGCGTCTGCTGCCACCGCGAGGCCACCGTGCTCCGAACATCTCCCTTCACGTGGTGGCCGTTTGCCAGGACACCCGACTGCACTAAAGGATCTATAAGAGGGTCTTTGTGGAGGGATGGGAGCCAGAGCAACCTACGTGTACAAAAACACTCACAAAAGTTAATTTCATGCAATGAAACAATTTGTGGCATAAAATAAGCCTCACGGATATGTTTTTAAGGGCTTCTTTTGGGAGCAAGGACTAGGCGCAGAGGGGTGAGCCCCAGCCTGCTCCTGCGCACAGCACAGCAGGCTGGGGGCCCCCCCATCCCCCCACCCTCGGGCCTGGACCGAGGCTCAGCAGGGTGGCCGCAAGCCCTGGGCGCGTAAAGGAACCGAGAGAGGATTATGTCACAGCATGGGTCAGTCTCCTAGGGTTCAATGTCCAAGAAACTGCCCCCTCTGAGGGTTATATCCAACTGCCTCGTTTCAGGGACCTGAGAGACACGAGCCCTTTGCACAGTACTCGCTGCCCGGGCCTCAGCGGATACACGGCGACCCCTCCCCCTTTAGTCTGATGAAACTGCAGCCACTTGAGTCAGAGTCTGCACTGAGTACAGAGCTCAGGGTCGCCTTTCTCACATTATCAGTCCACAGTCACAAGCTGTGACCGCTAACGTGACAGTGACGGAAACGTGCGCCGCTCCCCACAGCCCCTGTCACGGTGCGGGGCGCAGGGGGAGCCGACCGACGCCCCTCCGTGAACCTCCCCGAGTCCCGAGTCCTGCGGGACTCAACTCCAACGCGAAACAAAATCCCCTTCTGCCGCCGCCGCGGGTCACAGCCCCCGGGGATCCTGCACCCGGGAAGGGTCGGAGGTCCAGGAAAGGGGGGCGCAGCCAGGAGCCGAGGCACAGGTGGGGACCCGGGCACCGCTGCATCTGAGAAGCAAAGAACTGTGCATCTCGTCACTGCCACGTGGTTAGGAAAAGGTGGCACCGACCAGATACGTTTTGAACGCACAAACCTGGGCAAGGTGCTTTTTAGAAATGTCCCGAACAACAGCACGGCCGTCAACAAGCGCAGTGGGCTCCGGACCGGGCACCGAGTGGCCCAATTCAACCGTCGTTTGGCAAACAGCACGCTGCCACAGCGCAGAACACGGGTGCCACGGCGCGGTGCCCACGGCGCCTGCTCCGGAGACGAAGGCGAAGGCCACGGGGCGGGGGCGGGTCCGAGCCGGGCGGGGGGCAGGACAGACCGTGGGCGTGACGGGCGCTCTGCCCAGACGTCTGTTCCCACCTGCACCGCAGGCCGCAAAACCGGCCCTTTCAGGAGTGTGTGAAGCTCCGGCGCCAGGGTCAGCAGCGGCCCTGTCCGCGTGACGCGTCCGGCAGCCCGCAGAGGGAAAGGGGCTCGGGCGTCTCAACGCGTCACGATGCGTCTGCGGCCAAGACCCTGCTGACCGGCAGCTGCGTTCACGGCAGTGGTTCCCGGAGGGCGTGGTTAACGCCCTTGGTCTCCAAATGCAGTCGTTTGTCCCCGTCTGTGGCCTCGGACAAACGAATTAGAATGTCCAGCGCCATCCCAGCCCGGCAGCTCATCCAGGCCACACTCCCATTTGTTGCCACTGGAAACAAAGGCACGGGGTCTTCCTAAAACATGGGCGCTCGCGAGCTAAACACCCTCTCAGAACCTCAGTCACGCACTTGCCACCAGCGGCCCCACCTGATGGGAGCTCCCTAGAGTGGCAGAGGGACAGCAGGTGTCCGCTGGGGGGTCAGAGAGAGGCGGGGGAGTGGGTTTCCTGGTCATCGGGGTGACAATTCTAATCCAGAGCAAAGGCAGCAGTTCATCGCTGTCACCACTGCTTCTGAGAACAGGCTCGGTCACCATTCGGCTCTGGCAGGTTCGGATGCAGGAGATGAACAGCCCACACTGGACGGGTGTTCACACCCAAGAGTGGGGAGAGGTCAGAGGGCACAGGCTGGCTTCGAAGACACTGCGGCTCCGTTCCAGACTGCAGAGTCTCGTGGTAGAGTGAGCCTTACTCTTCGTGCCGGTGGCGGGTCTGGCCTTCCATTTGTAAAAAGCGTAACATTGTGGACCTCATCAAGTGAAGTGCAACATGAGGTCTGCCTGCGGGAAGGCAAGGAACATTAAAACCAGCTGCCACTGCCTTTCCAGCCACGACAGAGCACAGGGACCAGATGCAGTCTCCCATACGGCCACAGCGTGGGCACTATAGATGACGTCTGTGACAAAATCGGGCAAAATGTATGTCTGCAAGACACCGGACATCGGGCAACCAAGGACAGTGGTCCCTGAGAGACAGGAACGAGGTCAGGGAAGGTCGAAACTGTCCCAGTAACTGGGCAGCCATAGGCTCCGTCAGCAAGAGGAATCGGCCCTGGAGGCCCACGACTGCCACGCGCTCTCACCACGACAACGTGAGACAAAACGAGATAAGATTACAAAGTATTTTGAACCGAATGGAAATGAAGCAACACATAAAAATTTATGTGATGCTGCTAAAGAGGAAAGCGCCAGGTAGATAAAAGGAAATAATAAGGTTCAGAACAGAAACCGATAAATACAAAACAGAAACATGGAGAAAAGCAGTGAAACCAAAAGCTAGCTCTTCGAAAAGATCAACAAATGAATCGGCTTCTGGACAGAATGACAGGGAACAAAGAAAACGTGCCTAGTGCTGGACGCTTCCCCCGAGACTGGAGGCGAGGGAAGGCGCTCACGCCTGCCACGCCTGTGCAGCAGGGCGACTGGGGGAAAGGACTCAAGGCCTCCAGGCGGGAAGGGGGGCGCCAACGCCGCCCGATCCCGAGGCCCCGAGGCGCGCCGCCAGGCCGAGCGGCCACACCCTGCGGGCGACATGCGCACAGGCTCAGGGAGGGGTCCACGCCACCCACGAGCCACGCCCTGCGGGCGACATGCGCGCAGGCTCAGGGAGGGGTCCACGCCACCCACGAGCCACGCCCTGCGGGCGACATGCGCAGGCTCAGGGAGGGGTCCACGCCACCCACGAGCCGCCCGCACGCGCCCCGCACCTCCGGCTGCCCACGGGAGGCGCGGGCAGCTTAGTGCGGGAAACGTGGCCTTGGCTATCGTTGCGCAGAAACGACCCTCATCATAGACAGAAGTAACTCAAATGGATGACAGGTCTCAATGTAACAAATAAAACTACTAGAACAGGAAAACCCTTTGTGACAAAGATCCCTTAGATGTGACATCGGAAGACTCATGAAAGAACAAACTGATAAGCTGACTTCATGAAAATTAAAACCTTCTGCTTATTAAAAGATAAGACTAAGAGGAAAAAAGAGGAACCACAGACAGGGACAAAACACTGCAAGTCATCTATCTGATAAAGGACCTGTATCCAAAGCATAAAAAAACTTAAAACTCCATAAGAGCGATTTTTAAGTTGGCAGATCGGGACACCTCAGGGGCGAGGGCGGAGGACGCCACGGAAGCGCACGACCGATGCTCAGCGCCGTGGGCCACCCAGCAGCATCTGGCCTGCAGACCAGGGGGGACCCGGCCGGCAACGTGCTGGGCGAGCCGGCCGGGGGAGGGGCGCCAGTTCTGGGAACCCGAGGGCCAGACCTCTCAGCTGGCCACACACCCCCCCCCACAGGAGGCGACGGCCACAGGGCCCGGCAGCCCCAATGGGCAGAGCAGCAGCAAACCGCGCTGCAGCAGGTCCCGGCCTCGGGGTCGCTGCCGGCGGCTCCTTCTCAATCAGGCTGCAGGCAAGACCCCGCTGACCATGGACCGCACACTCGGCCGCACACACGTCCCCCTGGACTCTACCCCTGCGCTGGGCTCCCGCCCGGACCAGCAACCACCCGAACAGGACGCCCGCCAGCACCCCCGTGTGGCCGTCTCTGCCAGCACAGGCAAAGTCCTCCTGCTCCCAAGACTGAAGCCACGCCGTCCCCTCCGGTGCCCCAGGCTCCCGTCTGCAGCTGCCTGGGGACCTGCTCCCGTCCCCTTCCCCAGACTGTGAAGGCTGAGGGGCTGTCCTGGAAAGGCCACTGCTCCAGGGAAGGGAGGGGCCCAGCGAGGAGCCAGAGACCAGGGCGAGCCAGCTGGTCAGGACGGGGACCAGCAATTAGGGCAGGGCAGCCCGGTGACTGCGTAGCCAGCAGCCCCTCTCAAGCAGGTCACTCCCAAGGGAGGAGAGAGCTGTTTCCAAGAGGGCCTCCCACAGCTGTCACGCGACCTCAGGCCTCATGTGGTGGCAGTGACATGCCTCTGAGTCGAGTCCACAGGACGGACGGTGAGCCCAGCCTGCCGCCCTGAACCGCATCTCACTGCGAGTCTGAGGGTGCAGAGAAACTTCAGGAGTCGCAGTCCACCCTGACTGCCCGGGCCCAGAGGCCCGCCGCCCCCCGCCCCCCGCAGTGGCTTCCACAGCCACCCTGAACCTTCACGCACTCACAGCGCAGACCCCGAAAGACAAGGTGCGAGCGGCAGGAAACAATGCAGGCCCAACCCGAACGGATGCTCGAGGCACAGGGAAGAGGGGGACCCAGGCCAGCCAGGCCACGGGCAGAGGGACAGAGGCCCCCGGACGCCACCCCTCTGGGCAGACGGAAGCCGAGAACGCCGAGCTGCTTTCCTGCTTTTCGACCCAGGCGGGGGGACGGGTGGCTGGAAAGTGTGACCGTCCTCACAGGCAGCTCGGTGACAGCGGCGAGAGAGCACCGAGGGGTCTTTGCGAGCAGCCCGCAGAGATGGCGCGTCCCGGCTGAGAGGAGCTAAGCCAGGACGAGGCCCGGCCGGCGAGGACATGCTCCCCCAGGGCCGGGGGCCGGGACCCGACGAGGCACCTTCCAAAGCAACCAGGCAAAGCCTCTGAGGTCAGCAGCCAAAGGGGACCTGGGCTGGGGACAGACGCCCCCATCCGGGCCCCTGGCTTGTGGCCGCAGGGCTGGGGGGCCCGCGGGCCTCGAGGGCTCGATTTCAGAGGCTGCATACAGGGAAAGGACGAGGAACTCCCATTGGAATGGGGGGACAGCAGGAACGCGGCGAGACGAGGGGTTTTGGTAAAACGCGTGTCAACACTCACTCACTTCACCACTCTGCCTTTCCTGACGCACTCCCCGGAAACTGTAAACCACACCCGCGGCTCACTTGCTGGCTGGCGTCGCCGTCGACGCCGCCTGGCCCGGGGCTGTCTGGGGTCCGGAGGCCTTGAGTGTCCCCGCCGTGCGGCCCTGAGGGCCTGAGCTGGACACGGGCGCAGAGAACGCAGGCCACGCGGGCCACCCGGGCTCGCACGGCCCTCCGGTGCGCGGTCGCGGGCTCCACGCCACGTTGTGTGTGGCACAGGAGCGGACAGCGAGGGCAGGCGCTCGGCACTCCACGGTCAGCTGTGCTCCGGCCAAGGGCACCAAGGGCGCGTGGGGACAGGGGGCCGGGGCCGCCACCTGCACCCACGGCGAGAGGCCGCCCGGCCGGGCTGCGGGGCTCCCGAGGGTGAGAGGGGGCACGGGCCGGGCATTAGCGAAGGCCCTGGGGCCCCAGCCTGCCACTCGTCACTGCACAGCCACCTGCCTGGCGGCCCACCTCTCTGCGCCTCAGTCTCCTTACCTGTCAAGCAGGGGAAATCACAGCCTGCTGCAAGGCCGGCATGAGAACTAGCAATTTGCGTAAATGCACAGCAGTGCCTGCCGCGTACTGAGTGGTCATTGTCACCTGTGTTTAAAACAGTCCACAGGGTTGGGGGCCACGCCGGCCTCCTTCCCAGCCACGGCTGACCCCCACGGGCTGCACCTCCATCAGTGACAGTTATACCTGCCGGGAGGAGACACTCAGCAACTCTCGGTCCCACTGCGCCCAGAAGGGCCCGCGTCATCCCCAGTGACTGGAGACCCGGCCTGGCCCTCCCGCCCGGCAGCTCCCGGCTCTGGCCGGTCACCATCCTCCGTCACAAGCTGCAATCGCACCTCCTCCTGGGGAAAGGGCTGCGTCCTGGGCCGGGCGGCGGCTGCACCCGCCCAGTGCCCAGTGCCCGGCCCATCCAGAGGTGGCAAGATGCGGGGACCTGAGCAGACGTGGGGTCAGGACGAACGGGCTCCTCACCGAACAAAGCGAGAAGCCGAGTCCCCACTGAACAAAGCAGGGGAATGCGCCGATCGTCCGGGAACACCGGGCGGCTTGCCTTTCACGGAGCCCCTGGGGACAGGGACCGACCTCGAGTGGGAAGGAACGCCTCCGGGGGCGCTGCGAGCGGGGAGCGGGAGGGTGGCCCAGGGACCCCCCATCACAGCTGGTCTGGGTTCGGGGAGCGCGGGTCAGGGAACGGCTCCTGGGGACAAGGAAGTGCAAGGCGTTGCTGACGGGAGGCTTCCCAAGGGGACCCTGGGGACACCGCCACGGTCACGGCGGGACGCGCCGGCGATGCTGGCGTGGACGCTGCGTGCGGCGTGCAGGGGCCACGCGCCTGTCTGGGGGAAGCAGGGACCAGAGCATCTGGGGTCAGCAAGCATGGAGTCGGAGGGGAGGGCCAATGGGGAAAATCGACACCAGAAGTGGCTTCGGGGGAAAAAAATCAATAGAATTGACCAAAGAAAAAGGGGAGGCGCAAATTTCTAAGTCAGGAACTAGGCGGGCCCTCCCCGGCACCTCACAGGAGCAAAGAGCATCATGAGAGGGCACGGAGAATGCGCGTGACCAACGAACGCCACGACTCGATTAGACGCTCGAATAGCTCGATGAAACTCACTCAGGAAGAAACTGAAAAACAGAACTGACTTATAGCGAGAGACCGATCCGTAGTGTTAAAACTGCCCCCCAAATAAAGCGCAGGCCCAACGGTGTCACTGGGCAGTCCCGCCAGGCGTTAGGAGAGCCGCGGATGGCAGCGAGCAGCCGGCACGCCCCGGGAGAACGGACAGCACAGTGAACGTAAACGAGTCTGTATCACAGTCCTCCTACTCGCCGAGGCTAAAACCCATGGTCCCGGCCACTAAGAAGTAATTACGTGACATTACAGAAGGGCCGATCGCCACTACAATGGCAATCATGTTACTACGTATAAATGTTTCGAGTTGAATTTACACAATGTTACATGTCAAATATATCTCAATTTATTTATTTTATTCAATTTATTTCAACATCTTTAATAAAGAAAGAATTGATATCAATCTTTCACAAACTCTTCAAAAACAATAGCAGGGAAGGGAACACTTCTAATTCCCAACTTATTTTATATGGCCAGTCCATCCTGACACTAAAATCAGAAGAAAAATAATAGATCTGTATCTCTCATGAATATGGACACGAAAATCCTTAACATAATATTTGTAAACAGAATCTAAGAATTTATGAAAAGAATTATACGTCATGACCGATGGGATTTACTCCAAGAATGCAAAGTTGGCAAAACATACAAAAATCAATCACTGTACTACAGTATCATCATAAAAAAACCCACAAGGTCATCTCAACAGACACAGAAAAGCATTGGACAAACTTTAACATCCTTTCATGATAAAAATACTCCACAGACTCAGAGTAGTGGGGCGTCTTTAAAACCCACTACACTCAGTGGTGAAAGACCGAAGGCCTCCCCAGGGGCAGACACAACGTGCATGCTCTCGTCACTTCCGGGCAGCGGGGTTAGACAAGAAAAAGAAAAGCTTCCAGACTGGAAAAGAAGCAGCAAAACTATCTGTTTGCAGATCACATCACCTGATGCATAGAAAGTCCTCGAGCATCCACTAAAAAGCTATTAGAACTAATAAATGAGTTCGGCAAAGTTGCAAGATACAAGATCGATGTGCAAAAATCAATTTTATTTCTACAAAGTAGCAACGAACAATCCAAAACGAAATCAAGAAAACAATTTCATTTACCATAGCACCGAAAAGAATAAATACTCTAGAATAAATTTAACAGAAGGTTCCGGAACCTGTGCTCTGGTCACTCCCCCTCCCGCCTCCCTCCCTCGACGGGCCCGCAGGAAGCAGGGGCAGCCTCTAGACACTGCATGCTGGAGAAGAGCAGGCTATGGCTGGTCAGACTGCTGGAGTCGTGGCCGCACTGGGAAAATGAGTCGCATGCATGGTCAAGATGCAAGCGCAGGCGACAGCGACGGCACAGGGGGAGTGAGTGGCGCCGGCGTCCGGCGGGCGGCCTCGAGCAGCACAGTACGTACCCGGATACGGCCGCCGGGGGGGGGCTTTGCCTTCTTCATCCTTATTATCTGCGGCTACATTTAGAAAGAGGGAGAGACAGAGAAGAGAAAAGACAAAACAGTGGTTTAAACGCTGACGGGGAGCGCGCCTCCCAGCCCTTCCTGCGTTTCTTTTTCAAAAAACAAACAAACAAACAAAACCAGAAAACAGTCGGGACAGAAAGAGCACCGGACTTTGGTTCATGTGCGTTAGGAAATCTACTTCTGAAATCTAACTATTTTCCTCCAAACCTACCCTCTTCCAATATGAGTGCTTAGAAAAAGGGGAGGAAATTCTGGGCCAAAAATGAGAAGTCACCACATTTTCATTTAACTCCTGAGGTCGGAGGCGGCACAAAGGCCGCAGCAGGCCCGCAGTGCTGCTGGGAGGAGGCGCCGCGGACGCTGCCCCGGGCTGGGCAGCCCCCAGAGCAGCTCCCCGAACCAGCCCCGGCTGCCGCAGGGGCCTAGGGGCCAGACTCCGCCGAACGCAGGATGTGGGGAGCCTGGAGACGCTGCCACCTCACAGCAAGGTGACCCAGCCCAGGAGCACCTGACCCGGGGTGATGACTCCATTCTGAGGCCCTCGAAGGCAAGCCAGGTGCCTGGGCTCGGAATGCAGCAGCGATGGGACCAAATGCTGAGCGTCGTCTACCCCAGGCAATGCAGACTCTACCTAGACATGGACCTTTGCAGAGCAGCGGCTGAAAGCAAACGGCCCGTGGACAGCACCACCCCCACGGCCGGCCCCTCCCAGCTCCACCCTCCGGGCGTCGGGTCAGGCCCGGAGCCCAGTGGATTTTCTCAGCCTTTTGCTTCTGCGTTTTGGATTTAGACCAATATCGCCATTCATTGGCACCTCCTCTAAAGATCAAGGTCCAGAAGGGGGGGGCGCCCAGGGAAGGGTGTGCGGGGGCACACTCAGCTGGGCTGCCTGAGCAGCCAGTGTCCGCGTCACGGCAGGGCGCTGACGCGCTGCCCCAGCGGCCGGGCAGCAAGGGACCGTGGCAGCGCAGGCGGCAGGCCGGGCGGGCAGCGGCACAGCCCTTGAGGACCCCTCTGCTACTCAGGTGTCCTGGCTGGAAAGCAGCATGGCCAGACCCGTGTTTCGGACAAATGCCTCTGAGCAAGACAGACGAGGACAGGGAAGCACGGGATGTGTCCGGCAGAGACACCACCCACCCTCAGCCGTCGGAATGCGCACACGCTCCAGGCCCCGCCCACATTTTCCCAGAACCCCACCGCTCCCCACCAGGAGGTGGCGCCTGCGTCCTGACTGTGGTGGGCCTGCAGCCACCACAGAAGTGCTGGTCCGTCCCAGGAGCAGAGCTCTGAGACACCGTGTGGCCCAGTCCAACCTCTGACACGCCCCTGGAAACCTGGGCCATGCTGTGAGGGTGCCAGGCCATGCGAGGGGGACCCGTGTGGGTGTTCCAGCAGAGAGCCCACCGAGGTCCCAGCCCATGGCCACACCAACCCGACAGGTGACCGCGGAGCGAGGGCGGGGCGGGCAGGTCCTGAGAACCCAGCTCCTAATACACAGCACGTGGCAACATTCGGTTCTTCGCGGCTGGAGAGCTAAGGGTCCCAAGTCCTTGCTGGCTGTAAGGTGAAGGATGCCCGCCTTGAGGACACACCCCTCCTCCACCTCCGAAGCCAGCAGCCGAGTCCTGTAGATCAGTGTCTGACTAGCTAGGGGCCCTGTGCCGACACTGAGCCACGCGACAACCCAGGACAAGCCCACTCAAGGCCCCAACCTCAATCACGACTGCAAAGTCCTGCTGCCACATGACGTGACACATCGCGGGGTCTCAGGTGTGAACAGATGGGGACCGTTCACCTGCTCGCCACACAGAAGGTCACTTGTCCAATTTCAGACTTCAGCTCTTTCTCTGGGGACTGAGACTCACTGTTTTAACTCAAGCCTCATTAACAGGATAGAAATACTCCTTTAAGAACATCCATAGAAAACACTGGGACTCGAGGGACAGGGAGCAGGCTGCCGCCACCCCACCCGCCCCAGCAAGGACGCCGCTGAGAGAGCCGCGAGGCACGCCGCCCCCGCCTCACCTGCGCCAGCCTGACACCTGCAGGCAGGACGCGAGGGAAGGGGAGGCCCACACACCTGCAGAACTCGAGGCACAGGGACACAAGCAACCCCGCCCAAGGGTGCCCCGCCCCCCGCTTCCTGGGTGCGGAGGGGCATCGCTGGGAAGCCCCACTGCCCCTCCACGTCGGCCAGGAGCTCTCGTGCCAAAGTGAGGGTGAAGTTCAAAGGGGCCCAGACCACGGGGACAAGGGGCAGAAGCCTAGGGTGCGGAAAGCACTTGCCCAAGAGGCACGGAGAGCCCGGCACCCCACCCGGTCGGGCCTGTTCCCAGAGCCGCCGGCGAGACCAGCAGGGGCCGGCACAGGCCTGGTGTGACTCCCTGAGCAGGACAGGGAACCCGGGCCAGACCCGCAGAGGAGAGACCCGCATCGGCAGGGAGAAAAAACCAACCACGCCAGGAACAGGGTGGTCACCTTCACCGTATAAGGGTCCAGGCTGCACCTCAGAGCAGGAGGCTGACCCGCTTTCCACAGAGACCGAAGTGAGCACACATCCTTGTCACTCAGAAAACAGGCCGCAGGGGAGGGAGGGACCCGGCAGGAATAAACACGGGCCGGACCTCAGGCCGCAGACCCCGGCCCAGCGGTCTGCAGGAACCACTTCGCCCAGCCTCCTGAGACCCGGCACTCTCCACTCGCAGACGAAATCGCAGTGAGGACGGTTAGAGGGTCAGAGTCGGCGCTGAGGGGAGAGTCGGAGGCCAGGTGCGGGGCCCGCGGCCCGGAAGCAGCTTTTCCCAAGGAGAAAGCGACAACAGGAAGAAGCGCTTTCTATTTCCTCGGCCCCCAGAGATCGAGGAGCAGTGTGGGCTGGGCGTGTCCTCCGTGCGCCCACCCACGCGGGGACCCAGCGGGACCCAAAAGCGCCCCTGGGCACGTGAGAAGGCAGCGTGCACTCTGCACAGGGACGCGCCATGCACCAGCCGCTAGAGGCCCAAGGTAACCGCCACCCCCCACCCCCCCAACATGCTTCTCTGACCTGGTCAAGCCGGACAGGGACCAAAGGACTCGGCCCGTCCGGGCTCGGACCCGCGCGGCGAGCCCTGGGGAGAAGCGCGCTCCGAGTCCAGTTAAGGACTCGCCGCAGTTCCCGCTCGGGTCGGTCCCGGTCGCGACACCGGCCTGCCCCGGGGCGGCCACGGACGCCGGCGCCCTCGGGGGAAGGTGGCTCGGATGCGCTGGCCTGAGCGCCCCGCTTCGCCCACGGACGCGGGCGGGTTCGCGGGTGCAGCCAGCGGCCTCGTCCCAGCGTCGCGACCACCAACCTGCAAAGAAACGGCGCCGGGCGCTCAGCTCGCTGGCCACGCGGACCTCGGTGCACAGCTTCAGCATCAGCAGCATGGTGCCCGTCATGACGATGCTCTGCCACAGCAGCGGGGCCTCGAAGCGCCGTCCGAACCTGGGGGCGGGGACACCGCGGTCAGGGGCGCTGCCCGCCCCCGCCCAGGCCTCGACCCCGCGGGGGGCGGGGAGCCCCTTAGAATCATGCGGGCTTCCCGAGGAGCCGGGCAGGGGCGCTGGTGCCCCAGCCTCCGGCCAGAGCCCCAGATGCGGAGGGCCACGCTGCCCGTGCCCACTCACCGCCGCCCCCAGAGGGCCCAGGGCCCACCGCCCCAAGCCTCGTCCCTTCTCCAAAGCACAGCTACGACCCCTAAGGCTGTGAGGATGGTTCTGGTGATTCCTAAGAACTGGTCCCCATGCCGCCTGGTTGATCATCGAGGTCAACTCACAAGAGTGGTCAAACGAGGGGACAGCGAAGGTTCTGCCAGGCTGGGGGGCTGGAGGTGCCTCCCAAGTGGCCAGCCTCACACTAGGCACCCCACCCCCAGGCTCACTCCCAGTTACGAGGCTGAAGACGTGCTATTTGGGCCACTATGTGAAAAATAGTTTTTTCTTTAATATTCAACAATGACTAGAAAAACTGGGGTAAAAATACCAAGGTTTGTGCTTCTTTATACCACTCATCAAAAATCAAATCTAGATGAACTCGATGAACTCAATGTTTGCAGTAAAAATGAGGTCATTAAACTGAAGCGACAGGGAACAGAGATAAACATTTAACTGATTTTAGGATAAAGGTAAGCTAAGCGGGACATGAATTTTCAAACAGCACAACTTTTCATAAATGATATACAGGGGATAAAATAAATAAGAAACAAAGTTCAACATCATGAGTCATTTTAAGAAACTAATTAAAATAGGAAGATGCCATTTTTACTCATCAAACTGGTTAAACATTTTCTTCCTTCAGGGCTAACAGTCTGTGGCTGGCAGGGTGTCACAGAGCGCTTCCTTGTCCCCTGAGAATGAGGGTGGGCACGGCCCCCCATCACCGACGGTGGGGCAGGCCACAGACAGGTGCGGCGCCTGCTGCTCGGAGAAGCTGGCTGACGCGGCTTCTCCCTGGGTGGTGGTCCATGTCTCCGCCCCGGGGAGATACACACTTTTGGGGTGTGCGATGTTTCGGCAAGTCCGGGCGGAAAGCTGCCTGCCACAGGGACCACCTTCTCTGTCTCTTTAAAGTACCGGAAAAACACTCAAGTGTGTGTCTACTTCTCTGTGCCGCTGACAGCTATGGCCCTTTGTAGCAGAATGTCACCCATCTCTCTCTGATACAATGTCACCTCTTCTCTGATACAGTGTGACATCTTAGCCAGCAGTACGACC
Source organism: Rousettus aegyptiacus (assembly GCF_014176215.1). Lineage (NCBI taxonomy): Eukaryota > Metazoa > Chordata > Mammalia > Chiroptera > Pteropodidae > Rousettus > Rousettus aegyptiacus. Next base: position 94,083,763 of record NW_023416287.1, read on the forward strand.
TCTCTGACACAGTGTCACCTCTCAGAGTCACTCCGTCTCTGACGGTGTCCCCAGACCTGCACTCCAGTGCGGCTGCATGGTCCCCGAGACAGCGCTCTCACCCAGCAGGCATGGGGCCTGACGGCGGGCCCTGAGAGTGCGGGGGGCTCCAGGTCGGATGGCCCTGCCGCGCCGTCTGCACACCCTGGCCCCCTCCGTCCCCTCTGTCTACAAAATCGCAAGCCTGAAAATATCGGTCATGAGGGATCACTTAGCCCTTCTCCTGGCTTCTGACATCGCAAAGACCAAACCCCATTCCTCAGCATTTCCTGGCATATGATCTGCTGAACTGAAAGAAATGAGGGTACGGAAGCTCCCTGAGTTTCAGAACCCTGGGTCTGCGCAGCAAGTCGGCCCCTGCTGCAGGACAGCACAGCCGCTCACGCGCCTGGCACCACGAACGTCCCCGGGGGCCGGCGGACCAGGTGACCGGCCTGAGGACCGCGGTCCCCGCTCTGGGAAACGCACACTTGGTGCGTCTCACGCCACCGCTGTTCTGGCGTGGAGCCAGCCGCCCCCTTGCATGCGTGAAGGTACATTCCCCGCCGCGCTTCCGCCGCGGGGGAACTCCACAGCATCTGCCAGTGTCTGGCGCTCGGAAACCCTCAAAAGCCTATGAAATCAAATGGACAACTTGGAGGGGGCCTCGGGAGTAAGAAAGGACAAAAGGAGCGTCGGCTTCTCTCTTGAAGCAGGGGCATCGTGGGACCAGGTGGGCAGAGGTGCACATCGGCATGAGTGAACAGGGACGCCTGCCTTTCCCGGGAGTGAAATACAGAGAAAGTGTGCCTCAGGCCGGAGAAAGCCTGGAAGAGACACCCGCGGCCCCTGCCTGTCCCCCTTCACCCCGCACATCTGCGGGCTCCTGGAAAGCTGGCTGGAGGCAGCCCCGCGTGCTCACGTGGTGGCTACAGAGCCCCGGAAGAGACCCAGGACAGCTCAGGACACTGACTCTCTGGGAAAGGGCCAAGGGGAGGGGCAGAAATAGACCTGCCAGTGGACAAAGCCTCGAGTCCCCCTAAAGGCCACCCTATGTGGCATCGGGAGAGAGCGCAGGACTCTTCAAAGGCACAGGCCCTGCGGAGCAGAGAGAATGCTCAGTCCAAGCACTGAGTGCCAAGTAAACACAGAGGCACCGACAGGCCAGCATCCAAGGACTGGGTTAACTTCTGACTCTCCAAACCAGGTACTCAGATTACTCAACTTTCTTTCTGCAATTCTGAATAAGCATATGGAGGGGAAAAGGCCTCTAAATGGAAATGTTTTCCCTGTTGGGTAATCCAACCTGGCAGCTCCCTCCGCTGTGGGACAAACCTCACTCCACGCCGGGAGGGCATGCTGCTCACACCTGGCATCGCACGCGGGTCTGGACCTGTGGCCGGGCTCCCAGCATGCACCAGAGTGCTTAGGGTCAACGGTTGTGTCAGACGGACATGTCCACCTGCTTCTGTTCAGTCTCAGACTCAAGGCCATCGCAGGAAAGGGACGCAGCGCGCCCCCTCCCCTCAGAGGTGGGCCTCCCTCGCTCTCCGCCAAAGGAAAAGGAGGGGTCTTTAAAGTGCAGATTTTCAACCGTGCTAAGCAGGGTGACCTCTCAGGACGTGGGCTCGCCTGGAGACACATTTGTGATGTGACACTTGCTAGCTCACCTTTAAAAGACCCCAGACAGGGGCAAAACTAGCCCACAGTGAAAGCGAACGGGGTGGAGGTGGGGCAGAGAGAGCTTCCAGGCTCAGCAAACTGCCATCTTGATTGAGATGGTGATTACAGGGGTGGGGACAGTCATCCAAACTCATCAAACTGCACGTTTAGAATGGGCGATTTTATTTAATGAAAATTAAATAAGGACAACTTACTATCAATTAGAAAAAATGCATGATTACTCAGACAATGACCAAAAGTCAGAGGAAGGAGCCGGAGCCCCTGTCCCAGGACCAAGGACCGCCTAGAGGAAGGAAAGTTCCAGAATTCTGGGGCCTTAGAATCAGGCTGAGAGCTCTTCTCCTTTCCTTTGAAATTCACCATCCCAATTACATCTGGCCTCACCAGACTGAAAATGATAAGAGGAAGTTGGGCTGGGAGGAGCAAGAAAGAACAGCCTAGTCAGTATTGTCCGAAACTTGACTTCCTACTTAAAAATAAACAAAACCACACACAGGCTGGGGAAGGCTGAAGGGGACAGACAGCAGGCTGGAAGCCGGTCAGACTCGGACGGCCGCTCCTGAGGGGCTTCACCCGCCCCTGGAATGTTCTTCCAACTGCATGTCCTTTTCTGGTCCTGACACTCCTGTATTGGGCTAGTCCCTCCCCACCTGCTCGTGGGGCAAATTCCCTGAGGTAAGGGACTCAGTCCTAGGACAAAGGCCGGGGAAGGAGCAGCTGAGTGTGTGAGCCACCTGGGCTGCAAAGATCTGGGACCCTGTGCGAGGTTCTCCACTCCCACCGCCCTCCCTGGGAAATAATCTCATTGGTGTCACCAGCTCCTTCTCAGGAAGCACAGACTTCTGGGCTCACCCAGGAACCCCAAAAGGAGAAAGGCATCTCTCTGGGAGCAGCCGCCCAGTAAGGGCGCCCCAACTTACCAGAACAGTATCCGTAAAATATTGGCCACCAGGAGCACCAGACACACGTAAGTGGAGAAGCCGTCGGCATTCTGAGTCCTCCGGATGTCCCTGTACTGCGGAATGTACGGCACCACCCCTCCGAAGACCATGGCCCCGGCGGCGCCCCAGGACACCAGCTGGTGCAGCGGGACCAAAAGCCAGTCGAAGCCTTGCGCGTCCATGGCGAGCACCTGCGCCGGCCTGCCAGCGGGCCGAGGTCCTGGCCAAGCCGCGGCCGCTCCCGCCAGCTCCCGGAACGCGCGTGGACTGTCACTCCCACATGGCCGCCGCTGCCCTGCGCGCTCTTCCGCCGCCGGGACCTGGCAAGAGAGGAGAAGAGGTGAGAGCCGGGCAGGGGCCTCGAGCCGGGCGAGCGCCGCGCTCCGCGGGGACCCCCGGAGGCCGAGGCCGCGCCCCGGGCACACGCGGGGGCTCCGGCAAAGACGCGCGGCTCGGGCGCCCTCGGCGCGCGCATCGGCGTCAGCGGGGACAGAGGCGCGGGACGCACGGCCGGGGGACGGGGCTCGGTCCCGGGGCTCGGTCCCCGGGGCCGGGCCGTTGGCGCCCGCCCCGCACCCCGCGCCCGCGCGCCCCGCGGAGCCCAGCCCGGCCCTCACCGCCGCGCCGGCTCCGCCCGTCCGCCCCGCGTCCGTCGGTCTGTCTGTCTGAGCCCGGGGCCCCGCCTCGGCGTGACGTCATAAAGCTCGGCCCCGCCCACGCCGGGCCGCACGCGCGCCGCGGGGTCCTAGAGCGCCCCGACCCGCCGCGGGGCGTTCGGCCCGCCCCGGGCGCCGCTCGGCCGCCGCAGCCCCAGGCAGGGGGTCCTGCCTCCCGTCAGGCAGGGGCGGGGGCCGCGAGGACCGGCCACCCGTCCCCAGGCAGGGACCGTGCAGACGCGGCTCTCGGCCACCGGGAGCGGAGGACGCGGTCCTGTCGCAGCACCGCGGCCAGCGCGCGGCCTGGGGACCCGCCTCGCGGGGTCGGGGAGGTCCGGTCCGAGGACGCCTCCCTCATGGGGAGGGTACAGGTGGAGGGACGTCACCCCTCATCGGGACGGGTGTGGGTCGCCACCCGCGCGCCCCCACGGGTCCTTCCACGCGGTCATTCTCTGACGGAGTCGCGGTCCCATCCTGACCCAGGGGGAGACCCGAGGAGCAGGATTCGGAAGTTCGCAGTGTCGGGGGAGGCTAACCGGGAAACGGTGCCCACCCCACAGCCCGCAGCCGCTGGAGGTCCTCCAGTGGCCCTTCCGCAGGAAGCACCGCGGGCCTCGGGCACAGGAGTGTTAGATAGACATCACTGCTTCGTCTCGGCCCTGCGAGCAGAATGAATAGGGTGCCCTCTGCTGAGACAGAAAATAGGATTTCTGAGCTGTTACCTGGCCCAGGTGAGACCCCAGAGGCCCGAGGGGTCGGTGCCCAGGACGTAGACGCTGGGGGCCTGGGGGGCACAGCGCCCAGTGCCGGGGTGGGGTGGGGACCGGAAGACCCCGTGAGAAGCCAGCAGCCCTGCCTGCAGGACCCCTGTGCAGGGGGGCCCTGGAAACCCCAGGGTTCCCGTCCAGCTCCCTTGGGGACCTCCTCTCCACCCTCAGGTGGGAGGCACTCCAGAAGGGAAGGCCTGGTGGATGAGTCAAGGCAGCCTCAGGCACACACCTGGCCCAGATGGGCTCACAGTCCACTCTCCCCACCCCCCAGGTCGGGCTGCTGCTTCCCACCTGGTACCTATCGTGGGAGAGCAAAGGAAGTTTCGGTCTCATCAAGAGCAACTCCCCAAGGAGCCTGATGTGACAGGGGCCCCCCAAAATGCGGGGCTGCTCTCACCCCTCTCAACCTCTGAGCATACCTCAGCTGTTCCTGGGTTGTCACTATTGGGAGTTTCAGCAGGAAGTCACCCAGAGCACAGCACAGGCCGCTCAGGAGGCCAGGCGGTCTGGGGAGAAGAAGGCATCCCTACTTAGCACTTCCTCTCCCTGATTTAAACCCTCTAGAATGTTCCATTCTCTCTAGTCTGGATGTTGGAGGACGGACCCAGACTTCCCTCCTGACTGGCCTGGGAACATGTGGGGTCACTGCTGCTGGCCCTGCTTTTCTGGCATACGTGAGCAAACTGGTGGCCAGCCCACACCCACCTGCTGCTCCGTCTACCAGGGGGTGCAGGCGAGGTCCCCAGGCAGCACCTCCAGGGGCAGCTGGAACCTATGCAGCCAGGGAAGCCTCCAGGAAACTCAAGTGTGTGGCCAGGTTTGAGAGCTACAGCTTTAAAATTCACACCCAAGACAGGAAGTCCATGACTCAGGAAAATCAGCTTCCAGGAAAGGGCACTTACTATCCATCTATGGAGCCAGAGTTGCATAGTAAATAATTAGTGGATTAAAAAATAGTTGATAATGTCGCATTAAAAATTAAAGCTAAAGTTAAGAAAACATTGCACTATTTTAGAATAAAAAACAAAAATAATTCTATACTCAAATCTGTATGCCCAAATCTATACCCCTAAAGAATCCTTCCTTTCTTACAGGATGTTTAAATGAGAATTTGTAAACAGATGCAAAAGTAGAGATTGTAGTACTGTTTATCTATCACCCAGCCTCAATAAGTATAAGAGAGCTCTTTAAATGAATATAAAATAAAAATTTAACAGGACAGCCTATTTGGCAGCATTTCTCCATTTCTTGGCAATGACAGTGCACCCTAAAACCAGCGTCTTGTTAGAGTGAAGGCCTTAGAAATGAGACTGGACACGGAATCGGCATTGGGGCTTCACAGGATGGAACTTGCTCTGAAGTTGGGTCGCACCATGATGTTCTCATCTATCAAAATCAAAAATTTAGTTTTCCAATGTAGAGTATTGTTTCACATTTAGCTTCTGCTCTTATCATCTGTGTCTTTGATTCCACAAACACGTACTTGTTACTGAGGCTCTGTTTTCCCCCCCGATCTGCCCTGTGAAACACCACCTCGTTCCTGCAGGTTTCCTCACACTCTCATACTCGTAGTGGAGATTTCCTAGGTCAGTCACATGAGAGGATTTTCCTCCTGAACCTGGTTCCTGAAATGTAACATTCTTAACAGAATGAGTTTCCGTGGAGCGAGTCTCACTTCCATGGTAATGAATTTGTGCCCCGTGGATGCAGGACCAAGAATTCGATCCCCGACTGGGCTGTGCAGATAAAAAACCATCCAGGTGCTAGGTGTAGAATGACAGGTCCTGTTTCGGCAGTGAAGACTGGATTCTCAGAGTCCTCAGAGAGTTTCTGGGTAGGTTCCCATTGGGCCAGAGAGATTAGGGTTGAGAAAGATAAAATATGTAGTAAAACGGACAACGGAAAAGGAGAGAGAATCATGGCTCCTGGAATTCTCAGCCTTGGGCTTGAAGTTGGGGAGATGCACCGTAAAACATAAATATTGTGGTAAAAAATACAGAACATCAAATTTACCATCTTAACCACTTCGGCGTCCAGTTCAGTGACATTAAGTGCATTCATGTTGTGCAGCTGTCACCACCGTCCTCACCAAAACATTTTCATCTTCCCACACGGAACCTCTGCACCCATTCGACGCGAGCCCCACCCCCTGGCGCCCGCCGCTCCGCTCTCTCTCATCACGAGTCGGGACGCTCTGGGTGCTTCGGTAAGTGCGCGCACACGGCACTGAGTCCGGCCCATTTCGCTGAGCGTGATGTCGCAGGGTCCGTCCCGCACTGCAGCGTGCGTCAGAACTGACTTCCTTTCTAAGGCCGAGTAATGCTCCTCTGTGTACATGTCACATTTTACGTATCCTCGTCTGTCGACGGACACTCGGCTCGTGCCCTCCTCTTGGCTGCTGTGAACAAACATCTAGTCAAGTCCCTGTTCTCGCTTCTTTTGGGGACATGGGCTTGCTGAGCCGCGTGGCAATTCTACGACGATCCCACAGTGGCGGCACCGTGTTACGTGCCCACCAGGGCACGAGAGTCCCAGTCCCTCCGCGCCCTCCCCAGCCCTGTGGTTTCTGTCATTTACCAGCAGCTCTTCTAGTGACTGTGAGGTGCTGTCTCCTCGAGAGAGCTGTCTCCTTGACATTTCGGTCTGCATCTCCCTCATGGCCGCTGATGCTGAGCAGCTTTCTGAGTGCTTACTGGCCATTTGCATGTGTTCTTTGGAGCCCATTCAAGTCCTTTGCCAATTTTTAATCAGGCTTTTTTTGTTCTCTCTTTTTTTTTTTAGGCGAGGCAACCCTTGGTTGACCTCACAGATTGCAAGGATCTTGTTAGTTTACAATTATTTTTTATTTTTTACGCCTACAGCACCTGGTCTTCCTAGGCGGTCTCCCATCCAAGTACGAACCAGGCGACCCTGCTTAGCTTCCGAGATCAGACGGGATCAGGTTTGTTCAGTGTGGTGAGGCCGTAGACTGTTTTCTGTTCTTGAGTTTTAAGAGTTCTCTAAATGTTCTGAATATCAGTCTCTTGTCAGATGTGTGATTTACAGATATTTTCTTCCATTCTGTGGGCTGCCTTTTTCTATTGATAGTGTCCTTTGATGCACAACATTTTTAATTTTCATGAAGTACAACTTGCCTATTGTGCCTTTGGTGTCATATCCAAGAAACCATCGCTAAACCCACTGTCATGAAGTTTTCCCCTGCCTTCTTCTAAGAGTTTCTGGTCTGAGTCTTTCGTTCAGGGCTGTGATCCATTCTGAGCGGACGTTGGCAGGTGGTGTTAGGTAAGGGCCTGACCTCCTTCCTTTGCGTGTGGAACCCCAAGGAGCCTGGTGGGGCTTTGAGGCTGAAACAGAGAAGAGCATGAGAATTAAACCTTAAACCAAGCGGTGCTCAGAGCCTGCTGTGCCCCCGACACACGCGGCCTCGCCGATGGGCACGTGGCCAGACCAGGGGCCCAGGCCAGGCGGACCTACAGGAAGATTCCGGAAAGGAAAACATTTACAGTGACCTCCTCTGGCACTCGGGGTCCCTCTCACATGCGTGGGGCGAGCGTTTGTCCTTCTCTAACAGACTGTTCTTCGCCTCTGGCTCTGGCACACACTCAGATTTTTTCCTGCTCGTGGTCAAGGCCCATCACTGCCTCTCAGGGTGGTGGGGGGCTCACCCTGTCCTGAATCAAAGTGACCCCTTAAATACTTTCCCCCACTTTTCCCTAGGTTCACTTGAGTGAGCTCTGGTCCTCCAAACCCTCACTTTCTGCTGAGGCACCTCCCTCGGCTTGGATCGCCACCCCTCGCTCCACCTGGGCTTTCCCAGGGTGCAGGCGCCTCTGGCCTCCGCCCTGTGGGCCTGCCCCGCAGAGACCAGCCGCGGGGAGGCTGCTTTCCCCGGGCGCCCTCTGCCCGAAGTAGCACAGACAGGTGCCCCTCAGCCCCGGCCACTCCAGTGTCTGCACAGCACCACCCCCACCTCAGCCCCTCTCGGAGGAAAAGAGGCAGATGCTAAAAAGACATGGAAAAGGGCAAAACAGCCATCTTTTAAAAACGTTATTTTAACAGCTTTATTAAGATACAATTCACAGACCATAAAATCCACCTCATTAAAGTGAACAGTTTGACAGTTTTTTTGTGTATTCACGGCGTTGTACAACCATCACCACTATCTAATTTGAGAATATTTCTGTCCTAAAAGAAATGCGAGTATTTTATCAGTCTCTCCCACAGCCAGGGCAGCGCCAGCCGGCTGTCTCTGCGGAATCTCCGTTGGTGCACATTTTACCTAAATCGAACTGTAACACATTGGCCATTGTGACTGGCTTCTCTCCCTGAGTGCGATGTCACCGGGGCTCGCGTCAGAGCTTCACCCCTCCTCTGGCCGGAGACCGACCGCACGGCAGGAGACACCACGCTCTGGCCACCCGGTCGCCCGTCCGTGGCGGACACAGGTCCCCCCTCCCGCTCCCGCAGTGTGACTGACGCTGCAGGAGCGTCCGCGTCCCTGTTGGGCACGTGGTGCCGCTCCTCTTGCGTGGACACGGCAAGGTGGAGGCGGGGTTACGCGGCACCTGGACGTCCGCTTTTCACGGCGCTGCAGGCTGGCGCCCCGCGACGCGTGAGGCTCCGGCTTCCCCGCTCCTCTGCGCTCTGACCGCAGCCGTCAGTGTGCGGGGACCTCGGGTTCTCCTGATGACGAACGATGCTGGGTGTCTTTGCCTGTGCGGCCGTGTTTCCCCGGCACACGGGGCAACCCAAGCGCTGTTGCCGAGCTAGGCCCCTGGGGCCCAGGCGTGACCTGGGCAGACACAGTCTTGCCCCACAGAGCTGGAGTCCAGCGGGGGCTAAAGCCATACCTGGGAGCCCACCCGCGAAGTGACCCACAGCCCCGTCCAGACCTTGGAGGGCACCAGGGGGAGGGGGAGGCGAGGCTGCGACGCCAATAAAATCAAAATCCAGATGCAAGTGCCGTTCACAGGGCAGAGCCTCAGGCCTGGCTGGGATCCAGAGAGGTGGCAGCTTCCCTTCGTGGCGAACGGGTGACGACAGGCCTGATCCCCCCACTAGAAAGCTGACGGTGGGGCGCGGAGCCAGGAGGGGGAGCGGGGCCGGCGGAGGGGCGTGGGTTTAATGGGGACAGTGTCTGTGAGACAGAGTCCTGTGGTGGCCGGTGGTGACAGCGGCAGGCGCTGCACTCGACAGTGGTGAAGAAGGCCGGTTTTATGTCGCGCGGACTCTGTAACGATGGCGTCCACGGCCACCTCGCTCATCCCTCACGCAGGGAAACGGAGGAACCGGAGCTGCGGATCCACTCGGACCTGGGCCTCCGCCCCGGGACGCGGCCCGTGGCCACAGGGACGGAGCCGCCCCTCCGGGACGCGGCCGCCGCTGGCGTCCCCAGCGCCGCACGCCCAGCGGTGCCGGCGCGCGCGGGCTCCCCGGTGCGCGCTCCCGGCCCGGCCCCGCCCGCGCCGCCGCCACGGCCGCCGGGACCAGACGCGGGCGCAGCGGCCCCGACCCCCAGGGCCGGCCGGCCGCGGACGCTGCGGGGGCCGCATGGACGCGCGGAGCCCCGAAGCCCCGGGCGGGGAGGCGCTGCGCGGCGCGGTGAGTGGGGACCCCGGACCCCCTCGGGTGCTGGAGCCCCGCCCGGGCGGGAACTGGGGGCGGGTCGCGGTGGCCGACCGCATCTCCCAGGGGCTCGGAAACCCGCCCGCGCAGAGACCCCGAGACCTGGCAAGCCGGAGACAAAGGTGGGACCCTGTGTCTTGCGAAAGAGGCGTCATGATGTACAGACAGAGCCTGCGGTTTACGAGACTTTCTGTGCCATCTTCGTGACGCGTGATAGCTCCGGAGCTGACGGTCAGGCGAACGACGCCGCTGGGCGCCCGCGTGAGCCGGGGCAGCGGCCCGGCCTGCTGCCCGGCGGCTGGCGCTCGGGGCTCTCTCACTGACCCAGCCCGCTGGCCACGGAGGCTGCGGCCCTTCTGAACGGAAAGGCCTTGGCCCCCTGACGAAGCCCAGCTCGCTGTCCGCGGGCGCTTCTGCCCACCGCGCCCAGGGTGCTCACGCCGAAGTGTAAACTTAGACTCTTATCTTATGGTTCATTTTTTTCAGGCAGAAAATCTCTTCCAGGAACTCCAAGAACATTTTCAAGCCCTCACGGCAGCCCTGAACCTTAGAAATATCCTTTTTTTATAGCAAACACTGTGATGCTTCTGGGCTGATACGTCATCACGGAATGCCGTTCTGGTGGGTAGTTGTGGACCTAGGACTTCCTGGTATTCACAGTCACGTCTTTACATGGCATCCGGGGTGTAATCAGCTCCCACAGGTAAGTTTTTCCTGCCTGACCGGCAGGACAGGCCATCCGTGTGGCAAGGACACGACGCAGACCACGGGGCTGTCCCGCCAAGCCCTCGGGGAACCCGGGCGGCCTGCTGGACGGCGTGCAGACTACATGCACTCACACCCGCAGGCGCGACAGGGCGCCCCAAGGCGGGCAGCTGGCCGGCCCTACGTCTGTTTGTTTGTGTTTCCTCACTGGAGCAGCTCACTGCTTTGTTAAGACACGAATTCAAACAGAATTGAGGTAGAATGTTTGCTTCCAGTCTGAGCAAATCCAGACAAGGGAACAGCTGCCCCAAGACCTGACAGTGTGTGCAGAATTCACACAAATTCGTTCCTCAAAAGCTGTATGCAAAGTGTTTGCATGTGGAGCCACGTCTGGCTCTGGAGACGGCTCCCACAGGGGAAGAGATTCGGCGTGATAATGCTAAACTTGGTTCATTTCCATTCCCTTTACACACTTGTTGGAGTTTGGTTATGACAAAAACATACCAGACTACCTCACATTCCCAAGTCCGCGTGCACACCGGAGCAGCCGAGTTCGCAGAACTGAGCCCACAGTTCCAAGGATAAAGACACACCTCAAAACCTCAGCAGGTACCTGCCGACAGGTGAGTCCACTCTGCCTCCGACTCCCTCGTGTCTCACAAGTGGCACTGCCAGAGCCTTGGTGCCAGGCCACCTGGTCGGGGGCCGTCATTTGAAGCAGGGTCTTTGAGGGCTTTTGTGTGAGTGTGGGGGGGTCTCTGCATGCGGCTCTCCTTAACGCTGAACTGGAAGAAATGGGGAGTCGGATCGAGGACCTACAGAAGAATGTCAGCGACCTGATGCTGCAGGCTGGGATCGAAAATGCTGTCACAGAACAAACGGTGAGGCCCCCACTGGGAAACCAAACGAGTTTACTTCCTGCAGATTTTATGATGACCTGCACCTTGAAAAGTGCATTCCCATGTTTGTCCACGATGGAATTAGTGCCTCCGTGCCACACGAAAACTCAGGGATGACAAATGCTCTCTTCCAAGTAGGCCGCCCATGACAATTTGTCATAATCCCTTTGAAAATGCACATTTTAAGTGAAAAACATTATGATTTGAAAACTGGATTTTATTAAAGTACATTTTACTCTCACCCCTCAAATCAGTCTTCACTCAAAACACAAATCACGATGACGTGGAGACGGGGTTGTAACCAGCAGCTTCCGCTGGGACAGTATTTTCGGGGAACCCTTTAAAGGTGACACATGCACATTCCCGGGTGGTCTGCAGGACCCCACCCTGGCCCCCCACAATGCAAAGCCTTTCCAGGGGAACTCTGCCTTTCACCTTAAAGATGCAAACGAACGCTGGGCTTCGGGGTCTCAGCGGAATTTAGGTCCCTGCGGCGCAAGCGGAGGGTGCATCCTCGTACCGAGGCTGCCACACGTGCTGGCGTCACAGTCCGACCAGAGCACATTTTAGTCTATCAGGTGCTTTTGCTGTCCTCGTTTTCCTGATTCTTTCACAAGTGTTACTCTAAGTCAGCTGGCAAATCATCTGTATGTACGCACCTGCTAAGGCAGAGGGGGTTCACTGTCGGCGACTCGGAAACACCTACACCTGGTGTTCTGGTGGAAAAGGTAACTGCACTCAACGTCCTGCTACACACTGGGGTGGATGGACACCCTGAAATTCTGTCCACCGGGCAAAAAATACAGCTTTCCAGGGTCAGGCTGCACCTGACCGCTCCCGTCCGCTCTCCAGCCAGCTGGACACCAAGGCCTCTGCCCAATGCCGGCTGACAGGGGATAAGCCAGGGTCCGAGTCAGGGGCTGCTGAGCCAGCTTCCATGCCACCCCCAGCGCTGGCTCACCACCAGGCATGGGATGGTGACGCAGACCCTTCCGCTCATCACCAGACTCCAGCTGGCTGTTTTAAGTTTGGTCAAAACACACTAAATATGAAGCATCAAATTAAATGGTTAAATAGGTATCCAAACTTCACGTTTTTGACGCATAGTCATTACTTAAAGCAGCGTGAGAGGTCACAACCTGAGTGTGTGAAGCTGTTAGTGCCTTTTAAAAGAAGGGCCTGAGTGTGTTCAGATCCGTTCGGCCTGTGCCCGTTGGTGGCACTGAGTCGGGGGTGGGGTGCGGATGTCTGGGGACCTCTCAGACCTCCTAAACTGTGTCCCTGTTGTGGGGAGTGGTGAGTGGTAGGGGGCGTGACCCCGAGTGGTAAAAGCTATGGTCCCATGTTCTGGGAGATCCGGCCCGGCGTCAGCCTCTGCACTAAGCTGAGTCTGTAAGGCGAACGCTCGGGCAGCCTGAGCGTGCGCCAGGCGCCGGTGACGTCCCCCGGTGATGTCATGCTGACCCAGCGCCGTCCACTCGGCTGGGCTGTGGGTCCACGCTGACCCTGACTGAAATGAAGGTCATCTAACATTTATGTTTCTCTGTACTGAATTTTTCCTATACAAAAGATGTACTAATTACGGGAAATGAAGGTATTTTGACTGAAAGCTTGGACTCCAGTTTATTTAACTGTGTTAACTGGTACAGAGGCAATTATGACTTAATTTCAATTTTTTTTCTTACAGACTTGAAGACAGACGGTGGCAGAAAGAAGGCGCCGTGAGAGGAGGAACTCAGACGGCGACTGGCCACCCGGCAAGGACGGCGCCCCCGGCGCCCGCAGCACCCCGCGTGGTCCCCCCGGGAAGGACAGTGAAGCCGCGTGAGGCGCTTTGTTCGGAACCGGAAGCTCCGCAGCGCTTTTCAAAAAGCCCGTAACCGGGTCTCTGGTAGAAGCTGCTTTGTAAATGACTGCATTCCAAGTCAACGTGTCCGATCTCAGGGTCCGTAGGGCGTGTCGAATCTGTCCGGTCGGAATGTTCTGGCACGCGTCCCGCACCAAACCCGCAGGCAGGTGCCCCGGGCGCCGCGCTGCCGCCCGAGGTCGCCCTCGCCCGCCCCGCCCAAGGACAGCTTGGCAGATTATGGGGAAACGCTTTCAAAAAATCGGCCCGTTCCCCACTCTCCAAGGCCGAGTGAAACAGACCTGATTACCTAAAAGAGGGGTCAATGAGAGGCTCTCATTGTAAAAAACAGCATTCCTGCATATAAAATAAATCATATTCTTCATGCAAAGGTCAAAATCAACCCTAATTGTACAATTTAGAACCACTGTCAACATTTTTTCTCTGCATATTGTTTATAATCTAACATTCTGTTCTCTTCAAATCATACACATTTTCCTATGTGAACATTTCATACTCACTTTTTTATGGTTAACTGATGGCCTGTCCCATATCTAACAATTTAACCATCCCTTTCACTATTCCTTTGGCATGGAGTCATATCCCACTTTCTCGCTGTTATAATCTGTAATGAGCACTCTTATCCATGAATTCCTGGCAGATTCCATTAGCGTCGGAGTCTGGCTAAAGGCCAAGATCATTTACCTAAATGCATCTAAAAAGGGAGTGTTGTTTTATTCTCCCAACGGTGATGTGTGCTTTTCTTAATCCAGTTTTTAAATTGCATCATTTAAATTCAACATTCTTGGTGATTTAAAATCAGGATAGTTCATTTGATTATATGAAAAATCTCAAAGCGCCTTAACTATGATCATCATTTTAGCAGAAACTGTATATTTGAATTGAAGTAAACCAATTTGAATCCTCATCAATACATAGAACAGTTTAAAATCCAGGATTTTTTAACAGTAATAAAGGACGTTTCTATTAGTTATTAACTAAAATAAAAACAGCGCTATTGTCAAAAATACACTAACTTCCTTCTGCAGGAAGCTCCTGGCTGAGCCCCGTTTAGAGGATGGCATGTACCACCTTGGCCATTCACAGAAGCCACAGACATCCACCTTTACAGGTCATTTAGCCCTTTAAAAAATCATACCTGTTTCAATATCTTTCTGACACTTTAACAAATGACTGCTACTTTCTCTCACCATTTACACACACTCACAAGGAATCAGAATGTTTTCATAGGAGCAGAGAAGAGACGTGTGTTTAAACTAATTCTGTTCTAAACTACATAATACAACAACTTCATGAGAAAGTGGTTTATTCACAGAACACAAGTAACATGGAGTTATTCAACACCGAATACTACATTTACACGCCTGTAAGTTAAAACTAACGTAACCGAAGTGATGGCTCTTAGGGAACGCTGAGTAGCAGAGGGTGGGACCTGCCGGGCCCAAGTTCTGGGCGCCGCTGTCTGAGCGTCGCTCTCTCACGTCTAACGTTCTTCGCAGCCTCATCCATCGCCAGGGCTTCTAGCTCTCCCCAAATCTCCTCCTCGCTCCCCAGGCTGGGGCCAGATCTTTTCAGAACCCAAACCAGAGAGCGCTCCGCCCGCTTCCGAGGGCCGCCGCCCCCCCAGTCGCCTCCTGCGCACCGGGCCTCAGCCCTCCGCGGGGCAGCTGCGCAGCCAGACCTCTCGCTGCACGAGGCCAGGCCGTCACAGTCGTGGTTTACGTGACCGATTGGTCCTCTCCACAAGGCAGGCTTTGTCGCCGCCACGTGCACTGTCCCTGGGGCCCAAAGCTACTCAAACATTTTTTCAAGTTAATGAGTTTCAAGAGTTTCAAAATACTTCGCGGTCTTTTACACGACGCTTTCTGCGCGCGAAGGTGTGTGAGCGGGGGCGGGAGGGAGGGCCTGGGCTGGCAGCAGGAGCGCCCAGGCGCGCGGTGCCACCGAGCAGCCTGCAGGGCCGCAGGCCGCGCCGGGCGCCGTGGCGCTGGCGGCTTTGGGCGGCAGATGTACACGCGCCACGGGGTGCCACGGGGTGCGAGGGTCAGATGCATCTTGAGAGCCGTGAGTAAAAATGTAGGAAACACGATTCGAACTGGCGCGCACTAAAGTGGGCCCTCCCAAGGTCCCCATTCTGATGCGAGCCCCGTCTTTCCCCGTAGCGCCCGAGCTCTCAGCTGACGCGGGGGAGGCCGGCGCGGGGCGGGGCAGCGCCCGCAGCGCGGCGTTCAGGGCAGTGTGGGGTGGCGGGTGCTGGGGCCCCACGGGGTGCCAGCCGCCTCCCCGCCTCCCCGCGGGACCCGGCGTGTTCGCCCCTTGTTTTGAAGGTGTTAAAACAGCCTGCAAACGGGTGGATCGCATACACCCGGGGTCCTCCCGAGCGCCCCCTGGCGACGGGCGGCTCTGCGCGCTGCCGTGGGAGGCGTCCTCGGCCCCCGCCTTGCGTTTGACCACAGTCGCCGCCCAATGAGGCCACACGAACGCGCCTGTGCCCGCCGCCCACCCCAGTCCTGGACTGGCTTGGCCGGCCCGAGGGCTGTGCACACGCCCCACGAGCGCTGGGGCGAGTGGCAGGGCCCGGGCGGCTGGGCGGTGGGATCCTCGGCGCGCTCTGCAACCCGCCCCACCTTTGGCCAAGTGGGCTTCAGACTCGTCTCTGCAAAACTGTCGCCTGGCAGGCACCTGGCAGGGCGTGAGAAACTGGCTCGAGAATCCCTTGGTTCAGGGCGAGGGAGACAGTCGACCCATTTACAGTACGACCTCAACTTGCAACGAAGAGACTCACGTGTGGTAAACTCAGCATGCTGCAGCCAGAGCGGCAGCGAGAAGAGCCGTGAAGGCAGACGGGAGGGAGGTCATCACAACTCAGAAGTGCAACACATTTATGATGTGCACCGAATTCACAAATGTGGTGTATTTTTAATTTTTTTGGTAACAGCTAATAAAGCTATATGGCATCGGACATAATCCATGTGCCACACAGCTCACCCAACCAAAGCAGCGGTCGATGGTTTTCAGCACGTTCACTGACACGCACGACCATCACCAATTTCAGAATGTGTTCACAATTTCAGAAAGAAACCCTGCACCCAGCAGCGCCACCTCCCAGCGGCCCACTTCCCGGCTCCCGGGGCGCACACGCTGCGTGCTGGCCGGCCTCGCTCACCTCTGCTGCCGCCTCATCCCTCCTGACCGAATGGTGGGCCGCTGTCTGGACGGACCACACTGCTTGTCTGGCCGGCAGCGGCCGGACCCTGCGGTGGTTCACGTTTGGGCTGCTACGAACACGGCTGTACGCATCGTGCGTGTGCATGTGCGTGTGCAAGCTTCTGTGTGGACACGCACGACCCGTCCTCCTGGGTATGTGCCTAGGAGTGACGTGGCTGCGACAAAGGGTAACTGTTTCCACGGTGACTGACCGTCCCGCCCTCACCAGCACCGCCAGCATTGCACCTGCTCCCCGTCCTTGCCCCCCCGAGTCTGCAGGTGTGAGCTGGAACCTCCCTTTCTGATTGGAGCCTCCTTGGTGACGAACGACAGGGCGCGCCTTTCCACGTGATTACTGGCAACACCCTGGAGGACCGTCAGCAGTGCACCGTGGACCACGACACGCCAGGTCCTGGCGTTGCGGCGATTCCGCATCAGCCCCTCACGGGATAGTTACACTCCGTCTCGGTACGTGGGAGCATTAAAGCTGGAAAGATTAAACTGCGCACCTGCATTTGAATCTCAAACCCGTTTAAAAGTGCAGCCTCACTGGCATCTGTTGGGCTCAGTCTTTGGTAGGCACCCCTCCTGTTTCAAGGACAGTCGGCCTGGCCGGGCAACGAGCAGGGTCACACCAGAGGCCCCGCCAGGCACCGTTCTATGCGGTCCCGACGCATGTGAATCAGACAGCAGAGACTACTGCGAAGCAAAAACACTGGTGGCTGAAAAGTTCGTTTTGTTTCATTGTTAAAAAGAAAGGGTTTATTGAGCCACATGCTGGCCAGAAGAGGCCAGGTCCTGGGGATGCAGTCTGAACCCGCGGCAGTAGAGCAGGTGCAGAAAAGCCACCCTGTAGTCCGAGTTGGCAGGGGCTCCAATATAGGGTTTTGGGGAAGAAAGAGGTAAGTTGATCTGAAGGAACTTTCACTGGCTACAGGTGGGGGGGAGGGGCAGCGGGGGCAGTCTTGCGATGGGTGCAGTCTGGAAGAGTTATCTAGGACCTCTGATTGGTTACACGCAAGTCCTGGAAGCCCACGGGCCTGTGGGATGCCGTGACATCGGGTGTGGGCTAATGGGTGCCTAGACATTGGGTCAGAGCTCCGATGTGCATGTCCGGAACCGGGCAAGCTGGCCCAGAGGGCCCACAGCTGAGGGCGGGCCACTCCCGCGTCCTTTGTTGCTGTGGTTTAATTCGGAGCACCTCAGATTTCCTCTCCTGTCACCATTGGCCCCTTCATTCCGAAGACGGAGTTCCGGAAGGCCACTTGCCCAGGTTCTTAGCGAGCAAGCGACACAGCTGGGCTGTGACGTCGGACGGGGACTTGTGCTCCGTGCACTCGGGCTCCCCGCAGCCCGCCCCGCGCTCCCCCCACCCCGCGCTGCCCCCCACCCCAGGCTCCCCCGACTCCCCACACTCCCTCACACCCCGCGCTCCCCCCACCCCGCGCTGCCCCCCACCCCGCACTCCCCCACACCCTGCACACCCCCGACACCCCACACTCCTCCCACATCTCGTGCTGTGCAGAGCCCTGCTGGGGAAGCCCCCAAGCGCCAGGGCTTCGGGGACTGAGAGGGGAGGCGGGGCTGACTCCGCTGCTCAGGCCCTGCTGCCCTCCCGGGCGGTGGGAAACCCTCTCTTCACACTGAAAAGGCAGCCTCCAGAGACTGTTTCATTGCATGATTTTTAGAACAAGAAAAACAAGACTTTTTCCTTAAGTGTGTTTTCTTTCCGGACTCAAGCCTTGGGGCTCTGGTGTGGACTGCACTGCACGCCACCCCCCAAATTCACACGCTGGGCATCCTAACCCTGGCGACCTCGGAAGGAGACCTTACACAGAGATCCGGCTGCTGCTGGAGCCGAGGGGCCCTCATCCAGTGACAGGCGTCCTTAGAAGAGTGGAAATTCAGACAGACACAGGGCAGCCACGAAGGTGAACCCCACGCCGTGAACCCCGTGGGGCCGGGACAGACGCCCGGTCGGGCTGAATCTCGCCCCCCACCCCGTGTTCCCCCACACCCGAGACGGCGTCTCACCGCCATGTGCGCAGGACGGAGCCCCGACTTTCACCCCAGAAGGCGCCCCGAGTGGCGGCCGGACGCGGTGGGTCATCTAACACGCAGCCTCTCACGGAACGGCCGGCCACGGCTGCTCCCACGCCGTGTGCTTTATTCATGTTGGCGACACATTTACAGGCGCCCGCTCGTTGGAAGCGGCGGCCGCGGGGGCCGAGGCCCTGGCCCGCGCTCCGGGCCGCGGGGCTCAGTACCGGTACTTGGTGGAGTAGTCCTTGGGAGACACCACCAGGCCGCGCCCCTTCCGCGCCCCGCGGTACACCGTCTCGATGATGTCGATCATCTCCTGCTTGTCCTCCATGGCCCAGTTGATCTTGTTGTTGTTGCCGGTGCCCAGGTCGATCATGATGTGCTTGTTCCTGCGGGAGGACACGGGTCAGCGCCCACCAGGAGGCCGGCGGGTGCCCGTCTCCCCCGCCGCCAGCGCCTGCCACTGGCCCCAGACGTGGCCGGGCCACGCAGCGACCCAGCTGCCACAGCTCTGCCCAGCTTCCTGACGGCTCCCTCGGCCAGAAACACCCTGAGGCGTCTCGGCCCGTGAGACGCGGCCAGCGAGCAGTGGCAAGGCAGGGCCACCGATTTCCAGAGTGGGAGTGCCGGGGCACAGCCATGCCCGGCAGCACGGGCTGGGAGCACGGGCCTGGGCCCTGCAGGAGGTCGCCCAAGGGGGGGGCGTCAGTAACCCCAGCAGGAGTGACGCCGAGCTGTTTCAAAGCCAGCTGGGCACTGATGCCACCACAGGGCCGCGAGATGGCAGAGACAACCGAGGCGTGCGGAGGTCACGAAATCAGGTCGACTCAGAGCCGAGGCGCCGCGAACGGAGCCGTGGAGGACCGCCTCCCGCCTCACACACGCGGGCCGGGCCCGGGCCCTCCGCGCGCTCCCACGTCCTCAGGACGGCCGTCCCACGGGGCGACCGAAAGGGCAAAGGGCAGCGTCTCCGTCCCTCGGAGAGCCGAGCTTTTCCGGATGGTGCAGCTGGAAACACCAAGCGTGGGCTTCTCACGGTGCTTGTGTGAGCGCTGCATGGACGTTTCATTCACAGCCCTACCAATCGTGAAAGTACGTGAAACCGCTAACTGTGAACAGGACACCCTGTGCTAGGAAAGCAGGTGACTCTTCGCAAACGCGCCTTTCGAAAGGCTGCCTCCCGCGTGCGCTGGGAAGTGGAGCTGCGGCCCTCGCCCTGCCTGCTGCGCGGCCCTTCCCGGGGCTGCGGGTCGCTTCCGTCAATGAACTCGCACTTCTGCAAGGCTGGACACCGCACCGGCCCACGTCCCCGGGGAGCGCTGCGTCCCGAGCCTCAGTCTGGCCTCCTTTCAACCAGAGCAGGCGTCCGACAGGCAAGTCTGACGTCTCTTCTGCGGCAAACCTGAGCCTCCGGGACAGCCTGGGCCCTCACGCTGCCCCATCTCAGTCCTGCGGGTCCCACCTGTGCTGAGTGCAACGCTCACCGGAGCCTCACTGTGCGTCACCGCGCAGCCCCGAGCTCTCCCCGCGCCCCGTCTGGTCGGTGACTGTGTCTGCGAGCACTGTCCTCTGGCATCTCCCGCTCCCTTGGCCGGTTCGTGCGGGGGTGGCCATCAGGTCACTGTCTGTGACAGTGGGAACCCTGTCTTATCTGATGATGTCCCAGCGCCAGGCCACAAAGCCCGGGGAGGTGGACGGGGGACGCCAGCACTGACGCTGCTCGGCTCGGGGTTCCGGGCGGCAGAGATGGGACGAGGCGCCAGGCCCATGACACCACACGCCCCCCCGACGCCCCCCTGCAGCTCCCTCCCTGGCACAGCCCTCTGCCCCTCGGTGGCAGGCGGGGTCTGAGGCAGCCCTCGCGACTCCCCTGCAGGAGTCGGGGTTTTGAGGAGCATGGTGGAAAACGCCCGGACCCCTTGACTAGCCTGGCAGCTGAAATGCCTCTGGCGAGGGCCTGGGGGAAAACGGGGTGCATCGCAGGTCATGGAGGAGAGGGGTCCTCACTGCCGGTGCACAATGTCAGCGGCACCATGTCCTGCAGCTTGTGGGAAGCACAAGTTGTGAGTGGCAAACTTGGACGTTTAGCTGGAGAAACATCAAGCCCCGTCTTGAAGGCGCTACCTGGTCTCTTCCCGCTGACAGTGAAATGAGAAAAGACAGGACGGTTTACAAACTGGTGACGGAAGAAGAATAAATTCGCAGCCTCTCCAGACAGATGCTGAAATCTAGAAATGGCTGAACTCGTGGCACAGAAAGAGAAGAGGCCACGCGTCCGTCCAGCCCACCAGAGACCTGCAGGTCAGACCGCGCACCAGCGCGGGGAGGTGCCTCAGGGGCGTTCTCCAGGGAGCCGGGGCCACGCAGAGGCGACCGGACGCCCAGGGCAGAAGCGCTGCCCTCGGGCTGAGAGGGCCGAGGACACAGTGACAGGCACTGCTGGGGCCCCAAGCTGCTGGCAGGGAGCGGGCTGAGAGTGACCCAGCTGGAAGGCCTTGCAAGGGGGAAACCTGGGCGGAACCTGCCCGAGGGCGGGGAGGGGCAGATCTCAGCCCTGACCAGACCCTGTGCCTGCCCCGTGCCGCACGCCGCGACAGCTGGGCCACAGAGCAGGTCCAGGAGCTGGGTTTTGTGGGTCGCCCAGAACGATTCAGCAGACAGGAGGCGAAGGGCAGACAGTGGGAGGCAGAACCCTAAAATAACGCCAGGATTTCCTGCCCTAAGCTCAGGGGCTGAGAAGGGATGAGACAAGGCTGTGACCAGCTCCGTTAAACCCCACAGAGATCAGCAGACGTCCCTGCGGTCGCCAAACGACTGACGTTATCTGATCCAATCACGCAGGCCCTCGGAGCAGAGCAGGATGCTGGGGAGGCTGTGACAGGAACTCAGCCTGCCGGCGAGGGCTTCAGGGACTGGGAGGGGGACCTCAAGTAGCAGAAAGGAGCCCCAGCAACAGCAGGCCTCAGGCCCATGAGCACAAGGCACTGCAGTCAGCCAACAACCTGAGTGAGCCCCGGGGATCACCCCCACCCTGACCGGCTGCCCTGCTCAGCCCGCCCATGGCTCTGGCCTGTGAGACCCTGAGAGCCCATGGAGCTGGCCAGCTGGGGAGAGGGGCCGTCCTTAGCCACTCAGCGTGTGCCGGCATGTCACACGGAATACAAAGCTGACACACGCCCCACACGGGCCCCTGGACCTTCCCCTCCCACAGAGGTGCTGCTCCCAGGACTTGGCCTGACACAGATCTGCTGTTCACCACCGTTTGCAGCAACAGGAAGAGATGTGACAAGTGCAAGGTCAAATGATGATTTCCTTCCAAACTGAAGCTCCACGACATTATCACGTTTTACTCATGATGTCACCTAACTTTATTACATAAGTACCATCGAATGTACCTGCCACTCGCACCAGGCCCTGGGTGCGCGGCCAGAATCCGTTCCCACATTTCCCTGTGCTGCAAAGCCCATAAGTCATGGATACAAATTAACCTAAGGCCACGAGGGAAACTCTGTTCTTCACACCAATACCGACTGACTAGCGTCCACAACAGGGTGTTTTCACCTTGTATATATAAATAGCAAAGAAATTTAGTACAGGTTTTCCTCTCGGGTATCAGAAAAGGATGCTACAGAGTCGCTGACATCATATTTTTAAAGTGAGTTACTTAAAAACAGACACTTTCATCAACAGATTACATTTAGACGTAGCTAAAACGTCAAGGAGAAAGTCTTCTGTTTAACTACACTTCCTCTACGCCTATGTTCCCGCAAAGTTATTTCAAAAGGGTAATTTGCTAATGAGTAAACACTGAAAATGGAATTGTTACTTTGAAAATTATTGAAAAGGTCAGGATGTCTGTTGAAACAAACTGCATGTGCTATTGCTACAAACTGACTTCCTTCCAAGTAAACAATCTAAAGATATCTTGATCACATTAAATTTCTAGGCCAATAATTGCAATTTAAATAACAACTTTAAGAGGACATACCTGAAGAAAAACATGACAGTACACGGATCGTATAACTCATACATTTTGTTGAAGTCAGGTACTTCTGTAATATCCACAAGATAAATAACTGCAAAATTTTTAACCTAAAAGTAAAGAAAATTGGGGAAAAAAACCTAAAATAACAAATCAATGTTTAATTCTGTAAAAAACACATTAACAAACAAAAACAACAATCTGTGTATAAGAGAACAATTTGCAAACTTGCTCTCTAGCACCTCCCAGAATAAGACGCTCAGGGTCCTGAAAAACGGCTGTTTGCACCTCTCTAACACTGTTCAGAACAGCAGGCTACACAAACGTAGCAGCTTACAGAAAACGTCCACAGATATGTTACTCATGCTGATCCAGTAGCAATCTGCATGAACTTGAACTGACAGCTACTTAATGATGTGCTTTAAACAGCTGCCTTAAACATGCCTTTAGAATTCAGCCATACATTCCCCACCTTAGATTTGAACTCTTGTACTAACAGACTGGTACCCCAAATAATACTGTGTAACAAATTTTCTTTGATTTTTTTCTTTAATTGCAAGTTCATCAGAGAAGATTGAGAAAACCCAGAAAACTAAAAATCAAATCACCTTCACTTGCAATAGAGTTAACTGCTGTGAATGTATTTTTATTACATTTTTCCCATTTTTTTTTCTGGTATATATATATAAAAATATCTGTTTATACTGTTTTAACAAAATGTGATCACACGGTGATTGTGCTACAATATTCTATATCCTGCTTTACTTATGCACATTCTCTTACATAAATTATATGCTGTCCAAAAACAATTTTATGGTTACATAACAGTTCATTAAATGGCTATGCCATTATTTTACCATTCTTCTGTTATTTTCTTTGATTTTAATGAACATAATTCATTCTCATTAACATCAATTATTCACCTGTGAACATTCTTACCCTTAAATTTGTGTATACTTCATTATTTCCTAAAAATAAACCCCTAAAACAGAATCTCTATAACGAAGGACATGACATTTTAAAGGTCCCTCATACTGTCTCAACGCCCTCCAGAAAGCTTACTGAATTTACACGCTGTAGTTAAATGGTGTCCCCCAGCCCCAAGGGCCCGCTGACGCCCTCACCCCCGGCTCTCGGAATGGACTTGCGTGCACTGCAGACAGCTGTCAGACAAGGCCACGCGGGAGCCGGGGGGCCCCTGGCCCAGCCTGGCGGTGTCCCAGCAGGAAGACCCGAACGTGCCCACGGCCCACGTCACCAGAGATGGGTGCCGTGCGTGTCTGCGGACCTGCTCGTGCAGGGCGCTTCTCACGCGTTCTAGCTCTTTTGACACCCTAATTAAACAGAGACATCGCTGTCCTGTGTGTGACGAAACCGAGGTTCTCAGATGGGGCGACTGCAAGCCACAGGGGAGCGAGTGCCACGGCTGCCACCAGCAGGCCTGGCTCCAGCACCGCCCCCCCCCACCCCACCGCTGATGGGAGCCTTCACCCGGGTCCTGAGAGAGTCATTCTGCCCGGAGGGGCCGAGGGGCTGTGGGGGGTGGGGGGGCAAGGGCCTGTCCAGCTGAGAGAAGCGCTTGTGTCGAGAGGCACAGAGGGAAGGTGGCCAGTGCAGGGGCCGTGCCCGACGAAGGTCTGGAGGTGGGAGACGAGCCCAGCAGCCTCTGCAGAGTGCCACTGTCACGGCCACCACAGCCACTCAGGTGCAGGGGGCTGGGTGGAGGAGCCCCCGGCCTCTCCGCACAACGGCTTTCAGTGAAAGGGAGCCTGCTGGTCTCCAGCTAACTTTGGGACATGTGACATTTCCTCACATTATTAGATCAAGCTCTTAAAAAAGTCATTTTCGATGGCCAAATATTACCCCACTCAGCAGGGTGGACATGTGCAGTTTAACTCCCAATTTCCAAGTGCAGAGAGAGGGCTGGGGTGAGGGCCAGGCGAGGGGGCGGGCTCCTCCTAGGCGCTGCGACTCTGCGGGCAGCACCGTGGGCCGCGTCACTGGACACTGTGGTGGTTTCGGACCGTGCGATCAGTTACACCACCGATCCCAGAGCGAGATGCTCCACCTGCCTGGAAGGCTGCTTCCCAAAGGCAGGCGACCGTCACCACCGCCCAACAGTTAAACACCGTTTCATCTTTACTCACAGGAAAAACGGCAGTGCACTGTTTCAATGTATTTCTTTGAAGTTTACTTAACCCCTCGAATATCCTTTTTTAGTTCTTTGCCCATTTACCCACAGGAGTCATCTTTTTAAACGGTACTTAAAACTTTTTTGCAAAAGTCAATCACATGTAAAATACATTTTGCCTACTATTTTTGCAGTAATTTTAACTGGATGTTAAACAGTATTTTTGTAAACCGAGAACCATATGTACAAATGTCCTTTCTGTTATCAAGCTGTTTTTAATATGTGTTGTTTTGATCACCTACAGCAGTGAATACCCTTGCCAACCCTGCTGCCTACCTCCTCCAAGCCAGTCAGTGATGCCTTGTCCAGCGGCCCTTCCGCGTGCCACCACCCCGCAGGGCAGCAGCACGGAGGCCGGTGCGTGCCACCGCCGCCCCGCCCTGGGCACGGAGCCCCTCCGCCAGCCAGGGACCGCCCAAGAAGCACAAGAAAATGTTCTGGACTGTCAGTTGGCACTGTCCACTTTTGAAGGGCTAATTATTACATTTTTAGGTAATTCATTTCAAATCCACCCAAAAAACTGCATAACTTTATTTTCGAAAACTACTATATACGGATTAGTTCTACTCACAACAACTCTTGCAGATGTTGTGACGTGAGAGAATAATGGTGGCTGATGATTACTGAATACGCTTGCTCTGTGACAGGAAGTGTCCCCAGAGGCTTTGCGTGAACTGGATCCTCAGAACTGCCCAGCGAGTTAGGCACTGGCACCCCTGTCCTACAGATGAGTAAAACGAGGTGAAGAGACAAGTCATTTAAGACCACACGGGTAGCAGGAGGCAGAACCTGCTCGGTCTGCACCTGTAACCACCGCCCGCGTACCTCGCTGCTGGCTGCGAGGCTCTTACTCCCAGAGGCGCACATTCACAGCGAACACCAAACTGGGCATTCTGTGGCTTCCTGTCAGACTCCTCACTGACGGAGCCTCAGCTTCTGCTGGTTCAACCTACTTCATGTGAACTTAAGGATGGCCCCCAGCCATTCCTGCAGAGTTCCACAAACATACAGTTTTATTAGAACGTACAATCATGGCTCGGTATCATTTCAGTTCTGCGTATTTTAGACTATCTGAATGGCCTTTTTAACACACAAAAAGTAAACATCGCGTTTATTTTTACTCATTGTGGAATTCAGGTAACAGGGAGTCACTGTGACAAAACGAAGCTTGGAGACGCACGAGCCGGTGTCTTCGCAGCTGTGCAGACTACACACGACTGCTGAACAGGAAGTGTCATCTGTTACTACGGCTCCACCGGCCAGCTGACATCTGTACAACCCATAAGCTATCTGTGCGAGCACAGCTCAGAACCAGTCCGGCACGGGCGGCGGGCACTGCCAGAGCATCCAGTCACCACTCCGCCTTCCAGGAGAACACAGGGCCACCAGGTCTGGCCTCAACACTGGAACTTTCACTCCAGGTAAAACAGCTGGGGGGCCCAAAGGGGCTCGTAACAAGGTGAGGAAGATCCCCCTTTATCTGTTATTCCTGCAAAGGGAGATTTTTAAATAGAGTTTAATTGTTCTTTTACTAAAACCTTAGATTTCAAAAATTCTTGTTGAGCTTCCCCAAAAAGAACTTCCAGAATTATAAACTCATATTTTATCGCTATACTAAAAAAAAAAAACAAAAAAAAACCCATATATATATATGTTCAAAGTGAATCCAATTAAACTATCCTTATCAACGAAAGTTGTGTGCTCACCACGGGCACAGCGATTTGGTCTGTGACAGACACAGAGAATCTGCCTCCCAGCCAAAGGCGTCACGCTGAGTTTTCCTCAGACATGAAGAGCCAACCAACCCTCAGGTCTGCAGCCACCCTAGGCTCACACTGAAGGCAACAGGATCTGGACATACCTGGTGTTTAAGCCACCACCTGCAAGGTAGAAGCCAGAGCATACAACCTGTTATTTCAAAGTTAGCACGCTAACGATGCGTGTGTGGGAAAAGTGCTTAGCAGAGTCTTCACTGAATTCAGCAGGGTCTGCCCAACCACCACAGCTTAAGCGATGCGTAAGTGACCCCCTGCCCCACCTCACTCGTGACCCGACTGGGAGGGCCCCAGTGAGAGAACGGTCGGCTCTCCTGGTTCCCTAGGTACCTCCGTCCGGGTGTCCAAGAGGAAGAAGCGGGGTGGCTGATAACTGCAGCACTCCCACCCTGACCCTGGCCTCTGCTGAGGGGTGTCTGAAGGTCACATCAGTTCCCAGGGGAGCTCCTTAGACATGCCGTTTCTGCACCTCAACACAGACCGACAGAATCAGAATCCTGCAGTGCGCTATGGTAAGTGTTCCAAGTGGGACTTGTGACGGCTACACAGAACGGCCGGACACTCACAATGCACCACCCCCACCTCACGCACCTCCCTACCAAGTGGACATGGTAAAAATTAGCAGTGGCAGGTCAGACAAGTTGTCCCTTCCTAGATATAAAATACAGCCTTACATCTGCTACTATTCGCTCAGAGGCGTTATTCCAACCCAGCCTACATTAGCAACACCTATTCCCATGAAAGACGGTTTCGATATGTCCACTTTTACTTTCTATTAAATGAATGACCTCTCAAATCATTTATAGAATGTTAATCATTTCATCAACATGCTAACATATTTGCTTTTGCTCTTGCTACAATTGCAAAAAACCAAATCAAAGTTGACTTAAAATTGCCATGAGGAAATTATACAAAAGAATTATACAATTGTGTCTTACAACTTGCACTCTCGTTAACAGCTACCAAGTGCCACAGACCACCCAGTATAATATTAAAATTAGGAAAACTAGCTCTAACAAACCACAATTCTATTTTCTCCTACTGTTCTCTGCATTTACATCACTTTAAGATATAAACCAAGTAACTTACAAAGAGCATGATGGGATTAAAAAACAGCAAAAATAACAGGATTTACTATGCAAATAACATAAATGTTCTGCTTTAAAAATACAAATAACAATAGTACCTCAAAAAAGGGGCAATCTTTTTAAACTGAGTTATGTAAAGTAAGCTCCAAGCTTTTCCCAGTCTGCAAATGCGTTTTGTTCAAGGCACTACAGATGTCAATTCTGAAAAACATCCTATCCCTTGGAATCATAAACTTATTTAGGGAGAGGGATCGTGAACCTCTTTAAAATGTAAAAATGAATGGAAACTCCTCCCGGAAAAAGACATACGCTATTGTGTTCATTTCCAGGGAGAACATCCTCACGGCACAGGCTAACAATCTGTCCGCGTACCAAGCCTGCGTCTTCTTCCCTTTGCTAGGTGACTTGCGGCTGAGGCACATCAGAAATTAAGATATGAAAAATGAACATAGAACGCAGTTTTTAACTGCTTTTACATTTTCCTGCCAACTGGCAAAACAAAAGAAATTAAACACCGAGCTGACGAGGGGGCCTAACGTGAAGCGGAGGAGCCGCGTTACCTTTTCGGCTATACTGTACAGAACCTCGTCCATTTTCATGCACGTGGGGTCCCAGTCGTGTCCAAAGCGGATGACGACCACTCGGTCTTCCTCCGAAAGGATGGCCTGGTCCACCTGCCAGCCATTGTGCAAGTGCGGGAGCATGTACGACATCCTGGCGACTGAACCGGCCTCTGTGAGAGAGGGACTCGGTGGACGGGCTTCTTCCGGCTCGGTCACAGCACGCGGGGCCGCCCCCCCCCAAGCCTGCCCCCCGCCCGGAACATCCGCCCAGGACCCGGCTCCCCGCGAGCCCTGCACCCCGCCCAGGACCCCGCACTCACCTGGCCGCGCTCCCACCTGGCCCCGCTCCGCGCCGTGTCCGCACGCACCTCCGGCGACACACGGCTTCCCGCGCAGCCGTCCCCAGGGCGTGGACGCGCGCCGACGTGTGCGTGCGCGCGCCCGCCGTGCGTGCGTCCGCCGTGCGTGCGTCCGCCGTGCGCGTGCGCGCCCGTGGTCGGGAGGCAGTGCAGGTCCCGCGGTCGCCCCCGGTGGTCGCCGCGCCTGTGAGATCGCCGCCCCGCAGACCCGGGCCCCCGCCGTATCAGACCTGTTACCTGTCCCGTCAGGGCGTCGGAGACCGGACTTCGCCGCGGTGCCACTGTGACCGGGGAGGGGGCGGCGCAGAACAGAGGACACCGCGAGCGCCGTAGGCGGGGCGGACCGTGGAGGGCACCTGTAGGGGATGGCTGGTCCCGCTCACGCCCCGCCCCGGATTAGTCATTTTGGCGGTCATGCTTTCCCGACATTGAAACGTTTGCTTTGCTTGTCAAAAGCAGTTTCTTAACAGAAAAGTACTCCAAGCTACTGCATAAGACTCAAACATCCCCAAATAATTTACTGAAACATTGTTTCACATTCTTTATTGTGGTAAAATACATATGAGTTTATATTTTAACCGTGTTTAAGCATTCGGTGTCATTTGCAACCATCATCACTATCCATCTTCAAATGTCTGTTAAAAAACCTTGTGGGGATACCACTCACAGAAGATTCACTCACTTAAGGTAAAGTGGTTCTTCACAGAGTTGTGGAAGCAACTCTACCCTCACCAGGTATATATTTCCTCCCATTGTGTGGAATGACTTTTCCGTTTGGTATTTGCAGAACAAAGGTTTTAAGTATTAAGTCCAATTTATGTTGCTGCTTGTGCTTTCGGTGTTATATCAAAGAAAGCATTCTAAGGTCACAAATGTTTATGTTTTCTTATAGGAGTTTTATACTTTTAATTCTTATATTAGTTGTATGATCATTTTGAGTTAATTTCTTTGTATGTTAAGTAGGCATCCAACTTTATTCTTTTGTATGTGGCTATCCAGTTGTCTTACACCATTTATTGGAAAGATTATGATTTCCCCATCAAATTGCCTTGGCACCCTTGTTGCAAATCAATTGACTGTCTAAGGATTTATTTATGTGGTGTCAATTCTATTCCATTGATCTGTTTGTGAAGTCTTATGTCAGTATCACTGTCTTGTTTAATGTAGCTTTGTAGTGACTCTTGATATCAGGAAGTGAGTCCTCAGGTTTTGATCAAGATTGGTTTGACTTTTCTGGGTCCCTTGCATTCCATGGTAACTTTTGGATTTGTCAATTTCTGCAGAAAAGGCAGCTGCGATTTTGGTAGAGATTGTGTTGAATCTGTACACCAGTTTAGGGAGTACTGCTATCTTAACAATTTTGTCTTCTAATCGATGGATGTGGGATGTCTTTACATTTATTTCGATCTTTAATATCTATGCCTTAGTATCCAGTGCCCATATCTTGCACTTTTGTTAGATTTATTCCTAAGTATTTTGTTATTTTTGATGCTATCTAGATGGAATTATTTTAAATATTCTCAGGTTATTCCCAACTAGTGTATAGAAATACATTTTTATATACTGATCTCGCATTCTGCAACCTTGCAGTGATGCTAGGCAGGCTGCCATCGTTCCCCGTGGTTTATTATAAACCACTGTCCAGGAAGAATGCCAGGACATGCGGGAATGCCCCAAGGGTTTTCAGAGAG
The DNA here is from genome assembly GCF_014176215.1 of Rousettus aegyptiacus. Classification (NCBI taxonomy): domain Eukaryota; kingdom Metazoa; phylum Chordata; class Mammalia; order Chiroptera; family Pteropodidae; genus Rousettus; species Rousettus aegyptiacus. Next base: position 94,113,826 of record NW_023416287.1, read on the forward strand.
ATTTTAGGTTAGAAAGGGTCGACTCACCCAAACCAAAACTCTTGAGTTCTTACAAACTCTCAGTATTTGCAGTCTAAATGTCCTTTGCCATGGTGGTGTCTCCATATGTTCTTATTGATAAGCCCCCAGAGGGGCCCCTCAACAGCTGGACTGCTGCTTATCAAGAACAGGTGCTTCCTCTTCAGCAGTGCCGCAGAGCAGTCTGCCCAGCAAATGCAGAGATGCAGATCTTTGTGAAGACCCTGACCTTGGGACAAGACCATCACACGAGGTCGAGCCCAGTGACACCACTGAAAACATCAAAGCTAAAATCCAAGACAAGGAGGGCATCCCACCTGACCAGCAGCGTCTGATTTTTGCAGGCAAACGGCTGGAAGATAGCCGCACTCTCTCAGACTAAAATATCAAGAAGTCCAGCCTGCACTTGGTGCTCTTTCTGCAGGGCAGCATGGAGCCCTCCCTCCGACAGCTTGCCCAGAAGTACAAGTGCGACAGGGTCTGCCGCAAGCGTTATGCCCGCCTGCATCCCGTGCTGTCAACTGCCAGAAGTGTGGCCACACCAACAACCTACTCGTAAGGTCAGATAGGGCCCCCCTGCGGCCTCTGCCCAAACCTCTTGGCCCAGGGGCTTCGATAAAGTTTCTCTTTCATTGACTGGGAAAAACAGGTGTAGCCTGACTTAGTTTGGTTCTAATATCAAAGCAACATTTTGTCTTTGTCATAATCAGATGTACTAAAACAAATTCACTTGTCATAAACGTGGATTTGAAATTATTAAACATACAACTTGAGGCGCTTTAAACGCGACCCCCAGATTCCTAGCCCGGAGGTGTGCCGTCCCCCACCACGCACCGCGTGCTCACACCTGCCACGCGGCGGTCACCGCGGCCGACCTTCCCCAGCACGCAGGCCGCACGCACCCACCAGGCCCTGACCAGGCCCAGGGGCTTCCCCAGCGTTCCGGAAGGAGACCCCATCCGAAGCGCTATCCCCGTCGCCACGGCAACAAAGTCCTTCTGGGCCACCGCGCGCAAGTGCACTTCCGGTGCTCCCCACAGCCCCCCGCAACTTCCGAGACTCCGGCCGGAAGCTAAAGTGGAGGCGTGGCCCGCTCCGCGCGGCCTGGGGGCGGGGCCTCTCCGTTCGGGGAGGCGGGGCCTGGGCGGGGGCAGCGCGGTCGACGGGGAGGCCGTGCGGAGGCCGCGGAGGGGAGGGGAGCGAGCGGCGCGAAGAGGGGCGGGGCCTGGGCGCTGGGCGGACCGCAGCCTGGGGCGGGGCAAGTGGGGCGGGGCCTGGGGCAAGAGGGTGCTGGCGGTTGGGCCTGGGCGGGGCCGGGCCTGGGCGGGGCCGGGCCTGGGCGGGGCCGGGGGGGCAGTGGGCCACAGCCTGGAGCGGGGCCATCGGGGCGGGATCTGGGGCTAGGTAGGGCGTGCTGGGCAGCTGGGAATTCTCTGCTTTTAGACCCTTGGCGTTCACTGTCAAGGCCATTTCCGGGAAGCTGGTTTCCACGAAAGGGCTCCTTAAATTTGAGGTTGTTTCATAAGGTAAATGTGCACCTCGGATGTCATGGCGTGGGCCGGAGGCTGGACGGAGCTCTGGGACAGGTGGTCTGCACTAGAATCCTAAGACCCATTCTGACCCGCATTGAGGAAGCCTAAAGGACGTAACAGGGAAAGTCCAATGTTGTTATTATTTATACCTCCCTCGTTTGGGAGAGGATTGAGGTGGCTTCAGGGACTCTGCCAGAATTTAACATTCGATTTGGATAGGTATTTATTATTTATCTAAGTTACAAGCAATGACAGGTTAAGCTTTAAATGAGTAAAATTCAGGTACCCATATCAGATTTTAGTTCATAGTTTTCTCCCTAACACAAATCCAGTTTTTTAGGCGTACAGCACCTGTTTTTGCTGAAGTACATTGTGATGGTATTGGTTTTAAATTACATTGGATTTGTTGATACATGGTGACTGAAGAAACTTCGTATAAAAAGTACAAACAGTGCAGTGTTCTTTAATCCTGAGCCAGCAGGCAGATTGTTACAAAATCTGTAAACCATTTGGCATACCTTGGTCTTTTAGGTCCCCTTATCTGGTCATGTACTGATCAGATAATTTCCCATTAAATCCCAAATTTGCTAAGGTTGATAAGAAAGCAGAGGGGCTAACGGTGGCATCGCCTCTCTCCTTATTAAGGGAAATTCTTTTTTTCAGCCTGTTTTCTGAGTCTTGTGCAGGTTCTGAGCCAGGTGTCTGTGAGAAACAGAGAACAAGTGACCTCGATTTTATACTCATGGAAGGGGCAGAAAACTACTGGTAAAGCGAGACGAGAGTAGACTTTAAAAGGGGTTGGAGAGGACAAGACGGCAGGTTTGGCAGGGAGGGTAAACAAAAGCCAGCTTTGGAGGGGCATTATAGAGTGAGAGAAAGAGGCTAAGAAAGGCCAGGGCCGGGCATCTGCCGAGTGCTCCCGTCACCGCTGCTGCCATTCTCCCCACGGGGAGTCCCACTCCCTCTCAGCACGTGGGGCAGCTCCGAGTCACCTGGAGAATCTTGCATCTTTTCCACATAAGACCACTGACAATGGCGTGGTGGGTATATGTCGCTGCTCTGTGACGCAAGTCAGGAACCAAGCCACCCGTCTGTGAAAATAAACTAGAATCTTATCTTGAATAATGCTCCTTTAATCTACTCAAAGTCCAAAAAGATTTTTTTAACTAATTACACTCTGAGCTTTGAATGAATTTTAAACATTTTTAGCTAAGTTCATGACTTAAAGATAAAACTCATCCATTAGCCTCAATTCCTGAAACACAACCAGCTTTTTGGAGTAAAGCTATAAAATGTTAGATATTTCTTATTTTTAATTAGTAACAAGGAATATAAAACATTATTTAATTCATTAGACAGATGATAATAAATGTCTTTTACTTTCACAGTAAAAACTTATCATGCCAATGTAAGAAATTCCAAACGTGTAGAGAATTTTTATGAGAGTTTATTTGAGCCCAAACTGACAACTGCAGGGAGGCAAGATCTCAAATGCTCTCCAGAATGAGTTTGCAGGGATTTTTGTTTGTTTTTATTTTGTTTTGTTTTGTTTTGTTTTGCATCAAGGAGGGAATGTGAGGAAGATTAAATGAAGGTGAGAGAAAGCAGGTGAGGATTAGATTACAGGATAGCTGAAGAGACCATGTGTTCTCCTGGGGGTGCCAGCGGAGGTGCCCTGGGGCCCACTCCTTGGTGGGCAGTGCGCTGCTGTGGGGGGAGGCTTACAGGTGGGCAGGCACGACCCACCTGCCCACACACTGGGCGTCCCTGGGAGCATCGGAGACTGTCCTCAAGAAGGGCGGTGTAGTGTGAAGTGCAGGGGAAAGAGAAGCAAGAACCAGGCTCTTTCTGACTCTGAATGCTGGTTCACACACACACACAGAGGAGTCACATATGCAAATGCACACAGACACAATAGTCGCACGCACAGAACAGCCACACTTGACACCCAGTTGCACTGTCACACATGCGCACACAATCACTCACACACAGACACCCCAAACCGATGAACTTGGACCAAAACCCTTCCTTGAGGTGAACACAGCGGCTGTTTCTAGCATTCTACCAGGAGGTGCTGGTTCTGCACGAGGACATGGCTGTCTGGCCCCGCTTTCTTCCCTTGCAGGAACGTTGTGTCAGAATGAGATGCATGAGAGCCATGGGCGGCCACCAGCATCCTCTCCCCTCGTCAACTTTGAAAAAGGTCCCAGGAACGGTCATGGGTTTCTGAGTGGTGCCATCTCCACTCCCGCTGTCACGTCGTGTATCTTAGGTCACCAAGTGGCCATCTCGCCAGATACAGAGAACTTTGCCACAAACTGGATGGGTCAGGAAGTGACTGGCGCCACCCTGGGGATCGTCGGCATGGGCAGTATCAGCTACAAGGTTGCTCAGAGGGCCAAGGCGTTTGACATGAAGATTCTGTACCACAATAGGAGATGCAGGTGAGACTGGGCAGCGGGCTTGCAGTGAACCATCACTGCCTTAAATCACGTCGGATGTGTGGTCCCTCTGTTTTCCACGCAACTCCCCTACTCTTTCCAGAAAGTAGGATTGACAGTCCAGAAAAGGATTGTGGTATTTTTACGATTACCTAGAAATGTGGCTGTGACTTGTTTCCATTGAAAAATTTTCCCCAGATTGAGATTTTTTTCCTTTTCATATCAACAGTTGATAAATGTCCAAGATTGTTTATTATACAGCAGGTTTCTTATATGGTAGCGCTCATGCCACCACGGACATTCACTGGAAAGCACCACCAGGCTTTAGATAAGCAATGAAGGCTGCCGTTTTAGGCTTTTTAATGCTATACAGTGTTATATTTAGTTCGGCAGGTCCCCGCTCAGCTGGGACTAAGGCAGTCACCCTGTCTCAGTTCACGGCCTCTTCCTGAGCCTGGTTTCCAGTGTGTGCTGTTTTATAGGAGGGAAGAGTAGTTCTCACCCCCGCTGACTATACTATAGGATGTCTTTCTTCCTGCTATCAGTCCTGGGGGGTAGGGCAGTCCTAGTGCATTGATACGAGTGCCCCAGAGAATGTCCATAGGTTTTGGGGTCCATACACTTCCCAAAAGTCTGCCCTTTGAGCTGCAGTAGCTAGGATGGAGGGTCATTGCCACATGGCTCCTTTGGCTTCTGTATTGAACAGGAGGCCCTGTTGGGGTAGGTCGCAGCCCTTTCCCAGCGGTTCTACTGTTATCCATCATTATCTGTAGTCTGTCTGACCAGCTCCACTAAAACCTCATCATCTCTCTAGGCTGACTCCCATCCTTTGCCTTCTTTCTGGAAGAGACCCCTGTCTAATCTGCTAATTCTGGTTAATAAATCTTTGCCCTCTGAATGCCACTCATTAAAGGCACATCCAGCTTGTCCTGTGATGCCTGGACCAGCACCTATCTCCCCCAAGGCCCTTTTCTGTCTTGTGTGCCAGTGTTTAATCCACCACACATTTTGTGCCATTGTGTACTAATAGGTGTTAGCACCCAAAAATGTAGGGTCCCTCATACGGGGGTTAGATGAGAGGTGGTCATAGCTAGGTGTAATTAAAGTATGCCATAAAGCATCCTATAGCTGTTCTTCTCAGTATGGGGTGTGAAACAGGAGTAAGACGTTCAGGAGACAGAACAGCTCTGAATGCTTTTCCTCAATTCATCTGTATTTCAGAGGTCATCCTTTGCTGAAGTTGAAGAACATCATTCTGACACCTCACATTGGAAGTGCAACTCATCAAGCCAGATGACAGATGATGGAAAATTTGGTGGAAAGCATACTGGCTTCTCTTGATGGGCTTCCCATTCCCAGTGAAGTGCTACTTAAATGATTTATGTGAGCTGAGACTTCACAGGGATGAAAACATGGCAGATAAAATAGAAAAAAATATTTGTGTACTTATGTTAGAGTCCATTATGTAGGTTGGTTCAATATTATTTTATCTGAAAAACTTTAAGAATGGTAATAATAGTCACCATCTATTGAGAGCTGCTAAATTCTCACTCCACCCTCAAGGCAGCTCCACGAGGGGAGTCTATGATCACTCACAGTGCATCTGAATAGAGGGTTACTTGTCTAACGTCCTGCAAGTAATTACATTTGGATTAAAACCCTGGGGTAGGTCTGCGGATGTCCCAGGAGGCTGTTGCTTTCCATCCTGTTAAATTCTGACAGCCTCTTGGATTACATAGTCTCCCTGATACCCTAATCCCTATTCGTTTCTTTCGATCATTTAAAAAATGAATATTGAGCACATTCTAGGTGCCAAGTCCTGTTCTAAGTGCTGGGGCTACTGTAGGGAACAAAGAACCCCTCTCAGGGGATTTACTTACTAGTGGGGGAGAACCAAACAGCTAGCGATCAGCGCGCGGAACAACTGGGGAGAGAGCCGGCTCTGCGGCCGGGGTTACCAGGGACCGCGCCTTTCCGGAGTGGTTTTGGATCCGTTGTCCTCTTGGTATCCTAGTGAGGAGGTGGTACCTAGGAAGAAAACTTTCGGGCATGAGCAAACGAGTTGGCCCTGGAAACAGGCAGAAACACGAGTCCCGGGTAATTGTGTAGGCAGCAGGGGCTGCACTACAGGCTGTCCCGTCGCACGTAAGCTACCCAGCGAAGAGCGCGCACCTCCCTGCTCTCTTCATTTGCTATTTTGCGGTAGGGGAGCTGAAAGCATCTTCTCGGTTAGCTTGGTGACTTGCGTAAACCCGTCGCGGCAGCCTGGTGGGAGCGAGCGTTCCACCTGCGAGTCCACGTTGCCTCTCGGCCCCGCCCCGCCAACTCCAGGCCCCGCCCCGTCGCGTCACCCCGTCCCGCACGTCGCTCCGCCGCTTCACGTCTCTCGTACCTATCCTCTAGGATCCGCCCCGCGTCACCCCGCCCCCTCACGTCCCGTCTCTCCGTTCTTCGGGTCCCTTCCCGCCCACATCGTTCCCATCTCTCGGCACCGCTCCGTACGCACATCGTCCCACAGGCAGGTCGCTCCGTCCCGCAGCTTCGCGTCCCGCCCATCCGTCCTCCAGGCCCCGCCCCGCCCCTCCCCGTCCTCCAGGCCCCGCCCCGCCCCTTCGTCCTCCAGGCCCCGCCCCGCCCCTTCACGTCCTCCAGGCCCCGCCCCTTCACGTCCTCCAGGCTTCGCCCCTTCACGTCCTCCAGGCCCCGCCCCTCCCCTTCACGTCCTCCAGGCCCCGCCCCGCCCGTGTCGCCCCGCCCCGCGGGTTCAGGTCCGCGCGCCCGTCCTGCAGGCTCGTCGTCGCCGCGCCACAGCGCTTCCCCGGCAGCCATGAGCGTGCTGGCGTACTGGCTGGGGTCCGTCCGCGTGGGGTTCCAGGCGCTGCCTGGTGCCCATCACTCAGGGCTTCTGGGCGGCGCCCGAGACTTGCACGGCTCGCCGGTCTCCTGCGGCAAGAACCTGCTCAAGAAATTTGCATCAAAAACCAAGTAACGCGCCCCGAGTGCGGGGTGGGGGAAGGGGGGCGGTGCGCTCAACGTAGGGGACCTGCGGGCTGGGGCGGTGCCCACGGGCCCGGGGTCCGCGCGGAGGACCAGGACCGCGCGGCCCTGGCCCCCAGCGCCCGGCCAGCAAGCTCAGCCTTTGCTTGTCGGCCAGTGATCGTCGAAAGGTCACTAGCAATTCCAGCTCTCCGTTTAACATTGCCGTTTTCCTACCCAGCCCTTTTTCTGTTCTTTCACAGTTCAGGTAATAGTTTTAAGTCTTCTGAAAACTAACAGTACATCCTGAACGTATGAAACAAAGTGATGTATAGATTTACGTTAATTCTTTTTATCAGGAGAATTTTTCAGGAGAGTAGTTTCATTAATTAAAGAGGGAAATCAGAAAAATACGAGACATTTTCTTTCTATGTTAATGCTTTCCATGTGGGCGTAATTTGTGGACTACAGGTAGTTTGTCGGGATATATTTTTTGTTTTTGTTGTAGTAGACTGTTTAAAAATATTTTTAGGTTTATTGAAAAATTGGCACAGTACAGCGTTCCCATAAGCCGCACCCAGTTTCCCCCCATGTTAACATTTTACCTTAGTCTGGCACGTTTGTTGTAATTAACCAGTATTGATACAGTGTCAATAACTGAAGCCCATACTTTATTTATGCTCCCATAGATTTCACCTCATGTCCTTTATCTGTTCCAGGGTCCCACTGAGGGACCACATTACATAGTCATCATCTTTTTAGGCTCCTTTTAACTGTGGCAGTTTCTCACCCAGACTGTCTCTGTTTTGAAGACCTCAAAAGTTTGGCGGGTACGGGTTAGTTATTTAGCACTTCTCTGTGGCACTGCAAGATGCCTTAGCTCCAGAACAGCCACTTCTCCAAGGAGCTCTGGTTCCCGTGTTGGAGGGTGGCATTAGAAACCATGACCTCAGAGCTGAGCATGCCCGTTGCTACCAGGGTGTGTCTTTTAGGCCCTTTCAGCTGACAGCAAAGAATGTGTTTATATTAAGCCCTGTATATGCACTTACCTGTGAATGTTTCTGTGTGTCACCATCTGTTTCTGAAAAGTGAAACAGATCTCCAGCTCTACCCATACCCCATGACCCTTCCGGCCTCCTTTCCTTGCTCATCTGTAACCTCCACGGCAACACTGAGCAGCCCGGCTCCCCACCCTGCCCCCACTCACTTGTTTGATCCCAGTTACACAGGTGGCAATGTGAGTCGCTGACCTGAACCCCTGGGACACAGCTTTGTCCAGCAGAGCACAGTGCTCTCGTGCCCTTTGTTAGGTGTGTTTTTAAGATTCTCTTTCTCTACCTTTGGGACTTTGAGTAAAAAATTATGAGGGTGCATTAAAACCATCTTTTGTCTCTCCCTCACAACCATGTTGTCAGTTAGATATCTAAATTTCTTGGATCCCAGTCTCACGATTTCTGTGTCCAAGTTCAGCCCCTGAGAAACAGTTGTGGTACCAGAAGCCCGCCTTAACTTATGTAACTTTTTCTTCTGTAATTTGCTATTGATATCCAACACAGTTCTTATTTTCTCCCCATAGAAAAAAATTCTGGTATGAAGGTCCTTCCTTGGGCCCTCACTTGGTAAGTACAGAGGAGTGGCGACGAGCCACTTTGGAACCTTGGTGGGCACAGGGCTGCCCAAGTCAGCCAGGTGCCAGCCTGGCGGCCCTCTCATTTCTGTGCTGGAGGGGACGGGTCTGTAGCAGTGGGCTGGATGCGTTGGTAACATGGAATTTTGACCTTAAAAAAAATTACTCTAAAGTTTTCCAGAATGTCATATTGTTATCAAATTCTAATAAGATCATGTCCATTCAGTTTTTAGTGTGTGTGTGTTTAAAACACATATGTATAAATATACTATAATAGTTTATATAACAATTGGCTCTAATTAGGAAAAAATGTGCTCTATATTAAAAGCCACCGAATGGTGCATTTTAAGTGGGAGAGTTTTATGATATGTGGCTTATATTCCAATTCGCGTTGGGGAAACATTATAATGGCAGTACTTTCAACCTGCGTAAGATCCAGAAGGGGCCAGCTCTGTAGAATACACTGTGCCGCGACAGTTGCCCCTTGTTTACCGAGGCGTTCAGGGTCTTGCCCGCTGCCCCTTCTGTAAGTAGTACAGTGTGGGGTACATTCTAATGCCGGCTGTGTGTCTGTTGTGTCCGGAGACTCACAAGCCGTCGCAGCTGGAGTCTCTGACTAAGGGCACCTCGCCAAGGACCAGGAAGGAAGACAGCGTGCGGCTGAGGGCCCTGAACGGCCTCCTCCACCAAGCGCTCACCGACTTGCTGTGCACCCCTGAAGTGAGCCAAGAGCTCTGCGACCTGAACGTGGAGCTGTCCAAGGTAGAGGGCCGGGCCCAGCAGCTCCGGAGAGGCCGGGCCAGCGGCGTAGGCCATGTGGCTGTGTCTGCACCTGTGTGGTGTGCAAGCACGCGCTTCTGCCCACGCGTGAGGGCTGCCACGTCGGGACACCTGGGTCAGGGCAGGGGGGGGCAGGGGCCACCTCTGCCCCGTGGTGGACAGCTAAGGGAGGGGGCGAGTAGGCGGCAGGGCAGGGTCTCCTGGGGGTGCTGGGCCGGGTGCGGTCTGGGTGTCCCTGCCCGGCTTCTGCGGGGGTGCGCGGGGCGGCGGGGGCCTGTGGCGGTGCTGACGGTGCTGACGGTGCTTCGGGGCGGGCCCAGGTGTCCCTGACGGCGGACTTCTCCGCCTGCCGCGTGTACTGGAAGGCCACCCCGTCGGCGGAGCGCGACGCGCGCGCCGGGGCCGCGCTGCGGAGGAGCGCCGCGCACATGAGGTGAGCCGCGCCCGCGCCTGCCCTCGGCGGGAAACTGGGCAGCGTCTTCTTGAACTAAAGAGCTAAAGAGTGTCATCTACATTTCCGTTTAAGCCATAAGTAGGTCAGCGAGTCTCAGAATGGGGGCTCTGGTTCCTTCTCGGGGTTTTGAGGGTCAAGCTGTCCCATAGTCACTTTTTCTCTTGAAGGAGCAAGTGAACCAACTGTGGTTTGCAGATACGGGTACTTGACAGATGTTTTCTGCAAACGACCAAGTGAACCTGTCACCTCAGGGAAAGCAACCGACAACTTGTTGCCTGTGATAAAATTCAGGCTTTCAAGTGAAGATCAGAATTTTAGGAAACTAGTATCCACCGCTGTGCGTTTGACAGCTTTCTGGAACCGACAGACTCCACGAGACCGGTGGTGCCATGAACAGTGCAGTGTGGTCCGGTGAACGCGGGGGCCTTCTGCAGCGGGCACAGCCTGGGGAGCCGGTCTTCCCAGGTGACCGGTGTGCGAGGCTGCGGTTACGTGCCGGGGAGATCAGTGCAGAGCGCACGAGCAGCTGGGCTGTGCCCGGCGACCTGCCACCACGGTCCACATCGCGACCAGCCCTGAAAACGAGCACATGCTGCGTGTTCGTGTGGCGTCAAGAAGAGCCCCGTGCTTCGAAGGGTGTTCATAGTCTTCATTGTCCAGTTACAGATCTGTGCGAGGCCAGACTTATCTTTCAACCAAAAATTAGATCAGCAGAGCGAATGCCAGTGCAGACCAGCTGTCTGCCACGACCTGGGTGTGAAAGAAATTTGCAGCTACGTAAACACTGCCCCTCTTTTCAAAAACATTTTGGAAATAGTTTTTATATTAAAAATGTCTGGATGTTTAGCAGGTTTACTTTAAATGAATTAATAAATAAATATTTTTAAAATACTCAGTTTGAATTTCTAGTATGGCAAATATTGATGGCTATAACCCACATAAACAAAAGCTCTTTAGGGTCCTCAGTAATTTTTTGAGTGTAAAGGGATCCTAAGATTTTGAGAACTGAGCCGGGTGATAGTAGTCACTCAGTGCTCTCCTCAGACTAAACGCGGAGACCCAGCCACTCCGCACGCTCAGGAGTGGCACGCACCCGGCCTGCCTCCCTGCTTTCTCTCTGTCCCCCGCGGCGTCCCCTGCACCGCCCGTCGTTGCCGTGGGCGTGGCCGGTGTTGGGAGGTCGGAGTCTCACACACGGTCATGCACGCACTGGTGTCTTCACACCGTCTCCTTAGCCGTCCTGCCTCGTGGTCACCGATGTCCATCGCAGGTATTCCCAGGAGTCTGTAAACTCGTATGTGAAAGAATGATCAGTTGATTTCATTTTTTACGTTTAACAGAAATTTTAAAATGAGGGGTTTTCAATAAGTGTCGAGATAACTATAGTTTTCTGATTAATTTTAGGTAGTTATCAAATTCCGTTAAGTAGGATGTCCCTGTTCCCAAACCTCTGATCACCCAGGGTTTAGTGTTGGTTTTCCCATAAGTGTGTCCCAAGGTCTTCCACTGACAGATGTGCTCTGAGTCACAGCCACATTTTCACCCTGTGCTCACACCCAGATTGACCTGACTAGGTAGTGCAGACATCACTGCCTGTCTGCCGACACGGTGGTTGGGACCGTCGTATGTGGCAGTGTTACCAGTGCATGCCCATTGAGTGGAGGATGGCTCACTGACAGGTCATTGTTGCCCAGCTGCAGGTCCAAGGCCACAGTGATGCTCAAGAGGATGTCGATACGTTCAGATCAGAATACTTACTGGAATCTCAAAGGTTGCATTTAGAGAATTGAAAACAACTGGTGATGCATTTCTTACCCTTTTTGTAATGTGTAGTTGGCCAACAAAGACTTGTGGGCTGATGTTTTCACCTTTGAATAATGCAATAAGCAGGTCTTACCTCTTGTGTTTTCACGTGACCGGCATACGTTTTTGTCTTGGCACTGCCCCGCCTCTCCAGCAAACGTCGGCCGCCGTGGCATCAGCCTGCTTTGTCTCTCTCCAGGCATCTTTTGATGTCCCAGCAGACTCTGAGGAATGTGCCGCCTATCGTGTTCGTGCAAGACAAAGAAGCTGCAGCTCTCGCCGAGGTGAGGCCATCGGGGAATGATAACGTAAACTTTTACGTGAGTAAGATTTCTAAAAGACACCGTGTCCAGTTTTAAAAAGTTACAGCTCGAAGGGTACGAATGGAAAGCAAGGCTCCCGTTGCCAGACCAGTTTGCCAGAGGCAGGCTTGCTTTCTACCTTTAATCTCCGTGAACGCCTACCCCTGTGACAGCAGCTAGTAAAGCAGATCTGTGCTTCTCGGTTCGCGGATGGGAGGCAGGCAGAGCAGCCCCTTGCTCGCCCACCCGCCGCTCCCGAGATTCCAGTCCATCTGTGGTTACTGTGCACCGTCAGCTCACCAGGTTTACATTCTGTCTTGTAACTATGACTTTTCCAATATTTTCCTTGCTTTAGATATAGGTTAATTATAAAAGTTAAAGTCTATAAATATATTCACAAATTTTATCTGGTGGTTTTTAAGATGTTAGACTTTTAAAAAGTTTTGTCAAAAAGCCAGGAAGTAGCATTTACTATATCATAATTAGATGGCTGTTATTCATTGTAGAACTAAGTAATTAGATCCACATAGGAAAATAACTAATTGGACATGTTTGTCTTTTGTTCTTCGTTGTACGAGCGATGCTGAAAACATCACACAAATAATAACCTTGGCAGAGAAGGGAACTAGGTGAGTCGCAGGCCTGGTTCCGAGTCCAGCAGGGCCGGGGCCGTGAGGGCCCACCTGCACGCAGGACGGCGGGCCGGGGAGGCTCCCGTCTCTCCTGGCGGCTGAGCCCTTGCTCGCTCGCCGGACCTGTCGCTCCCTGGGGAGGTAGCATGAGTGGCCACCAAGGCCCTCCCTGGCTCTGCGGGCTCCTTTCTGGGAACAGTCACTGGAAAGAGGGTGGCGCATGAGAAGCTCAGGTGTTTCTGGAGAAATCCTTTCTCCAGAGACTGTGTGGCTAGGTATTTGTGTGGGGAGCTGCCTCAGGCTTGTCTGTTGTTTGTCTCACCACGTCCCACGTGTGCCCAGAGGAGGTCAATGGTCAGACCACATGTCACGTGGTCATGGTGGGCCCCGTGTGTACCCAGAGCTCAGCTGTTGAGCCAGAGGCGAAAGGAAGGTTGAGCCTCAGCACTCTGTCATGAAGCCTGTTTTTTCTAGCTAAGAGGAAGGCAAGGCTGGACCAGAGGGCACAGTCCTTACCGGCTTTCTCTTGCGTGAGTCAATGCAGTGTTTTTCAAACACTTGCGTACATTTGGAATAGGTTTGAAGCCAGCCAGCGACAGCCACAAACGTTAAAATCGGGGGTTGTGGGTGGAGCTTTTGTCTTTCCCCAGTCAGTCGGTTTGTGTCATGCGCCTGTCGCTCTGTACTGAGAACTCGCAGCTGGTCGCCAGGGGCAACAGCCATCAGCAGCTTCTTAAGCTTGCTTCGCAATCTCAGGATGGCCTTTGGGTCACATCTAGGCATCTGGGAGAGGAGACGTTGTGAGCCCTGTCGTGATTAAACCCCAGGGAACATCTAGCAGTGTTGATGTTATGCCCACAAATCCAGGCAGGGGTCTTGGCATCACTGTCATTAGGAAAATGAACGTGAACCCGCAGAGAGATTGCATTTAGTTCTGTGCAAACACTTCTAAAATAAGCTCTTTGGTGCATAGTTTGGACCAAGTCACACCTTCATGCGACCGCCACCCCACTCACCTGGCTGTTACCTCTCCGACCACCCACCTTCTTTTGCCCCATGGATCAGTCTCCCCGGTCAGATCTCCGGAATTCCACGTAACCAGAGCCTGGCAGGGGGTTGCCCGCTGCCTCTGGCTGCTGGCTCAGCGGAGCTGGGAGCCCTGTCCGCATCTCGTGCACGTGATTCGTGTTGGTTGGTGAGGGGTCTCCGTTGCACGAACGCACTGCAGCTCATTCACACCTCACCTGCCGATGGCCGTGTGTCTTTTTTTCTGGATTTAGGCTGTTGTGCGTAAAGCTGATGTGTGTAGAATCTTTTTGTAAAGGATGTTTTGCTTCCTTAAGGTCAGACTGAGGGGTGGCAGGTGTGTCTCTTTCAGGAAACGGCGGGGCCACCTTGCCGCCGCCAAGGGCTGGAGCCAGGGGCTGCGTTCACTTGCCTGGCGTGGGCACATCTGGTAGTGTGTGTGTCCTCCATGCTGGCGACGCTGGCCATCTTCCCATGTGCCTGTTGGCCGCTCGTCTTCCCTGAGGTCCTGCCCGGTGTTTCTGCTGTTGGCCAAGGTGTGCACGGCGTTTTCCTGGTCTGCTTTTCACGTTCGTGACGACTTTTCTTTGGTGCACCGTGGGCGACAGTGCCATGCACTGCAGAATGACAGGCTCTCTTGGGTGGACCTGGAGCGGTCACTGCCGCGAGCCAGGCAGAGCAGGCCGGTGCGGGTGGCCGCAGCGGGGCGTGCAGGGCCGAGGTCCTTGGGGTGGCAGCGCCGCGGGCGCCCCGTGGGTTAGGCCCCTCCACCACCTCTGCCAGACTTGAAGACACCCCTGACAGTGACTTCACAGTGCCGCGCCGGGGGCTTTTTTTTCCTGAAACACACAAATTCTGTGGTAAAACTGAAACATTCGATAAACCAGTAAATGTTAGTTATTTAATTCAATTAATATCTGAGTTTTTCCCCATTAATTTGAGTCATTTTTAAGTTTTAAATGTAGTTTTTTTAAAAAAAGACTTCATTATCAGAAAACATAGCTGTTAACATAACGCGTTTGAAGGCAGGTTGCGGATCGCGCCTGGCATCGGGTCGGTGTCGCTGAGAGGCATGAGCTGTGGCGCGGTCGGGAGGCCTGCGGTGGAGCCAGCCGGGGCCGGGCGCGGGCGCCGAGGAGCGCGGCTGAGTCGCTCCCTCTCTTCCCGCTCAGGTGGACCGGCTGCTGGCAGTTGCTGACTTCGGCTCGCCGGGCGAAGGAGAAGCCGACCCGCGGACCAGCCGCAGGTGACGCCCGCGCGCCGCGCGGCCACGCGGGGCGGACCCCGTGGGGGGGGCGGCGGCCTCGCCTGCGAGCCGCCCTGGGAGCAGCCCGGCGACCGCGCCCGGGGCCGCGGCCAGGGCCTCAGGCAGCCGCCGGCGCAGCACTGGCCTGTCGGGCTGTCCAGCGTCTCCTCGCCCCTTGGTGATGATGGCGCCTCGCCGGGGCGGGAGCATCTGTGGAAGCCGCGCGCAGTGGGGCCGAGAGGGGGCGGTCTGCACCCGGGACCAGAGGCCGCGGCGGTGGGCGAGGCGGCACTGCAGCTCCCATAGGCGGCCGGGGGGGCCTGGAGAAAGCCACAGGGACTCGAGGGGCGTGTGCGGGGCCGGCCGTGTCAGCCTCGCGTGGACACCGGCCAGGCGGTGGGCGGTGGGCGCTGCCCTCGGGGCCGCTGAGCGCAAGCAGAGGCTCCGGGCAGCTCTGAGCCCTGTGTCCCAGCCGCAGCCCGCGTGCGGAGGCGAACCGAGGCCGTGGGGCCGTCGGTGCAGAGTTCGGGGGTTCGAGGCCGCGCGAGGCCAGATCTGGTAGGGGCGCTGGCTTCGCCCTCGGGGCAGACTCTATCCCGCTCTCCCAGGAGCCCGACTGGGGGGCCTGAAAGGCCCCCCCACAGTTGCGTGGACCTGGCCTGGCGCTCTGCGGCTCCGAGTGGGGAGGCAGCGCGTTCGCCGCCCGCGTGCAGGGCTGCGTCCCGGCGGCTGGCCCGTGCCACTCGGGCACCGGGAGTGCGGTCTCGGTGGCCCTGGGCTGGAGAACGCCACCGCTTGGCCCTTGGTGGCGAAGCCAGCGCGCAGGCAGCGGGGCGGGGGGCGGCGCCAGCCGGGGCCCCCTCGAGGCCGCGCTGGCGCTTCATTTGTGCTTCTCCCCCCAGGGACCCTGAGGCCCCGGGCGCCCCATCGCCAAGCGACGCCGTGGGCTCTGCCGTGCCCCCCAGTCTGTGCGGGATCGACCACGAGGCGCTCAGCAAGCAGGTCGTGGAGTACAAGAGGAGGAAGGGGACAGGACGTGCGGGCCCGGCGGACCGACGCGGAAAGGAGGGAGAAGGCCGCCGCCCGCCCGGCCGAGGGCCTGTCCCCCACGAGCTGCCCGTGAGAGGCCGTGAGTGAAGGCGGCAGGGCTGACGGCCGGCCCTTCCTGGGAGCTCACGAGCGGGAGTGCCGAGAGGCGCGGCGGGGCCGGAGGTGGAGGGCGGAGGGGCCGGAAGACAGAGGTGACCAGTCAGGCACCGGGGTCGGGACGGGGCGGCCACAGCCCCCCCCCCCCCAGGAGTCATTTCCAAGGTTCCGGGACAGCCTGTTTGGCGAGCGGTTGTCATCCGTCTGAGCCCTGTCGTTACTGTCACTTTGAGAAGCTGGGCGTCGGGCAGACAGTGCGGAGAGCCTCGTGGGTGGATGGGGTGGATGACAGGAAGGCCGCTCAGCATTCCTGGGCTCACCGAAGTCTTGTAGCACATGGTGCCTTCGTGGTCATTCTCCGTGTGCTCGGAGGTGAAAACCAGCCGTGCGATGCACACGTCCCGGTCAAGGGCCGACCGGGCGACACCCCGCCTGCCCGCTCCCCACCACGCGGACAGCGGCGCCGCTCGCGGTCTCGTCGGCACTACGCTCCCCACAGTTTGGAGCCTTTTGTTGCTGATTTCACTGCCTGACGCCCAGCGCGGGGCTGCAGCAGTTTCCCTGAGTGCAGGTGGCTGTGACCTGTGACGAGCCTTTCGGAGGACGAGCCGGTCGGGGGCGGGGCACGAGCGCTTCCGTATGCACGTCTGCGGGGGTGTGCTCAGACGCTGCCTGCCGCACAGTCGCCAGAGCTGAGGCCCAGAGGCTGGCGCAGCCAGCCGTCCACAGGAAGGGACGGGTGAGGTCAGGGCTGGACATTCACAGCGGAGTCGGCGGGCTCGTTCAGTGCCTGGCCCCGGCGTGTTACAGGGCGGAAGGGTGTTGGCCAGGAATGTAGAGCTAGATGAAGGGGAGGGAGGACAGGCTTCCCGACCAGACCCCCAGCTGCCTGCTCCCCGACCCCCAGTTCTGCGTGCTCACTGCAGCAAGCGCCAGGCTCCCCAGTACCGAGGGGTGAGTGGGGGCCGGGCTCCGGGGCGTGCTCACGTGCCCAGCAGTCTTCCGCACGCCAGGCTGGCGGAGAGGCTGGGGCAAGGTGCTGCTGGCCCTGTCCGTCTTCACCTGTGCTCCGGGGCCATGCTCTGTACGCAGTTAGCACATGGCAGGATCATGGTTTTTTCCAGGCCCAGGAGGTTGTTCACGCTGCACACTGCTACGGGAGGGTGTAAGCCAGTCCAGAGGGTGGACAGAGCACCACGCGGTGGTAGAAAGACAGCGCAGAGAAGGGGCTGGGGACCGGACAGGGATGGCACTTGGACCAGCAGTAGATGGACCAGAATAAGTTTCTGTGTCAAGAAAGGGAGCCGGGTGGGTCCTCCAGGGGTGAGCCTGTTCACGAGGGAGGGGAGTCCGGCCACACCGTCCCTCTGTGTTTCCTGACAGGGGTGGAGGGCATTGCCATGTGGACATGGAGCACTGTTCCTTGGGTAGAAAAATGACATTAATCGCATCCATGTTACAGTGGGAATGCAGCACTCTGCAAATTTTTAAGGGTTAATTTTGTCTTTGATACAAAAAGAAACAAATCGCACACAGGACTTCTGGGGACTTAGGACTCCAGTTACTTCAGGCACGTCTGGGGGCTTGAGGCTGGTGAGCAGGTGGCGGTGTGGGGGGGTGGGGTGGGGTCGGCGCCTGGAGAGGGCCCGGGGCCCCTGAGTTAAATCCTGTGACCGTGTGGTGGCCATCTACACGCCCAGCTCAGATGGAGCCCCAAAGTCGCACCGCGTGTCACTTCCTGAGGACGGTGAGAGCAAAGGGCCACCTTAGGGTGCCTTAGGGCTTCCTGAGCAGCCAGAGAACAGAACCGGAATAACCAGAGACGAAGCCCCAGAAACAGCTGATAGGAAAGAGGGCTCAACGGGCTGCCAGAGGAATGCTGCCCACAAAGGACCGTGTCTTCCAGATGTTAAAGACTTCGTGGTCTTCAAAGAGCGTTTTCCTATCTCGAGTCTCCCACCTGGTGTCTCGGCCTTCTAGACGCTTTCAATAAAGTTCGAAACATCTCAAAATTTCTTACGGCATCTTCTCTGTCCAATAGTTTATGACATACATACTTGTTGAGAATAAAATATTTTTCATCAGAATAAAAGCATATTCAAGCATCACAGTCAAATCTGTGCCGTACCTAAGCTCCAGAGTGAAATAAAAGGTCCAATCGTTCCGCCCGGAGGAGCGAAGCCCGACGCCCCACCCCTTTCTTGCCTCGCGTTCAGCACCAGCCTGCTGGAAAGCATGAGGACCGGTTTCTGAAAATCCTAGTTCAGAATTTGATCACCACATAATTGCACATTATCAAAAAGATGTAAAATGTAACACTGTAAAGAATAATGTATCCTATATGACACAATAGAACTTGAAATTGTCTTTTAACAGGTTGAGATGAACCAAAATCAACCAAATGAAATTTGACAGATAATTGTGGATCCCCGTGTTTGGGATTTAAAGTGTTGGTAATGAAAGTACAGGGCTGTGGCTGCAGTGAATGGGTCTGGCGGTCTCACCGTGTGTTGTGACCTGAGCTGGTGGCTGCCGCAGTGGCTGCGGTGCAGTGACAGGTGGCTGCCCGCCCACCTGCGCTGGACGGCGCACAGCCTGGTTCTGACATTCTGTGTGGAACTGCATTGAGCAGGGCTGGGACGATGGGAGTTTGTCCCCAGGACAGGTGAGGGATCAGGGAGAGGCTGTCCCCGGGGCAGGTGGAGGCAGAGTAGGAGACACCGACTCCGAGCCCTGCTGGGCCCTGGGACTGCGTCTGTGCGTCCGCCTCAGACCACAAGGCAGCGCCTTGCAGCGGTTCGGCTCTTAAATCAGGGTCTGCCGCTTAGTAGCTGAGTGCCCTCTGCTTGGTCTCCTCTGTCCCTGGGGTGACAGTGGCCTCTACTTAGCCCAGATCTCAGAGAGCTTCCCTGTCAGTTGCCCCGGAGCCCGCTTGCCGCCAGCCCAGCGGAGCGCGCCCGTGCAGGAGTCCCCACGGCCCTCTCGGCGGGCGGGCCTGTTCCAAAGCTTTGACTCTGGTGCGAGGTGGCCGAGGTCTCGCCGCTCTCTCCTCAAACAGGAGCCATGCAGACGGGTCCCTCCTTCCGAGATTCTGGCAAAGCGAGATGTCAGGAGCTGTTCTCTGTCTGCAAGGTACAGAGGACCAGCGGGAGAGACTGTCCCATTCTTCACGGGCCTGGTCCCCCGAGACGACCGAGCAGCAGGCAGCCCCTGTGCAGCCGCTTTCCCTGAAGACGCTCCGGTCCGCCTGGCCACAGACCCCATTGGGCCTGACCGCGTGGGGGGCAGCAGCTCTGACTCACAGCTGTCCACGTCTCACTTGACCCCTCTGTCAAGGTCGCAGGTGGAGGATGGACGTGGCAGAGCGCGTCATGCTAGAAACCTGAGGTGACATGCCGTGAATGTGCTCTGCTGCTGAGACCGGAACCCAAATCATCCCGGTGACTGCGGAAGCAGTTTGGTTTCCATCTATTTTTTTAAACAGATTTTCAGTGAATGAAGGCAAAATGGCCTACAAAAAACCTTTCATTTAGCTCTGGGAAAAGCTGCCAGTCTGATGGACGGCACGCCCCTGCGACAGCGTTTCTGCACGTGCTTCCAGCTTCCCTACACGGGGCACCTCGCGGAGTGGGGGCGCGTTAGGGGCGGCCTCTGAAGCTGAACCGGTCCGGGAAGAACCCGTGTGGAGCGCGCCCGGGCTGCAGAGCCTCGCCCGCAGCGCCACCCTGGCCGCTCCCCCTGCGCCCTCGCTGCACGCAGACGGCCACCGCGCGGGCTCTTCAGGCCGAGCGATGCAGCCGTGCCCCCTGCAGGTGCCACATGTCCTGGGGCTGAGAACCGCACCGCAGGTGCAGGCAGCCGTCGGTTCTGGAGCGGCTGGCATGACAGCGGCGTCTGTGTGGCAGGCTGGTCCTTTCATCTGGATGAGTCGACTCGCTGATGTTGGTCCCTGTTGGCTCAGGCCTATGACATGCAAATTGGCGCAGGGGCCGGATACCTGTACCGCTCATCCTTGGGGTCAGGAAATGTTCGTGAGGAGTCAGCTGCCCCATCTGCCTCCCGTCCTTGCGTACCAGGTCTTCCAAACAGGTTTTATCAGAGTGTTAATCTGGGTAGCAAAGCAAAGAATAAGTGTGTATGAGTGTATTTTAGTTACCAAAGAAGAAAAGCAGAGGAAGAGCTATTGACAAATGACAAAAGATGCCCTGCAGATTTGGGCCTGGATTCTGTTTATATGAACCAGCAAGGCCTGGCTGCACATGGCCTCAGAGCCAGACCAAGACGCGTGTGGGTTCCTGTGTGCAGGAACGTGTGCGCGCTTCTGTGCAAGTGCCCATGTATGCATGTGTGCAGGTGTGTGTGTGCGCGCATGTGCACAGCCCTCACACGACATGTACAACATGCACTCCCACCTAGCCTATGCCACCCACATCTCACTGTGGACTTGGTGTTGTCTCGGTAAGCCTCATACCCATGCAGGTCAGGGAGGAGGTGGGCTTGAAAATGGGGTCCTATGTTGTTGCAAAGATGTGCTCTGTGGGTAGAAACACACTGAGGCTAGACTACTCGGCCAGTGCACAGCGACGGCTGTGTTCCCCCCGCCCTCGGGATCTGTGGCAACAGCTGGGCCTGGAGCACAGAGTGGCCACCCTGACCCTTGGGTTGCAGCAGGCCTCCTCTCATGGGGACCCTGGTTCTTGTGCATTTCTGGTAAGATGGAGGACATCGGGTGCCTGAGTATTGGGAGAGGGCTCAGGGAATGATTGAGGCCTAGAGACGGCCTACAACAAGGAAAAAACCCCAAAACAGTTAAACAACAAACTCTGGGGGAGCAGGGGGATCTGATTCCCAGAATTGCCACATTATTAGAGTCGAATGTTCAGTTTCAAACAACAAAAAATCACAAGGCATACAAAGTAATAGGAAACTACGGCCCATTCAAAAGAAAAAATAAATAAATGATCCCTGATGGCAGATCTACTAGACAAAGACTTTAAAACTGTCTTAAAATGCTCAAAGAGCTAAAGAAAATGTAAAGAAACTCAAAACAATGTACGAACAAAATGGATCTAACAAAGAGGAAACAAAGAGAAACCGTAAAGAAATTCTGGAGCGGAAAAGCACAATAACTGAAATGAAATATTCATTAGGATTCAAGGCAGACTTAAGTAGGCACAAGAAAGAGACAGCACACTGAAATATCAGACAATGGAAATTATTGAGTCTGAGGAATGAAAAAAAAAGGTTGAATGAAAGTGAACAGAGCCTAAGGGACCTGTGGGACTCCATCAGATAGACTGACATGCACACCATGGCAGTCCCAGAAGGAGAGCAGAGAGAGAGGGGTAGAGAGAATATTGAAGAAATAATGGCTGAAATCTTCCTGGATTTGATGAAGCATCCAGGAAGCTCAGGGAACTCCAAGAAAGATGAACTCCGAGGCCCACAGTGAGATACACGGACTTTTAAAAGCTAAACAGAGAATCTCAAAATGCAGCAAGAGAGGAGCAAATCATCGCACACAAGGGATCCTCGATTAGACTAACAGATTTCTCATCGGAAACTTTGGAGGTCAGGAGGCAGTGGGCTGATAAAATGCTAAAAAAACCCCCAAAAACATCTTTCAGTCAAGATTCCTATCTTTGGCAAAATTGCCCTTCAAAGGGAGGAAGAAATTAATACATCCCCAGATAAAAGCTGAGGGAGTTTGTGACCACGAGACCTGCCCTGTAAGAAATGCTCAGGGGAGCCCTGCAAGGGAAATGCAGGACACGAGACGGTCACTCTGTGCCGTATGGAGAAAGAAAGCTCTCGATGGGAGTAAACACACTGACAAGTGTAAAAGCTAATTTTACTGTAACAACAGTTTGTAACTCCACTTTTTGTTTTTTTGTATGATTTAAGAGACTAATACATTTTTTTAAATTATTAGTCTAAAGGCTAGTATTATTGTAACTCCACATTTTGTTTTCTATGTGATTTAAGAGTCTAATGCATTTAAAAGAATTATTTGCTGGGGTGCACAATGTGGAAAGATGTATTTTTGTGACATAGCAGCCAAAAGGGCTGGGACAGCTATTAAAGAAGCAGATTTTTTGTGTATGTTATTTAAATTTAGTGGATATAAATTCCGATTAGAATGTTACAGCATTAGGACGCTAAGTGTAATCCTCATAGTAATCACAAAGAAAATAGTCATAGGATATATACAAGAAATATAAAAGGAAATGAGAAAGGAATTTAAATATTTCACTACAAGAAAACCAACTCAATACCAAAAGTTAGTAATGCAGGAAATGAGGCACAAAATAGCTATATGGCATATAGAAAAGAAATAGCAAAATGACAGAAGTCTTATCAGCAATTACTTTAAATGTAAATAGATTAAATTCTCCAATGAAAAGACAGGAAATGACAGTGGATAAAAAACACTGTCCAACTACATACTGCCTACAAAAGATTCACTTTAGAGCTGAAGGCAAATAGATTGAAAGTGAAAGACTGTAAAAAGAAATTCCAAAGGATAGCAAGGTTAGCCACAGTAATAACAGACAAAAATGACTATAAAAAAGATTACATGAGACAAGGGAGGGCATTATATATTGCCAAGAGTTTCAGTAAAACAAGATATATAATAATTATAAACATTTAGGCACTTAACGACAGGCCATCAAAATAAGGAAAAACTGACAATTGAAAGGAGAAATAATTCTAAAATAACAGTTAGAGACTTAAGTACTCCTCTCACAATAATGGATACAAAAACCAGACAGAAGATGAGTAAGGAAATAGAGGACTTAACAAACTACATCTCACAGACACATACAGAACACTGTACCCTACAACAGCATACACATTCTTAAGTGCACCTGGGACATTTTACGGGTTCATATGTTATGCCACAAAGTAGGTCCCAATAGATTTAAAAACATAGCTATGATATAGTATATCTTCTATGACTGAAGGAGATGAAGTTAGATGTCAACAGAAATAAAACAAAAATATCGATCTGTGGAAATTAACCAACATACGGTTAAGCAATCAACGGCTCAAAGAAGAAAAATCACAAGGGCAATTAGAAAATACTTAGACGTGAATGAAGATGATTCTACAGCATACCAAAACTTACGGACAGAGTGAAAGCAGTGTTAAGTGGGTAATTTATAGCCAAATATATTAAAAAACGAAAAATGTAAAATCAACAACCTAACTTTACAATTGAAGAAAATAGAAAAAGAACAAACTAAACTCAAAGCTAACAAAAAGAAGGAAATAAAGAGTAGCAGAGATAAATGAAATAGAGAGTAGAAAAACAGTACAGAATATTGAAACTAAATGTTGGTTCTCCAAAAAGAGTAACAAAATTGACAAACCTTTAGCTACATGAAGTAAGAATTCAAATTCAAAATTACTAAAGTCAGAAATGAAAGTGGGGACATTACTACCGAGTCTACATAAATGAAGGAGATTATAAGAGAGAATGAATAGTCGTATACCAACAAACTGGACAACCTCAACAAAATGGACAAATCCCTTGAAACAAAATCTACCAAGACTTAATCATGAAGAAATAGAAAATCTGTATAGATCTATAACTAATAAGAAGATTGAATCGGTAATCACAAATCTACCACCAACAACGAATTGCCCTGGACCTATGACTTTACCATTGAAGTCTACCAAACATTAAGGAAAACCAATATTAATTCTTTTCAAACTTTTCCAAACAGTTGAAGAGGAAGAGGAACACTTTCTAACTCATTTAAGAGGCCAACATAACCCTGATACCAGCGTCAGACAGACACTACAAGGAAAGAAAACTACAGATCAATATTCCTTATGAAAATTGATACGAAAATTCCCAACAAAATTCTAGCAGACAGAATTCAGCAGCATAATAAATGGATTATACACCATGACCAGGTAGGATTTATTCTTAGAATGCAAGGTTCAACATTTGAGAAATCAATATAATACGTCACATCAACAAAATGGAGGGGAAAAAACATGATAATCTCAATGCAGAAAAAGCATTTGACAAAATTCACTCATGAGAAACAACAAAATAGGAGTAGGAGACTACCTTAATCTAATGAAAGCCGTACAGGAAAAACCCACAGCAAACAAATGGTGAAATACTGAAAGTTGTTCCTCTGAGATCGAGAATAAGCTAGGAATGTCTACTTCTACTACTTCTATTCAACACAGTACAGGAAGTTCTAGTTTGAGCAATTAGACAAGAAAAAGAAATATAAGACCTCCAAATTGGAAAGGAAGAAGTAAAATCATCTATTTTTCAGATTATGTGGTCTTATGTATAGGAAAATCCTAAAGATTCCACATAAAAGCTGTTAGATCCAATAAATGAATTCAGCAGATACAGAGACAACACACAAAAATCAATGGGATTTCTATACACAAACAACGCATGATCTCAAAAAGAATTTATAAAACAATTCCATTTACAATAGCATCAAAAAGAATAAACTTTAGACAAAGAGGTGAAAAACTTGTACAATGAAAACTACAAAACATTGCTGAAGGAAATTAAGAAGATATAATAGATATCTTGGAAACACATTCTATGCTCATGGATCAGAAGACTTCCATTATCTTATTTTCATCATCTCATTTGTCATAACAAACCTAGGAAGTTATTTGGCTATAAAGTGGTTTGGTTTTTTTTAACTATCATTTTATTAAAATAAGGGAATCACAGTGTGGAAGTGACTTCAAGAAGCGACCTGCATCCAGTACATTCCTTTGTGCTTGGTTCACTGTTTAATCCAAGTTCATGTCTTTAATTATCATGCACATTATGGTGACTTTAAATCCGTGTTTCTGCCCTAGGCTCTCAGATCCAGATCCGTAGTTCCCACTGTCTATTTGACACTGGCACCTAGAGGTCTCAACTGCCATACTCAACGTGGTTAAGACCAAACTTGTGATCCCCTCTCTCTTCCCAATGTCCCCACCGTCCATTCTCAGTGCCATCGTTCTTGACATCCACTCACAGCCACATATAAACTGTCATCAAGTCTCGTTCGTGTCACCTCAGGTACCTCTGAAGGCTGCCTGCTTCTCTTCCTCTTCGGCGCTGCTGAACTAGCCTCGCTCCCAAACCGCTGTCCTCTTCCACCTGGACCATTCCAGCTGTCCCCTAACTTGTTCTCACATCTGCCCTTTCTCCATTGCCACTCCTTCCTGCACATTGAGGCCAGCTGTACTTTTCAAATGCAACCTCGATTCTATCAACCCAACCACTGAGAACACTGCATTGGCGTCTCATCAGCCCTAAAAAGACCTACACGGCTTCATGATCTGGTCCCTCATCTCCTCTCATAACACGTTCCCTCCTGTGGTCTGCGCTCCAGCCAGTCGTGTTTCCGATCTGTCCGCCTGTGCCGTGCGCCCTCCAGGCACAGGGCCTTCGCGGGGGCTGTGCCTGCAAAGTCATCTTCTTTCCCGCCTCTTGCCGCTTGGATCTGCTAACATCTGCTGCTCCTCTTGGTTGCTGCTGCTTCCAGACTCTGAATCTCGATCCATTTTCTTGGTCATAGATGCTTGGAGAGCTTGCCTTCTCCAGGAGCATTCACCTCAGTTTATAATTAACCTTTCATTGCATAGTTATTTCACTAATGGCGTTCTACCCAACTGGACTCTAAGCTTTAAGAAAGCAGGGACTGAGTCCGCTTTTTTTTCCCTTTCTGCTCATACTGTCTCCTTGGCACTTAGCACATACACACAAAGCATACGAAGAACAGAGGCGAGAAAGGCAAGATTACATGTAAGTTGTTCACAAAGAATAATTGTCTCCTTTTTCTATAGAAGTTTCAGTGGTTTTAGATTAATCTCGTTTATTTTTTTTTTTGCAGACGAGCATGTATACAGCTGTCTCTGCGGCTCACCATGTCGGGCTGTTGCCCGCCGGATGCCCTTGTGTAGTGTGCACACTGCATGGAGATGAGTGGAAGTAGGGGAGTGGGGTCTGTGACCTGACTTGGGGCTGGCACTTATATCCTAATTGAAGCTCGGGCCCTCGGGGCAGCACATGCCCAAGGGGCTCCCCGCTTTTGTAATTTTCACAAAGGAGGCTGTGGGCTGGTGGCAATTTAAGGCTGTCTTTGTTCTGTGGTCACCCAGATTGCTCTCTTCAGGCTGGATGGCCATCTGAACAAACGCCGATGCTGATTACAGGGGGAACCAGATGAGCGTAGGAAAGGTGCGGCATAGCATCTAAACTGTTCCGCCCTCCTGAGCAACGTGGACCAGAGCGTCAGCGCTCACGCCGGCACCCAGCAGGCTGGGAAGCAGCAGAACAAAGCTGCATGTGCTGCGACATGCCTGGCGGATAAGTCCTTGGGTCTCATTTCTGCTTTTGAATGATTTGATGACATCTCTGTCGTGCACTTTTCTGAATCTTGAAAGTAATCTTGATGAGCCCCAGAGTCATACTGCCCATTCCTTCTGTGGTGGCAGGAGCTGTCCTTTCAATATCACAGCTGTCGATTGTAGTTTTAAATATCATTTTTATACATCCAGGCTAAAATATTTAGGGACATAGTAGACCGATGTCTGCAATTTCCTTTGCATCAAAAAAAAAAAAAAAAAGATGGATCAAGAGAATGGTTGGAGGTTGGATAGCTGGGTGATACAGCAAATAGAGCAAAATGTTAATTGTAAAATCTAGGTGATGGTGTTCACTGTGCAATTATTTCAACGTCTCAATATGATCAAAACTATAATGTTAAAGGAAAACAAGTCAACAGGTATTACAATTTTAATATATTAAAATATTTGTTTATTTATATTAAAGTCACCTAGGCATCAGAGAGATGATCGATAAGAAGAAAGATACGGTCCCTGTTGGTACAGCAGTGTCAGAGAGAAGCTAGAAAGGCAAGATGGGGATGCAACGGCACAGCGAGTGCAGAGAAAGGCGCCTGCAGTGTTTGGGGCATAGTGAGAAACGCCCATCACCTTTGTCATGCTTATGTGTGCAGTGGTGGTGGTAGGGGAGATCTCTCTGGAAGAGTGGCCAGCAGAACTCAGCCTCGAATGGCATGAAATAGAAAGTAGGTCAGGTGGCGGGGAGGGAAGACATTCAAAGAGTGGTGTTTGCAGGAGCAGGAGCTGAGCTGGAAACGGTCAGCCTTGGAGAGCTTGTACGCTATGCTCGACCCTCTGGGCTGATCCTGGGGTGGGGGGCTAGAATGGCTGAAGGTAAGAAGGGGGATGACAGGATCAGGTTTGCTTTTAACGAGATTATTAAGACGGCCGGCTGGAGAACACACCTGAGGCGCCAGAGCTGGAGGTAAGGTAGGCGCCTGCACTGCTGTTCTGCCGGTGAAGGAAGAAATTTGAGGAATATTTAGGAGGTAAAATTGGAGAACTGGGGATGGGAAAAATGAAGAATAGGAAGCACATTCCTCACTTTAAGGCTGTTGAGAGGATGATGGGTTTAGTTTGGAACATTTTGAATTTAAGGTGCCTGTGAGACACCCAAGGGAAGCTGCCCAATTGTCGGCCAGAAAAATGAAATTGAAACTGAGAAAGTGGGTGGAGATGTTGGTATGGAATCGAAATAATAAAGTTTGCATATGCAGAGGTGATTAACAAGGGAGAGTGCAGAGTAATAAATGAAAGGCACGGGATCTCAATACCTGCCTGGCATAGAGGACATGGGTAACCAATACGGTTGAAAAGATGGATGAAAGTGAGCAGAAACCTGGAGACCGACATTCAAGGACTTGACATTCAAGGACCTACGATTGCGGAAGTGGAGCTGATATGATGCCAGGAGCAACCAGAGAGCCCGGAGATCAAAGGCATGTTTGGGGGGCATCGGGGAGAGGAGACTTCAGGAAAGGGAGAAGAGCTACTAAGAGATGAGGACTCAAATCTGTTCTTGGAGTCAACAAGTAAGTCAGGGTGACCAGGGCGTTTCTGTGAAGTGGTGCGGGTGGGGTGAGAGCAGAGAGTGAGAGGCGAGGGGAGCCGAGGGGATATTTGTTCGAGAAGTGCCATGCCAGGTTGTTGTCTGGGCACCTCGTGTGGGTGGGGGACTGCAATGTTTTACTTCTCATCACACCCATAGGTCTTCGAAGGAAGCCATGTAGGGATACCGTACCCATTTCCCGCTGTAATTCATTATCAAACACAATTCGTAAATAAATACAAAGGGCGAACTATCCTTCAATGACGACTCCTATTCCTGTAGGGAAAAACTGGTCAAGTAACATAAGTCCGACAGTGAATTTTTAAATGACATTTATTTGGTCCCTATTACATTTTTAGTCGTTTGATAAAAACTGGTAGCTATAATTTTTGCGGAAGGTACCAGTAGAGAGAGAAACTGAAGTTATGCGGGAAGGGGATGACTGGACAGCGATGTGCTGGGCAGGGCAGAGCACATACAGTCCGACGACGGACGGGCTGGTCGTGAACATGGGCAGACACATCCTCTGAAACTAGCTCTGAGGTCAAGGTGCTTGTTGAGGAAATAGTGCGCATGTAGGGACTGGGAGGTCAAGAGAGACCGAGTGCGATGGTCTTGGTGTCTTCGAAAAAAGGAGTTGAGGGAAGACGGGTGTCGCCCAGGGAGCTTCGGTGAAGCGGTAAGGAGCGGGAACAGGACAGGGACCGGATAAAGAAAAGCAGCCCTTTGCAAATACACCTGGCCTGGGGTTAAACTGCAGGCTCCCTGAGGGCAGCATGGTCCTGCTCTTCCCCACGGGCCCTTGACTCAATGGATGAAGGCCCAGAGCCATTTGGGAGGCCCCTACTCCATCTTTTCTCATTTTGATCAATACTACTGCTTCACAATTTTTAATAATTCTGGGCAAAAGTGAACTTTTAGGCCATTTCGGAGTTTTTACAAATATATGCAATTAACCTTTTCCCTATATAACATACAGTGGCTCGAACTTAAAACTCAGAATTCTCAAGAAAAGGTGTGACATTAATTTTCCTAGAAAATAATTAAGTCAGGAGACCCCATCCAGTCAGCTCACTAAGATGTGTCAATCAAGGGCACACTTCCCAAAGTTCTGATAGCCCAAGTACTGTTCTCCAATGGCAGACAGGATTCCCCTGATAGCTACTTTCCTATTGGCCCTGAGTTGTGGGCGGGGCCACTCATTCCTGCAGCAGCCAGTAGCTCCACCCCATTCCATGCAAATGAAGTCAAAGCCGCGTGATTGGTCATGTGGTTGAGGCCACCAGTGCCCCACCCCTTTAATGACGTCATCACCCACTCAAACTCTCACGAGAGTGCACAGATGCTGTTGAGGGGCTGGCATGTCAACCCACTGTGGCAGAGGGGGGGAGTCAAGGGAAGGGGCTCCAGAAGGGGCCCCCTAACTCCCACTCCAGAGCCTTCAGTCCAGCTTTAGGCAGGGGCCCCAAGTGGTCTCTGGAGCAAGGCCCAGGGGTCCCACGCACACTCTCCTCCCATTGGCTGGCTGCACTGGCATGCAAATGAGGGCGCGCGTCACTTCCGGAGGCAAATCGAGCGCCATTTTCTCTTTCTGGCCGAGCTGGGAGGAGGGGACGGGGTCGCGCGGGGGTGGCGCGCGCCGAGGCGGGGGTCCCGCCGCGCGGGGCGGAGGCGGGCGCTGGCCCCGGCCGGGCGCGGCGAGAGGCGGCGAGGCACGAGACGGCGCTCCGGGCGCCCAGCGGTAGGTACGACCCCGGCCCGGCCCCGCGGCGACGCCCCCGGCCCGGCCCGCGAAGTCGCGTCTGCGGCCCCGCCCCGCTCACACCCGCGGCCGCCTCACGAATGCCGCGGCGTTGTCTGGGCGCGGGGTTCGCGGCCCGAACGGCGCCGGCCGTCCCTCCGCGTCACGTGGGAGTGGGGTTGTGGGTGGTCGCTGCGGGGCGGGGTCGGGCCGGGGGCCGAGGGACCTGGGGGCCGCGGCGGGAATGGGGGCCGAGGGGCGGGTGCGAGGGAGAAGAGACGGACTTAGGGGACAGGGGCCAGGCCCGGGGGCGGGCCGGGAGCGGGCGAGGCGGGCCCCCTGCAGGGCGCACCTCCGGCGGCCCGGGCTCTTCCCGGAGCCCGTTCCCGGCGCAGCCTTCAGCGAGCGACCGCAGATGTGGGCCGCGAAGAGACGGTCACACCTGAGTGTGCCCTGTGGCGGCTTCGCCGCTCCGGTCACACCTGAGTCTGCCCTGTGGCGGCTTCTCCGCTCTGGAGGCAAAGGACTGCGGAGAACAGCTGATCGCAGACGCCTGTTCCTTCACCCCTGAGCTTCGGATGTGAACATTGATGATTGATGTGCAGCTGCTGGCGCTAGAAATCTAACTTTCGTGTGCCATTGCTGACTGCACTGGCATAGATTCTGTTTGCAAAATTTCTAAAATTTGGCTTTGGAATGTCAAAAATTATAGTGACCAGTTCAAATAGTACACAGTTGTAGAATGGGAAATAATTAAATATTTTAAGTAGTTTGTTTGCGTTTGAATGAGAGGCTTGCCTGAATGCTGCTAAGACTCGTCTTAATTAGGGTACACAGGTTTTATCAAGTAAATAGAGCTCGGAGTCTGCGTAGGTGTTAGGGGTGTGGGGAGCATTTGTAGGGGAGAGGACCGAGTGTAAAACGAGTAGCGGTTGTGAAAAGTGCACGCTCATTTTTGGTTGGAGGTCAAGTAATGTAGCGTAACTTAAAAGTTGCTACTGGAGAGTTGGCCGTATTACGAGCAAACTTTTCTATTACAGTTCGAGTTGGGACTTCGTTGGGGTCTTTAAGCACGGAAGTGACTGTGTGGAAAGGGAACCGCGGGATAGGGGAGGAGACAAGTCCGGGCCTCTGATGGAGAGATGGTAGACTGTGAGGGCTGGGTAAAAGGTTAGGGGTTGCTGATTGGTTATGGGGATGTGGCAAGATGTTTAGCTGAAGAGAGCCTGGGACACCTTTATAATTTGAACCCAGGTGTACAACATGCTATTTGTGAATTTATGGTTGTCACTTTGAGGGGCTATGTCCCCAGCGTTCTGAGGTGCCCTCCACTCCGGCTGTCACACACCTGTTAGGGCAGTGTGTTTCCGATGAGGAAAATGAAAGGCAGTTGCTGAAGGCCAGGTATCTAGGAAGGGATCGGCCTGTGTTTGAACCCAGACCTTCTGAATCTTGTTTTCATGCATGGCACAAATATTATGTGTTTTTTAAGTTTGATACTTTTAAAGCCCTGTATTTCAATATTCAAACGGTTGTGACATTTCACTTAAGATTTTTGGAGTTAGATAAATAGCAGACTCACAGTGTGGATGTTCTAAGTGCTTTTCTTGTACTAACTCACCTTCACTACTGCCTCAGGGAGTAGGCTGTGTCTCCCTGTTTCACAAGTAGGCAGCTGAGTCCCAGGGATTAAGTCATTTGCCAAATATTGCACAGCCCATAAATTGTGAAGCTGATTTGAACCCAAGCAGTGCTGCTCCAGGATCCTTGCCGGTGAGGTCTTGGGCTGTGTTGCCACTCAGGTGAAATCATTTTAGAATTTAGATGTCACAGGAACTCAAAACAAAGTTCTATGGCTTAAAAGGTATTATTAATTATTTGATTGACTTTATATTTTGGAGGATCTTTTTTCCCACAGTGGAATATTTTTAAATGATCATGACACTAAAAGACAAAGGAAACCCTTTGAGTGCCCCTTTGGGAAATATTTTCTTACACACATCAGTGGAATTTTTAGTAGTACCATGTCAACCACATACTGTGAAATTAAAGGTAATTTGCTGGGGACTGAGGTTGATAATGTAGCTGTATCATAGCCTGCTGTTTCCTGATGATGTGCATTATTACAGACGTGTTGGTTTAACTGAGTACTCAGTGAATGGAGAGCAGCATCAGTAGAGGGTCTATCAGTATGAGAACACCAAACCCGTGTGTTCATGGTTAAGCCACTGGGCGTGTTGTATGGAATCTTGCATTTTAGAATGGATAAGTTTTGGTATTTTGGAATGGAAAAATTATGGTACAGTTCAGCTTCTTTTCCGCAAAGCGATTGGCATCAATAGACCAAGGCTCTTGAAAGAATTGTTTTAAGGTTATGAAACTTCTGTAATTTACCTATGTTCTATTTTTTGTTATCCTTAAACAACAAACTGAAAAAAAGGAAAAAGGAAACTTTAAAAAAATTTTAATGAGAAGAGCTCTGTGTGTGTGTTTTTTTTTGGGGGGGTGGGGTGGGGGGAGCCACAGTAAAAATTGTGATGGAATGGGGGCACTTATATTTAAGAATAAAAAGTTCCTGTTCTCCAAATTCAGGAGAGAAGACTGGCAGTTCCTTGGCCTCTCTCTTGAGCCTTGAACAAGTAACTAGAGAGTGTGTTTACAGCTGGCCCAGTCCCTGACAGTGTGCCCTCCCCCTGAGTCAGCCAGTCTGCAGCAGCCGTCAGGGACCAGCCTGGGAAAGGCAGCCTCAATGCTGCTCTGAGCATCCACCAGTCCCTGCTCTCCTCTTTGCAAGCAATCAGTGTAGCTGTCTTGTGTCAGATATGTGTGGATGGCTCCTTGGACAATACGAAGAAACCCAAAGGGTAGAGAGGATAGTGGGACTTTAAGAATGAAGTGAAAGCAAGTCTGATAGTGGAAGCGTCTTAGAAATTTTTGATGAAACTTGTTCTGGCTAAAGGCAGTCTGGGCTTGAAAGTGACCTTGTACTTAATTTTTAAGAGTCTCTTCCTGAGGTTCTTGACAGCTCCTCTGTTCAGTTATGCTTTTAAAGACTAAAACCCAAATCAATGCATTTTACTTTTAATTTATTTTCTTATCCATTTCTAAAATAATAAATGATCTTTTAATCCCCCTTTCAGCCTAAGATATACTTTTCACATAGATAATTTTTCTGAAAACTTACCAATTCTAAATCAGCTCTCAAAAAACTGTTTCCTCATTACCCACCAAAAATTCCTCCCTCACACGTATTAACTTTCCCTGTCTCCCTCCCCCCCAGTAGATGCCAGTGTATCTTTTTTTGGTTTAATTTATCTTTTGCCAGTTATTCAGACTTTTCTTCCTTTCTCTCAATCAGTTTTGATGCTGAGCAAGTCACCTGGAATGTCTTGGGCTCCAGCTCTGCAACCTTCCATAGCCATTCCGTTTCGAACCTCCGTAGCACCTTCTGCATGTCTTATGGTTCTTACCATGTTTTATTTTACACCTCTTGTTCATTTACTATGAGCATTTGCTTTCTTACGTTCTGTGATAGGACCCAGACATGCAAATAAAGCATGATTCCTACCCTGAAATTTGGTCCAGTAGAGGAAAGAGATATGTTCACAGATAATTGCAGCATAGGAGAATGCAGTGGGGGAGGGTGGGACGGCCACTCTGGAGGTCCTTGGGCCCGAACTTACTTTGAGGGGGAAGGAGTCACGAGAGGGCTGGAGCTGTGGAATTGCCAACTCAGAAATCTTTATTTAAAATCGTGGGAGATACTGCCAGATTACCCTCTAAACATGTAGAAATCACAATTTTAAAAAAGTTTTTACTACTAGTGGGTATTACCAATCTTCAAAAGTTACTGTTTGATAATAAAATATTGGCATTTATTATTATACCTAGAATTTCTTTACTGATTTTGTTTTTGCTTTTATAGCTTACACATTAAAAAACTTAAAAAAAAATAGTTGTAGGTTTATAGAGTTGCAGGTCCAATCAAAGAACTTTTTCCACTGAATCATTTGAAAGTAGGCTGCCGAACAAGGTGATACAATATTGTCTGTTTCCTACCAATAACTCGCCACGCAGCCATCAACCCCGGGCGCCCGCGCATCAGCCCTCTCCCACTTGGAGCCCTTGCATTTCTCCAGTTGTTCTGGTATCATTTCAGTGAAAGGACCCATTCGGAATTGCACATTATATGTAGTTATCTCGTCTCTTTCATTCTAGGACAGTTCGTTAGTTTTTCCTCCCATTGTCTTTTTAAAAAGCGTATTCATTGATTTTTAGTAAATTTACAAAGTTGTACAGCCATCACCACAGACTAATATTAGAATGTTTCCAGCATCCTTCCGCCCCGCTAAAAACGTATCCATTTGCAGTCACTACCTCTTCCCATCCCTGGCCAACCACGAATCTATCTTCTATCTGCAGACTTGTCTTTTCTGAACATTTCATACAAATGGCATCAGAATATATTTGGACTTTTGGATCCGCCTTCTTTCACTTAACATATTGTTTTTGAGATTCATTTGTATTATAGCATGCATCAGTACCTAGTTACTTTTTATTGCCAAATAGTATTATGCTATACCACTGTTTATCCATTTGCTGGACATTTGGATTATTTCCACATTTTGGCTATTATGAGTAGTGTTAAAGATCTGGACACTTTGGAATATTATAGGCTAGTTGTTTCTTACAGTGTCTTAATTTGAGCTTATCTGCCAGACTTCTGTGAGTTACTCTTTTTCCTTATTATTTTGTGGGGAGGTGCTTGGAAACCATTAAAATATCCCATTTCTCATCGGACTTTCAGTTTATATTTAATTGTATCACCAATGACGTAAGTTTATATTCTAGTGGGTTATAGCTAGTTGTTATTGCAAACCAACCTAGAACTTCACAGAATAAAATGTTTTATTTAAAAAGCTCAATAATTCTTTGGGTCAGAAGTTCAGGCGGCAGTAGGGAGATGACGCGTTTCAATTCCACAATGTCCAGTGCCCCACTCTGGGAAGACTCAAAGGCCGAGGGTGACGTGACAGCTATGGGCTCTAGAGCCATCTTCGCACAAGTGTCTGGGGTTGATGTGGGACGACACTTCCATGCAGTCTCTCCACTGAGCTAGTTGAGCTTCCTCACAACATGTCTTGATTCCAAGAGTGATGGTTCCCAGAGAGCAGGCATAAGCGTGGCGTTTTTATGGTCTAGCCTTGGGCGTCACACGGTATTACTGCTGCCATACTTTATTGGGTGAGGTGACCACAAGGTTCTGCCCAGGTTCATAGGGGACATAGATGCCCTCACTATTTTGGAGAAGTGTCAAAGTCATACTTGTGAGAGCTTGTCGGGTGGGAGATCGTGTTGCATTATCCGTTACTCGTTTATTTGATACCCAAGTTGTCTCATGCTTGGTTTTTGGGAACTCCTTTATACTGGCTTCTTTTGAGTCCATTTGACATGCGTCATCATTCTTTGACCAACTCCCTTATTTTCTGACACAAGATGTTCTAGGATCATCTTTTCTAACCCTAGAATCAGACATTTTCCCAAGGGGCCCTGGTTCCTTTAATGAAAAGTGATATTTAGACGGTAAGATTTGGGCCCTGGGCGTGCTAACTGCTACCGGGGTGTGCCAGTGCCTCAAGGCTCGTTCAGTGGGCAGGGCAGTGCCATGTTCTTACACACACACACACACAACTCTTTTTTATCTATGTACATATTAAGAGCGGTAAGGTCACACTGAACCTTCTTTTCTGGTCAAGTAGCATAGGGTTTATTTTAATTGTATCCTTTTCAGATGTTATAAAAACAGCCGTATTGAGATGTAATTTGCAGACCATACAATTCGCCTATTTAAAGTGTATGATTCAGTGGCTCTTGGTGTATACGCAGAATTGTGCAGCCATCGCCACAGGGAGTTGTAGGGCACTGTCGTTCTTCCCCTAGGAAACTCGATTCCCCTTCGCCATCACCCTCCAGTCTCAGTCCTCGGCAACCAGTGTTCTGTTTTCTGCCTCTATGTGTTTGTCCTGGATACTTCGTATAAATGGAACGACCATAAGTGATCCTTTGTATCTTGCTTCTAACCTAATGTTCCCCTAGGGTTGTCTACATCATAGCATCTTTTTAGAGCTAAATAATATTCCATTGTATGGGTGCACCACATTTTATTTATCCATTTATCGGTTGATGGAAGTTTGGGTTATTTCTGCCTCTTTGGCTATTAAGAATAATGCCTCTATGAACTTTTCTGTACAAGTTTTTGTTTAGACGCATGTTTTTAATTTCTCTTGGGCGGAATCTTTGGAGGAACTGCCAGGCTGCCGTGCAGCTGGCTGCACCATGTTCCTTCACTACCGGCAGTGTCTGAGAGGTCCAGTTCCTCCACATCCTTGTCAACACCGTTCTTTTCTAAGAATTATAGCCGTTCTGGTTTTGATTTGTATTTCCACATGGTTGATGTTTAGAATCTTTTAATGTGCTTAATGTACGTTGTCTTTGGAGAATTATCTATTCAGCTCTTTTGCCCAATTTTAAGTTGGAGTATTTATCCTTTAATTATTGAATTATCAAAATTCTTTATATATTCTGGGTATAAGTTATTTATCAGTACGATTTACAAATATTCTCTCCCATATTTGGATTCTCTTTTCACTTTTTAGGTGGTTTCCATTGAAGCACAAAAGTTTTCAATTTTTATTGAAAACTTACCTAGTTTTTCTTTTGCTGCTGGTGCTTTTTGATGGTGTATCTTAGAATTCCTTTATAGATCCAAGGTCATGAAGATTTACACCTATGTTTTTTTCAGAGAATTTTAAAGTTTTAACTCCTGTATGGAAGCGTGTGACCCATTTTGAGTTAATTTTTGTGCGTGATATAAGAGTGCAACTTCAGTCTTTTGTGTGTGGATGTTCCATTTTCCAAGTGCCATTTGTTGAAAATTATTCTCAGTGTGTTACCACCTCTGTTAAAAAAAAAAAAGTACATGTATACTTATTACAGTTTGTTTTCTTCCCTTGTAAGGAAAATTTCAAAAATGTTTCAAATTCCTGTGGAAAATCTTGACAACATCAGGAAAGTACGGAAAAAGGTGAAAGGCATTCTTGTGGATATTGGGCTTGACAGCTGCAAGGAGTTGCTGCAGGTAAGAAGACACGCGTAACAGGTTAAGAGACGGCGGTAACACTGGAGATGCCAGGGTTGGCTTTTCGGAGGTGAGATTCGAGTTTTGGGGGAGTGGGTGAGACTCATGAAGATGGAGACAGCTCATAATTCAAAAGACTGCATGAGGGCATCATTAGTTCTTATTTGTCTTTGCGATTTAAATTACTTTAAACTTCTCAGGCTTTTAAAGTTACTTTTATGGGGGGCTTTTTATAGTCAGTTTAAAAGTACTGTTGACGCTTGAACAACAGGTTTAAACTGCATGGGTCCATTTATACACAATTTTTTTCCCAATAAATACATGGTTAGCCTTCTCTCTCCCTGGGGTTTTGCATCTGCAGACTCAGTGAACTGCAGATCAAAAACGGTATTTTGATACTTGGTTGGGCGTTGGGAGCCACAACATGGGCCAACTCTGCTGAGCTCTGCCATTCTGTGTAGGGACCTGAGCATCCCTGGGTTCTGGTGTCCACAGGAAGTCTTGGAACCTCACCCCGCCCCCCATGGATGCCTAAGGACAAATATGCTTTTGGAGAGTCAAAGTATATGTGGATTTTCGACATTGGGCAAGGGTGGGGTGGGGGTTGGGATCCCTACCCCTCACGTCATTCAAGAGTTAAGTGTATGTTTGTGTTTCATCTTTGAGGGGAATGTATTGAATAATTTATTTTAGCAAAAGCAGCCCCTAACTTAATTTTTCAGTACTGTTAGTCAACAAATGGGAATGCATACATGATATGATAAGGTGTTTCTTTTCTAATTTATGAATTTAATGCAGTCTTACAAAAGTTTAAAAATAAAGGTCATAGTCACACACTTTATTGATAAGTTGTGTTCTCATATGACTGTATCCTTATAACCTGAGAATATATGGCTAGTATATCTAGTAAAGGAATAAAAATTGTTAAATTAGGGCACAGTATGTATCATTATAGACATTGATAATTTTTTGTATGTTTTATTCGTAACTGTCAAAATTGGAATCATGTCTGCTTTGAATTTTTTAAACTTGTATTAAGAATTTGATTCAGAATATTGTTGGCCTGGGAAAAGTTCAGTTTCTTAATTTTCAAATCTCAGACTTTGAATCTGATTGATTTTATTTTTAAAAAGGCAGCCTGGCATTGAAAGGCTAAATAAAGTACCAGTATTCTCATTACTGATCAGCATTGATTTTTGCTTTTGAATGGACAAATGTTAATTTCTAAAGGACCCCAGAGAATTCACCACTCAAACACTGGCTTTTCCTGGGGCACCCTGCACCTGACTGGCACACGTAAGCCATAGTTTGGATTGAGACATTTAAACCAGTGTCTGCAAATGTGCGCTTGCTGCATTGGAATCAGGGAAGCTTTGAACAAGCAGGTATCCTGAACCCGCCCCTGTAGCAATCTTCAGAGGCTTGCATGTGTGTAAATAGATTTAAAAAATTTATTATCCTGTTTCCATTATCTACAAAAATATATTGAAATATTGTTGATACCTTTCATTTTCTAATAATTGCTTTAATTTTTCTTATTACTTTTTTTGCTGCATTTGATAACAGAAAGCATGCCTTCCTTCTCACCCTTCTCCCTTCTCTCCTGTGGTACACGTTACGGTTTCCTTCTTACTTTTCCAGTGTTTTCTTGTGAAAAGTTTAAACTTACAGAAATGCCGAAAGGATTATACAGTGAAAGCCCCTCTATCTGCCACCTAAATTCTACAAAGTTAATGTGTATGTGTATCTGTCCCCACCCATCATTTTATTCTTTGCTTAAAGTCTTTCAGCATGCATATCATTAATTAGAGTTTAGCATTTGTTTCCGATTTTTTGCGGGGAGGGAAATTTACATGTTGTGAAATACACCTTAACAATCTCCAAATGATAACTCTTGACATGCATGCACTTATTAATACAGGTCCCTTTCAAGGTGTAGAGCAATCCATCACTCCAGAAAAATCTCCCTGAGCCTTTTCCGGTCAGTCCTGCTCGGCCCCCCTCCCCGCACCCCCACTGGCTGCGGTCTTCTGAGATGTCCGCTGTGGGTTAGATTTGCCTGTGGTGCAGTCCCGTGTCGATGGAATAGCGTGCTCCCGTGGAAGACTCTTCTGCGTGCTGCACGTGTGGTGCCTTTCTGTGGCTGAGAAGTGTCCTGTTCCGGGAACAGAGTGGTTTGCCGATCCTTGCTCCTGAGGGACACCTAGGTTGTTTTCAGTTTTGCGTGATTATGAATAAGATTGTTCTCACGAATATGCTTATGAAAATATTTTTGTGGATGTGTGTTAATTTCCAATGAAAAAGTATCTAGTTGCGGAACCGTAAGGCTGTATGTTCATTTTGATAGGAAGTAGCTAGGCCTTTATCCAAACTAGTTGTATGACTTTATACTCCTGTACATAGTGCGTGAGGGTTTCAGTTGCTCCAAATCCTTAGCAACACCTGAGAGAGGTGGTTTTTAAAGAAGGTTTGAAGTAAAGCTTGCTACAGCAGTAATGCTGTTCCTTATGTCACCACACAGTGTGGCTGTAGCTGCACGCTTTTGCGGGTCCTGTTTCCAGGTGGAGGAAGTCCCTTACTCTTACTTATCTGAAGGCAAACACAATGAATGACTGGATGTCGAATTTTGTCACATGATTTTTCTGCACCTTTTTTTTTTTTTTTTTTTAAATAAACTGTTACACCAATCTGCATCTGTGGAATAAATTCCACTTGATCCTTTTGATATGTTGGATTGATTTCACAATTATTGGTAAAGATTTTTGCATCTGTGTTCATGAGGGATATGGTCTATAGTTTTCATTTCGTAATGTCTCATTTAGAGTTGGAGTTTTCTTTGTGGGAGGTTTTTTAAATATGCATTCAGTTAGGCTGTCAGTTACATAATTTTTCTTGAGTTGAACTTTGGTAGTTTGTCTTCTTTTAAGGAATTCGGTCGTTTTGATGTAAGTTGTCAAATTTATTGACATAAAGTTGTTCACGTTAGTTCCTAATCTGTAAGAACTGTAGTGATGTCCCCTCTCTCATTTCGAGTCTAGTAATTGGAGACTTCTTTCTTTTCCTGTATAGTTTGAATAGAGTTTAATCAATTTTACCAATCTTTTCTACAAAATATGTTTTGGTTTCACTGGTTTTTCTCTCTTGTCTACTTTCCATTTTGTTTATTTCTGCTTTCTATGTTTTCCTTTTTTCTGTTTAGGGTTTATTTATTAAGTTCATTTATTTGGTTTCCTAAAGTGTGAGTTTAGATTGATTTTTTTTTTTTAGTTTGTTTTCTAAGTGTTTAATGCC
Organism: Rousettus aegyptiacus; assembly: GCF_014176215.1. Classification (NCBI taxonomy): domain Eukaryota; kingdom Metazoa; phylum Chordata; class Mammalia; order Chiroptera; family Pteropodidae; genus Rousettus; species Rousettus aegyptiacus. The sequence continues at coordinate 94,153,917 of NW_023416287.1, forward strand.
ATAAATTTCCCTTTAAGCTCTGCTTTAGCTGCATCCAACACATTTGATTTATTGTTGTTTTTATTTTCATTCATTTTAAATTTTTTTCTAATTTCCTTCGTGATTTCTTCTTTGACCCAAGAATTATTTAGAAGTGTGTTGTTTAATTTCTAGAAATTTGGGGGTTTTTCTAGATGCCTTTTTATTACAGATTTAGTTAATATTGATTTGGTTGGAGACTGTACTTTATAATTATTTCAGTCCTTTCAAATATATTGAAACTTATTTTATAGCTCAGCATAAGATCTATCTTTGAAAGTGTGCCGTGCGTATTTGAAAAAAGTGTATACTTCGGTGGTGTTGAGCGTCTGTTCTTTGAGTGTCTGTTAAGTCATGTTGGTTGACCATGTTCAGTCTTCTCTGTCCTTCCTGGTATGTGTGGACTAATTCTATTGATTATTGAGTGAGCAGTCTTGAGGTTTCCGACTGTCATTTTGGATTTAATTATTTTTAATCAATTCCATCAGTTTTTGCTTTGTGTACTTTGCAGCTGTAGGTGCATCCACATGTAGCGCTGTTCTGTTTTGTTGACAAAAGACCCCATTATCATCATGAAATGACTCTATCCATGTTAACATCCCCCCACTCCACGCCTGAAATCTTTGTTTTATACTAGTATGGCTCTTTCAGCTTTCTTTTGATTAGTGGTAGCATGGCATATCTTTTTTCATTTTTTTACCTTTAATCTGTCTACATCTTTATATTTAAAGTGAGATTTTTGTAGACAATGTATAATTGGATTTTGTTTGTTTGTTTGTTTGTTTTATTACCAAGACTGACCATCTCTTAATTTGAGACCTTTAGACCAGGGTTAGGCAAACTATGGCCTAAAATATGGGCCAAATCCGGCTGGCTGTTTTTTAAATACACTTTCTTGGAACACAGCCATACTTAATATTTACATGTTGTCTCTGACTGCTTTTGCACGTGATGGTAGGATTGTGTTAGAGACCACATGGTTGGCAATACTTTAGATATTATCTGGTTCTCTACAGAAAAAGTGCACCAACCCCAGTTATTTGACGTGGTTGCAGGTGGGGCCGGCTTCAAGTCTGCCATCTTGCTGTTTGTTTTTACTCGCCTCGTTTGTTCTTTGTTCCCTTGTTACTCTTTCCCTCCTGTCTTTTGAGTCGAGTGTTTTCATGATCCCATTTTATCTCCGTTGTTGGCTTCCGTTTCCCGTTCTGGCACACACTGCTTGCTGCGCACGTGGTGTGAGACCGTGGCAGCCGTGCGCGCTGCTCCCCTCCGGCCTTTGCGGTGTGTCCCCGCGCTTTTTCTTTCTCTCTCGTTCTTTCTTCGGTGACGTTGGTTAATGAAGTCCAGTGAGGTTCAGGCGTACAGTTGCACAGGGAGGTGCGTATACACGCCGCACTGTGTGTTCACCTCCCAGAGCTAGAGTCCTCTCTGCCACCACATCTTCGATCCCTTTTACCCCATCCACCTCCCTCCTACCCCTCTCCCCTCTGGTAACCACCAGTCTATAGTCCATGTTCATGGGTCTCTGTCCTGCTCATTTGTTGCCTTTAGGCTTATATCTCACATATAAGAGACATCATGTGGGTTTCACCTTTTTCCGTCTGACTTATTTCACTTAGCATGATTATCTCCAGGTCCATCTATGTTGTCGCAAATGGCAGTATTTCATCCCTTCTTATGGCTGAGTAATATTCCATTGTATACATGTACACAGCTGCTTTATCCAGCCATCTATCGTAGGACACTTTGGTTGTTTCCATGTTCTGGCCACATGAATAATGCAGCTATGGACATCGGCGTGCAGATATCTTTTTGGATATGGGTTTTCAAGTCTTTGGGTTAAATACTCAGGAGAGGGATTGCTGGATCATATGGTAGATCAATTCTTAGTTTTTTGAGGAACCTCCATGCTGTTTTCCATAGCGGCTGTACCAATTTGCAGTCCCACCAGCAGTGCACGAGGGCTACTTTTTCTCCACATCCTCTCTAACACTTGTTATTACTTCTTATCCTGTTGATTAGAGTTATTCTAGCAGGTGTGAGATGGTATCTCATTGTGGTTTTGATTTGCATTTCCTTAATAACTAGTGATGTTGAGCATCTCTTCATAATACATCTTTTATATGTGTTATAAGCTTCACCGTGCATTATTTCCAGTTTAAATCCTTGTAATAAATTGTACTTTGCTCTAGTTCCGAGTTGACTTGGTAAGCAACGTATTAGCACATGTATGTTCAAAGGCAATTGTATTAATTGACTCTGGCTTAACTAACATTTTTTAATATATAAAAATGACCTTTAGTTATTATAAAAACAGTAGTATAAGCTGTGAAAGAGAAAATACAGATAATAGTTTCTTTAGAAAACAAAATTTTAAACGCCACATTTCTACTATTCAGATATTACCGCTCTTAGCATCTTATTGTTTCGCCGTGTGTGTGTGTGTGTGTGTGTGTGTGTGTGTGTATGCATTGATCATGCTTTTTTTATTCATTTGCTTTCAGTTCCTTTATTCCCTTGCCTTTCTGTGTCATTAAATGTTCATCTTACTTGTTACCCAGAAGAACCAGGGCTTAGTCTGGACGCTACTGCGTCTGGTTGTTCGGTTCCCGGTGACATCATCCCTTCGATCTTCTCACCCCTGTCACCCTGTCTGAGTCGCCCTCCCTATGGCGGATGCCTGGTGTACCTGTCAGGCCCACACCTGGAGCTCCTGCCTCATGCTCCACCCCTGCCCCCCCAACCTCGAAAGCCTCTTGACCTCCTGTGGAAGAAGCTGTTTGCATGTGCTGTTTCTCTCTCCCAAAAATTATTAGCGGGAAATGTTATCTGTTTATTCCTTACAAGACTGTACTTTTAAATTGGAGATTTTCAAACTTTCCCTCAGTTCTCACACTTAGTGGGGTTCTCTCACAGTTTGCTCGTGGGCTGCGTTTTCATTTCACTTTTCTTATGTAGGTTTCTCAAGTGTCAAGTCATCTCATCAAGTTCTAATTAAATATTTATTTTCTGAAATTGCATAATGATTTCTCTTTCTCCCTTTTTTTTAAAGGACCTTAAAAACTTTGATCCAGGAGAGAAGTACTTTTATAACACATCGTGGGGAGATATTTCTCTCTGGGAACCTTCTGGAAAGAAAGTGGTACGTGCCTTTGTATTTGCTTGTCATGTTTCCTTAATAGTCGGGCGGGGGTGGTTAGGGTCAGTGTAATTCTGAGGAGCATCGTGTGTGAGGGTCACCGATGAGCAAAGGGGGGGAGGGTGTTGTGAACATTCGGGAAAACAAAGTCGTGTCGTAATACAGGGTTATCGATACATTGAGGGTTTTCTGTATGTGAAGTTGATTAATGTAGTGAAACTGTTATTTGTCCTTGATTATAAGATGCCACTGATATAAGAAGGGCCTTAGATTCATAACTGTTTTGAGGAAAAAGAAATGCCCAGACATTAAGTACATACAGTGGAGGTGCATCCTGGTTCCACAAACTGAAAATGTGGATCTTTGAATCGAGGAACACAGTTTATAATGATTTGAAACCTCAAGCCTGAACAGGTTCAAGCTGAAAGCTTGTGGCAGCATTATTACAACGGTGTCTTCTGGAAGCCCTTGCCTGCCCCCAGCGCTGAGATTAGCACCTTCATCAGCGTCCGACTCAGCCCGTCCCCCTGTTTGCTCAAGTTCTGGTGGCCTTGGGAATTTTGGCTTAAAAAAATCCTTGTAACTGGTCAGTCATTGTTCTGTCAGAATCTTCTTTAAAAACATGTCTATTGTCAGCCCATCCTTTCGAGTCTCACTTTTTTGCCCGTTTTGTGTCCCACCTTTTTTTGGCTCTTGCCTCCCTAAGACTGACATTCACTCTACGTCAGAAGCAAGGTTCCTGCAACCACCTCGATTTGGTTGTTGTCCTGCTCAGGACGGTTCATGGCTGCACAAAGAGGCCTCGCATTGAAGACCTTGACTTCGTGAATACTTTTTAGTCCTCACTGGTTTCCCATCTCAATTCTTAAAAGATCTTGCGGTATAATATGTAATTACAGGCTTTTAATCAAGAAATCCTTTTTTGAATTCCTGCTACAAAGTAGATAAAACTTTTTGAGTGCTTGATGCAAAGAGATAAAAATTAGGGTTCTTTTCTTCAAGGAGTTTATGTTTTTTGTTGGGGTGAATAGGGCCTAGGCATAAAATGTTAAATGACATTGTGAAATAGTAGAGATAGTAGAGATTGAACTTGTATTTGAATTTATATTTAAGGTACGATATTCGGTGGGGAAAAAACACTGTCGGCTGGCATGGTAGAGACTGTCGTCTGCTAGGTTTAGTCCCTTATTTCTCTCCATCCCTCAAGTATCTCCTTTAATGGAAATATGATGGTATGAGCAGAGACAGTTTGGGGCAGCAGAACAGAAATGATGTGTGACCGCGCTGGGTAGCATGGCTCGTGCTGCAGGGAGGTCCTCGGGTTTGGAGAAGCGACATGTTTTAGACATTCGAGTCTTGGGGACAGAGTCATGCTGCGTTATCTGGCGGTGGATCTGTTCTTAACCTTAGTTTGGCGGGGATGATGTTCATTCTGGGGACAGGATTTCTCCCAGCTCCCAGGACCCTGACTCCACTTTCTTCTGCTTCTGTCCTTGGTTATGCGCTTGTCCTCTTCCCATTGAGCAGGGCCTCCTGCTCACTGTGTTTCTGATTGGTCACTGTCCTAGAACATTCGCACACAGGTTTTTGCTTTCCTTTCTCTTGGGTAAGTGCCAAGGCATGAGATTGCTGGGTCATGTGAGGTAAATAGTATGCCTTTATCTTTATAACAAACTGCCAAACTTTTCCAAAGTGGCTGTACCATTTATAGATCATGTTATGGTGTCATATTTAAGAAAAATTTCCCCTCAAACTAAATATCTCTTAAACAGTAACAGATAGTAACATGCAGCTGTTAGGAAGTTTCGTTGGCTCTTTTATTGAGTGTAATTTTCACTGAGTATCTTGTTTTTCCAATACAATATTTCATTGAGTAAAAGACACACCATTTTTTAATGAACCCATAATAAAACTAAAGCAGTACATCACTTAAACTGCACGACTGAGCCATCAGTTGTAAAGTATACCCAAGTATACCCAAATTTCAGGGATATTAAAGTATGAAAAAAAATGTGATTCTCAGATCGTTAAAATGTGTTTGGTGTGTGTGTCTGGTCGGCTGTCACCCTGGGCTAGTTAGAGGTCCCACCAGAAAAGCCAGAACCCGGGACTTTGCTGATTGCTGGGGTTAGTAACATGCTGAATGTATTTGGGTGATTTCTCCGACCTGTAACCCAAGAGGAAAAACTGCATGGCTAGGTGAGAGATAGGGCAGCAGAGTCACAGGATAGGAAGATGTGTGTGCGGTGATCATGAGCCGGGATCTGGGAAGGGTCGGGGTTGGCCCGTGGCCATTGCGTAGCAAGCAGCAGCGTTGCGGCATGGGACCAGCCCTACATGGCCCGTGGTGCGACCTCAGATGACGTGTTTCGTCTGTGCCGGGCTCAGCCTCCTCTTTTGTGCAGCGAGGGGCAGCTGCTCTGCGGCTCTGCCTCCAGGCTCTGGACACTGTCACGCAACCACAGACTCCACCCCCAGCTCGTCGAGTTCTGGATTCACCTTAAAGAGAAATTCCGTATTGTCAGTGCCGGGTCTGTGGCCTGAAACTTACCTCAGGATTATTCATAACGAGATAGTCGCAGTCCCTCTTTCTTTTCTGTTTGTCACAGTTTGTTGGATACTTACGCATGCAAAGCGCTGTCCATTTGGCTCTTACATAGAAATGGGGGATGGAAGATAGTCGTGATGGGTTTCGCAATTTGCAAGTTAGGTATTTTGTAGATAAATTCTAGAGGTTTTGTTCTGGAGCTAAAACAACATTGGAGAAATACGATGAGAAGGGGTAAAAATAGCTCTCTTGCAGAGAACTAAGTTTATTTTAATGGATGGAGTTAATTAAAAAGTATAGGACTAAGTAATGAGTTCTGTGGTTGTAGTGGATGGTTTGGAAATGAGTCAACGAACTATGAGTTGTGGGCCGTGTCATGTATTTGTACAGACTACAAGCTAAGAATAGTTAAATCTTTAAATGTTTGAAAAGGAAAAATGAAAACTCTGTTTTGTGACGTAAAATTTACATGAAATTTGAGTGTTCTGTAGTGTTATTAGCACAAAACCACGCTGCCGGGTGGGAGCGTCGCCTGCGGGTGCCCCGCTTCCCCGCGGCAGCACGGAGGAGCTGCCGCAGGGGCCATGCTGGGTGGCCCACAGAGTCTAAAATATTTCCTCTCTGGCCCTTTATAAAAAAGCTTGCCCTGGCTCAGAACAGACGTTCTCTGAGCAGTGACCGTGTTACTAGGTCGTCCAGCTTGTTAGAAGGAGAACCATGTCCTTGTGCACTCCAGAAGGCGTAGCATCTGATGGTTTTCTTTAACTATCTTGGCTTTTTTTTCTTTTAACAGAGGTATCGCACGAAGCCTTACTGTTGTGGCCTCTGTAAGTACTCCACGAAGGTGCTTACTTCATTCAAAAATCACTTACATCGCTACCATGAAGATGAGATTGACCAGGAGCTGGTGATCCCTTGCCCAAACTGTGTATTTTCGTCTCAGCCCAAGGTTGTGGGCAGGCACTTCAGAATGTTCCATGCACCTGTGCGGAAAGTCCAGAACTACACGGTGAACATCCTAGGTGAAGCCAAATCCTCAAGGAGCGACGTGATCAGTTTTACGTGTTTAAAATGTAACTTTTCAAACACTCTGTACTACAGCATGAAGAAGCATGTGCTGGTAGCCCATTTTCACTACCTGATCAACTCCTACTTTGGCCTGAGAACTGAGGAAACGGGTGAGCAGCCAAAAACTGACGAGACCTCTTCTACTGAGAAGATGCCACCGCCTGACAAGTATTACTGTAAAAAGTGCAACGCCAATGCCAGCAGCCAGGATGCTTTAATGTATCACATTTTGACATCAGATATCCACAGGGATTTGGAGAATAAGCTTCGGTCCGTGATCTCAGAGCACATTAAGAAGACTGGGCTCTTGAAGCAAATGCACATCGCCCCCAAGCCAGCTGTCAGCGTGGCCAGACCCCCACCCAGCAGTGCACCGGGCACCCCAGTGCCATCTCCCTGCTTCCGCCTGGCCTTGCCGCCGCCACCCAGCAGTCAGGGCCGGGCCACCGCGCCGCCCGTGCAGGGCCCCACCCCACCAGCCCCGGCCGCCTCCGGCCCTTCCGGAAGCCTCACCCATTCGCCTGCTGCCCAGCCCCATGTGACTCTGGTGCCCAGCCCTCTGCCGGTGGCCCCGGCCAGCCTGGCCCTGCCGCCCTCCGCACCCCGGCCGCTCTTCCTGTCCCGCGGAGCCCCACTGCGTCCGTCGGCAAGTGCTCCTGCCTTGCCCTTGAGCCGGCCAGGGGGACCTGTCAGCAAGCCTGCCGGGACTGGGGTCCTGCGCCCCACGGTCTTGCCCCTCAGCCAGCCTGTCGGGTCCCCCAGCAGACCAGTGGGGCCTGGAGTCCTTGCCGTGAACAGACCTGTTGGGTCTGCTGTCCTTCCCGTCAGTCCCTCTGTCCCCCCTGGGCTTCTTCAGGCCGTCTCACCAGGAGTGATCTCTGTGAGTCGGACAGTCCCGTCAGGTGTCCTTCCTACAGGCCAGATGACGCCTGCTGGGGTCATCCCTTCCGGACAGACAGCAACTTCGGGGGTTCTCCCTGCTGGCCAGATGGTCCAGTCAGGGGTCCTCCCCATTGGCCAGACGGCCCCGCCGGGAGCTCTGCCCCCAGGGCTGACGGTCCCGTCACGGGTCCTCCCCCCTGGCCAGGCGGTCCCGCTGAGGGTGCTTCCGGCAGGCCAGGTGGTCCCGTCCGCGCTGCTTTCCCCCAGCCAGACGGCCCCGTCCGGCATCCTCCCCGTGAACCAGGGCGTCGCCTCCGGCGTGCTGCAGCTCAGCCAGCCCGTCGTGCCGGCGGTGCTGCCCGTGAGCCAGCCCGTGCGGCCTGGTGTCCTGCAGCTCAGCCAGTCCGTGAACACCGGCCTGCTGCCCACAGGGCCCCCCGTGAGGGCGGGCACCTCCCAGAACACGACCTTCCTGACCTCGGGTTCCATCCTCAGGCAGCTGATACCGACTGGGAAGCAAGTGAACGGGATCCCCACCTATACCCTGGCCCCGGTGTCTGTCACCTTGCCCGTGCCACCTGGCGGCGTCGCCACCGTCGCCCCTGCCCAGGTGCCCATCCAGCTGCTGCCGTCGGGCGCGGCCACGCAGGTGGCCAGCTCCGTGGCGGGCGTGGCGTCTGCCCCGGCGGGGGCCGGCGCGGCACCGCCCGTGCTCGTGCAGGCCTCTCCCGCCGCGCCGGAGGCCGGCCAGGCGCTCAGGCAGGCGAAGCAGTGGAAGACCTGCCCCGTGTGCAACGAGCTCTTCCCGTCCAACGTCTACCAGGTGCACATGGAGGTGGCGCACAAGCATAGCGGGCCCCGGCCGGCCGACAAGCTGGAGCCGGAGAAGCTGGCCGCGTGCGCGCCCTTCCTGAAGTGGCTGCGAGAGAAGACGCTGCGCTGCCTGTCCTGCAAGTGCCTGCTGGCGGAGGAGGAGCTCGTGCAGCACCTGCTCATGCACGGCCTGGGCTGCCTGTTCTGCCCGCGCACGTTCCACGACATCCAGGGCCTGTCGGAGCACAGCAGGGTGGTGCACCCTGGCAGGAAGAGGCTGCCGGCGGACTACAGCAGCAAAGGCTTTCAGCTGGACGTCGACGCCAACGGCAGCCTGCTGTTCCCCCACCTGGACTTCGTCACCGCGCTGCCCAGGGCAGAGCTCGGGGAGCGTGAGGTCTACCTGGCGGTCCTGGCTGGCATACACTCCAAGTCGCTTGTGCCCGTGTACATCAAGGTGCGGCCTCAGGCCGAGGGCGTGCCCGGGAGGCCCGGCAAGCAGGCGCTGACCTGCCCCTTCTGCTTCGGCACCTTCCTGACGGCCGAGGCGTATGAGCTACACCTGAAGGACAGGCACCACATCACGCCGACGGTGCACACGATTCTGAAATCACCGGCTTTCAAGTGCATTCATTGCTGTGGGGTCTACACTGGCAACATGACGCTGGCGGCCATCGCCATTCACCTGGTGCGCTGTCGAAGTGCCCCGAAGGACAGCAGCTCGGACCTTCGGGTCCAGCCAGATTTCATCGAGAACAGCGAGCTGCTTTTGGTCAACGGCGATGTGGTGCACGACTCTGGTTTCTCTGTGAAGAGGAAGCTGCCTGATGGCCACTTCGGGGCAGAGGACCAGAGAGATGAGGAGGAACAGCCTCCTGTCGTAAACACCGAAGCTGCCCCGGCCCCCGAAAAGGTCACCAGTGTCACACCTTTTAAAAGACAGAGGAGTGAGAGCAGGACGGAAGGGCCCCTGGTGGTCAATGACGACACTCTTCAGATTTTAGCATTAAACCCTAAAAAATATGAAGATCGTTCCTATGAAGAAAAAAAGCAATTCCTTAGAGATTATTTTCACAAGAGACCATATCCGAGTAAAAAGGAAATAGAACTACTATCCTCCCTCTTATGGGTGTGGAAAATTGATGTGGCTTCATTTTTTGGAAAAAGAAGATATATTTGCATGAAAGCAATAAAAAATCACAAGCCTTCTGTACTTTTAGGCTTCGATATGTCTGAACTTAAAAATGTTAAACATAGATTGAAATTTGAGTATGAACCTCAAACCTTGTAAAAAAAATTTAGGACATTAGTAGTTTTTTCAATTGAGATTTAAAAAATGTTATTTTCTTCACTGTATGTTGACCTAATAATCAATTTCAGTGGTCTTTATGCTGCTCTTTAGATGTATTTCAGGTGCTCAGCAAGACTTCCACATGAAGATGTGGTAGTTCTTTCAGAGTTATTGTTTCCTGCGGTTTGATTTTGTCACAATTATTTTGAGTTTTTTCCTCTCGAGTAAATTAAATCCTTTGATATTTCACGCACGCCGTGTTTTTCCAGTAGTGTCAGTATGATAAACACTGAATTCTTACACGTGTTGGTTTTCTCATTTAAGGAAGTGTCAGCTTGTTTCGGAATAATTAATTGCATATTAAAGCTTTGATCTTTCTCAGCTTCACGTGTAGCCATAGATGATGTGGTAAACGTTTAGGAAAGCGAGCACGGCCCCTGTGCCGTGCGCGAGCACACTGCGTTAACGCACGCTGGCTTCTCTGTAAGACATTTGCTTGTTAGGTTATGGTTTTCATTTACATTTTTTCCAGTTTGTCCTAACAGCTGTTTTTTATTATAACTCATAGAAAACCAAATGTTTTCATTTGTTAAAAATTATACTGAACCCGAAGCCTGGTATTTAGGTCATAAGAGTTATTTTACAAATGAAGTAACTCTGTAGGTGCAGTGTGGGCTTTCTCCTCGTTCTGATATGGCGATGTCATTTCTCCATTCAAAGGTAAGACGACAAATCTTTAGTGCCTTTAGAATAAACCCTGAAAACACACACAAAACTCTCCTAACTTCATAACCAGTGGAAGGGAAGGGCTGTGTTGCTCAGGAACGAAGCTCGACCCCGGAGTGGACACAAACCTACGCCTGGATGTTCAGGGAGAGGGCGGCTCAGGGGGGCTGAGAGCAGAGCCTCTGTGGAGGGTCCATTAACCTTTGACGTTTTCTGGGTCAGCGTGTTCACACCGGGGACGTGGGCGTTTACCTAGCCTGGTGTCGGCTAACGGGGCGGGTATCGCTAAAGAACGCCACTGTGTTGCTGTCTTTGGGACAGTTAAACCTTGTTTTTTTGTTGTTGTTTTAATTTCCCATAATAACAATTTAAAAATTTAAAGCACCAGAACCAGTAATGGAGACCAGCTAGTGTAGACCTTACGTCATATTGCTGGTGGTACACAGCAGAGGCACCTATCCAACAGATTGAGAGAATATGACATTTTCTGGGAAATAAGATAATGTTACTACATGGGCTTTAAAAAGTATACTTGCATGTCATTGCTATACTGTGCGTTTTCGAGGCAGTCGTGAAAGTGGTCCGTGTGGCGTACTCTTGTAAATTCAAAAAGAGCTTGTCGAAGTTCATTTTTTTTACCTATTGTTTTCATAGTGTCTATTTTGAATTAAAATTTGTTATACCACTGCAGATAGAACTGTTTAATTATTTTAACAATTAAAACATCACCGTGACTCAGGAATAATCTGTGTGGAAATAGATACCGCATTTATTTTCTAAAAAATGTTACTTGTACAGCGTAACCCCAAAGGGCTAATTAATTACCAGGCTCCCAAAATAGATGTGGCTGGAGAGTCTTGATGCGTCTAACAGTGGCTTCAAACTGTCAAAACGGAATTTGCCTCTCTGGAGGCTGCCCACTTCATGCCCAGGTGGGGTGGCCAGTTTGGAGGTGCTGGTGAGGGCAGGTTGGGCTTCAGCCACCTTCGTTCAGTCATGGAAGTCAGGGATTCTGGTGGCATTTCGGGCCCAATGATTCTTTGTGGGGGTGCCGACTGTCCTGTCCATTGCAGGACTGGAGCAGCGTCTCTGGCCTCTACCTGCTCCCAGTCAGCACCTCCCCCTGCCCCCTTGGCCTTGACAAGAAATGTGACTTTTGAGAGTCACTGATGAAGGAATTCCAATTTCTAATTGTATCTTAGCTTTTGATGCTGATTCTTATGCCGGTTACCCACTATTAATTTTTTTAGGCCTGCAAATGTAGGCAAAATTCGATACAAGCCGAGCCTCAAAGAGCACATGTGGGAGTTCTTGCATTGTAACAAATGCGTATATTTATTTGAAAAGGAAAAACAGATTTAATAGTTTGTAGTGGAGGTTTTTAAAAACTGTCTTAAAAGATGATTAGAAACAAGGGAAGCAGACAGTTCTTTTTATATAATGGTTACGAAAAGTTGTGTATTTTAAATACTTCTTTACCTATGTAGCATCAACTTTTAAAATACTACGGGTTTGAAGTCTATTCATTTGTAATGTAGCATAGTATTTCAGCATCTGAATTAATTTACCCTGTTTTCGATGTGTTAGTTTTCTTAACAAAGGGAAACCATGTCACTTCATTTGTTAACAGCGGATAAGTGAGAGGCAGTAAGTTAGGAGGACCCAAGAAAGCTTGTTCATCCAATAAATAATAGCGATGAGAAGCTCCTTCCCCAGCCGAGCTCCGGTTAGCCTTTCCTTCCTGTCACTGTTTTCCAGCTCTTGTCAGTATGCTGCTTGCAGGATGGACCTCTGCCTCTGAATGTGCCCCTGGCAGGGAGGCCAGGCTGCCAGCTCACCTCCCTAAGGGAACGGAGGTCTCTAACCTACCTGAGGCACCAGACAGGGCTAATGACAGGCTCGCCCTAAGGCCGTGAGTGCTGTGCTTAAAAGGCTGCGGGCAGGTGAGGTAGGAAGGGCGGAGGGCCGGGGTGCTCGCAGAGACACAGCTGGCCTCCCGGGCCGAGTGCAAACAGCAGTGTGACTCACAGAGCTGTGGGGACTGCACACCTTCAGTCTCCTCGGTGATATGGGCCACAGGCAAAACTGGTAAATGTCACCGTGATGAAAGCATGCATGGATCAGGGCCGGCCTGGGGCAAGGCAGGCAGAAGCAAAGATGGCCGTGTGAAAGGACAGGCCGGACGCCCTGGTGGCATTGGTCATAGTTGCAGGTGAGGTGGCCTAAGCATGAAGTGAGATGTCACAGACGGCGTCAGTGTGGACAGGTGCAGTCAGGGTCTTCACCTCCGGTGGCCGGGGCGCCCCTCAGGTCCGCTCCTCCGCCTTCACCGCCACCCACGGATCAGATGGAACTTAGCCAGTGAGGAGCCAGGCTGGTCCCAGAAAGCCATGAGGGGGCCGAAGACCCTCATCCACATGCCGCCACGCGACCACAAGGACGCACTGCCCAGCTGCCATGCCACCGGTCCATGGGCCCAGGTCGGGATTCTGGGCACGGACGGCTCTCGGGCTCTTCCAGGGACTGGCGGGCCATGTGGATACCAGACGTCGCTCATGTGAGACTGCTGCACGCCTCCGTGGCTCCGGGCACACGTCCTCACTCCGTCCCCCTCGCAGGGGCCTGGGGGGCCCTCGACATTCGAGCTGCGCCTGAGCCTCGTCCCACCGCCCCACATTGAGGGGGCCCCACAGCCCAGCCTGCCCACTCCGTGTGCCCGGAGGGCGGCCACCTCCGCCACCCTTTCCAACAGCTTTCAAGCTGATGGTTATTACGCAGTTCTGTACTTCTTAAGAGTTTCTAAACAAAGCACCAAATAACCCTAAGAAAAAAATCGATCCCCTAAACTCTAACCTAGCTTTTACATTAGTTTTTAAGCAGGCTTTCCTAGTAAATAAACATTTATCAGCTGTTTACTGTTGCTGGTAAATAGGCTAAATACTTTCATAATGATAGTGATAATAATGTCATTTAGTGCCGACTGTGCTCTCTGCACTGTCACAGGGAGTGTTAGCCCCATTTTCCTCACTGCCACCCTGCGGCAGAGGGACGAGTTGGCCGCCCTTCTCGAAGGTCAGTGTAGTCCCGGAGGTGACATGACACTTCATGGTGGTGCCGTGCTGACTCTGCTGTTAGACGTGTATGCGGCTCCTGAGGATCAAGATGCACAGCGTCCTGGACCGCCCTTCGCGATGACGATGACTCCCGTGTGCCAGGTACCATTCCAAGTGCTTTGTGCGGTGAGCTCAGTGACGTTTCATTAATGAAGAGTTGAAGGAGGGATGTTTTGGTTGAGTTAGAACAATGACAAAACAAATGCACAATTTTGCTATTTAGAGACCGTGCTGTCTTCCCATGTCACTAAATGGAATCCTTGCCGAACTTACGTCAACTAAGGAATAAAAATTCCATTTACAAGGTATTGCCAGAAATCTTATCTCAGCTTTGAAACTTAAGCCGAATTTTATTCTCTTATCGGTTATTATAATTTTAATGTTCTCAAACCAGTTTCCTTTTCAGAGGTGGTAAGAAAAAATACCTAAACACAACACATTCCTTAATACAAAGCTTTACTTTGTAGCATACTTGCTAACTTAGGCTTCTAGACTTTAGGTTTCTTTTGTGTGGTTATTAAATCTCAGCTTTAGAATTTTTCTAATTTTCGATAATTTGTTCTAATTATTACTTAGTCTTTAAAAATAACAAGTTTTAAAATAATTTTAGCAATAAAGATGTTACACAGGAAACTCCTCCATATTCAGTGATTGCTGTTAGAACATTGTACTAACAGCAGACCCAGAACTTACTTTTAGCCTCTAAACTCAGGAGTGCGTTGATTTGTGATCCATGAATCATCTCAGTAAAAAGTGTAAACGCCAGTCAAAGTCGAAGTCTTTGTTATATTACCCGATTTTTCACAGTATACAGCTACAGTGAGAATTTACCTGCATTATCGGCCTCAAAGACCAATGGTGATAACACATGAAAACAGCCTAAATTGTATGTGCATTTGGGGTCCGCTATCTAGAAGGGCGACCTTATAAAACAGATTAAAACAAAAGTTTGTTCTGTCTAATAGGGGTCTGTGAATCCATCATGTTGTCAGGTTGAAAACAAATACTAATGCTAGTCACACGTACAACTGACCTAGCCTCATGTTTTGAGAGGAAAAAATATACAATTCTGTTAAATAGAAGCTAAGTTTTTAGGAAGGTGCTCCTTAAACCACTTTTCTTTAACCCACTCACAAAATCATGAGCAACATGATTATTTTTAAACCAAAAAAAAAAAAAATTATATGCAAAGTCCTTTTTAGAAGGGATGCTTTTCCAATTTAAAATATATTAATATTTAAATTGTAAACTGAACTTCAGCAGCCACAAAGACATGTTGACTATGAATGAACTAACATTGTATGGTCATACTTTCAAGTATAAATTCAGAATTGGTTGTCATGAATAAATATATTTTTTCAGAAATTAGTTTCTTATCATTTATAATCTACAGTATGAAAGTTTAATATAATATTAATTTACCATTTACCTAAAAGTAAACTGGAGAAAATCACATACTAATAGCAATAAATAATAAATAATAAGGCTTTAGCAGTTTTTCCTGAGAATTTTTCCACAAATGCTGGAGAGAGTTTTCAGGCAGATTTAGAATTAAAAGTCTTCTCGTTACAAGGAAAGTGTCCTCCTAAGGAGATTCATCCAGAGTTTGTTGTCTTGTGGAAGGTGACTTCTGAAAACAGTGGGAAATTCACCACAGATTGTTTTAAAGAAATCATGCATTTTGCAGGGAACGTAACTTTTGGTTATTTTTAAAAACTAATTGTGTCCAGGTTTTACAAGTGCTTTCAGATAACTTGAGTGGATGTGTGCACCAGTAAATGATGGAATGCCCCGGGGATGTCCTAGGCAGCGGTTCGCCCGCCTTCTCTGGTCACGCGGCCCAGTGCTAGCGCAGGCCTGTGGGTGCTCCACTAAAAACTTTAACTAGCGGATCAGTGACCTCGTGCGGGAGCTGCACGTTGCCACGACAGCGGTTCTCGCGTCCCTGTTTCCTGGTCACCATCTGGTTCTTGTTGACTTTGTTTTATTCTCAGGTGGGGTAGTGACCATCTTCATCTGTCATGTCACAGGTTTAGAAGCAGAATGCACATATAACACAGTACTGTGAAATTTCCTAGACAGATTCTAGCTATTGACATTGTCAATTTTTTGGCTTCTACATACAATTCTATATTCGTGGATTTGATGTGTAAAGGTAAAAACTGAGATGCTAAAAATAGATGTGTTGCTACAGAAATCTTAAACATGGTATCAGTTCAGTATTTAAAAACTAAAATGATAAACTTGGTAAATTCAGTGTGAGACCTATTCGGTAATAAAGTTAGATTGTCTGGGGACGTTACCGTACCTACAAGTTCTGATCTATTTGAGTCCCACTTAGAAATACATCCTTAAATATGTTGAGAACTGCACACTGTTGTCCAAATGAAACAAATCTTGTTTCTAGGATCAAAATACCCATAATATGTGAGGGACTTGGTATAATTTAAACAATACCTTCAAACTAATTTCTCAACACATAAGAAGTTCTGAATATGAACTGTTTAACCTCATTCTCCCGCGTCTGAGAACCCATGCTCGGCTCCCATCTCTCTAGGCCTGTTTTCCCACTTACAGACTGGCGGGGAAGAGGTGATTGCGTCTTGTGTAACCATGCAGTTTATTTCCCATGCGCTGGAAATAGAGAATGTGTGTGTGCCACTTCTGGAAAGTTGCTCCGCAAGCTGTGTCCTTGCAGCGACCTGCATGAGAGATCAGTTGGCGTCTGTACCTTGCCCTCCCACTGCTCTACAAAGTGTGAAAAAAGGGCTAGACAGGCAGATCCAAGGAGCGGAGAGCACGGTATGTTTTTGAGGGTGACCATAGCAGTCCTGTCGCTTTCTTATCTCAAGTCTACCTCAGTCCTGAGATGAGCGCGAAGGTCTCGAAAGAACATCTTTCCTTGCAGCTGTCTATGCACCTCGATGCCAGGCCGCTCTGCCCATGAGGAGAGGGCACCACCAGGAAGGCAATGCCAGATGGTTAATTCCCTTTGACTTAAAATTTAATATTCATTTGTTTTACAAAGGAAGCTGCTCCCCACATATGGTGATGTTACATTCTTCTAATAGGGTTTCTCACCACTGAAATACTGTTTGTGGCACCCAGTCCGGTGGTGCATAATTTTGATTTGTCCCGTTACTGATGTTCACTTCGATCACTTGATTAAGATGCTGTCTGCCTGGCTTCTCAGTGAAATTACTCTTTTCCCCTGTAATTAATAACTCTGTGGGAAGGTACTGTGAGAGCATGTAAATACCCCATTCCTCATTAAAAATAAAACACGATTTCAGTGCATACAAGATTATCAGCAAAATTATTTTATAAAAAGTTCACCGTATAGGTAATACTACTGACCTTTCTTGCTAAAGCAGTAAAGCATCTTTGGACCAAATTTCCCTGGGGATATGCTGTCTATGTTTGTCTGCCTATCCAAGCTTGTATCGAATTAGATGACATGTCCAGTCGTAGAAAGATGCTAATGAAAACACAAAGGGCAGCTCGAGACCCAGTTAAACAAGATGAACTGCTTTAGCCATAGACATTCCTCGTGGGTCTGTATCAGCTTGAGTGCAATTGAATTTTCCATTCTGAGGGATTACACACCTCAAGTTCACTGTGCTTGCCTCATTTCAGTGGTTTTAATTTACAAGATGTGCAGAGTCACCACAAATCTAAAAAATCTAAAACTAATGGGTGAGACCAGAACGAGTCGCTCCGACCGCACGCGACCCCACCCTGCTGTGCGCTGTAGGTGCGGCGTTGCCATCAACATCGAGGCAGACCCTCCACCAACAGAAAGAAGACGACTGGCTGAGGCTCCAACCATAGCCAGCTTTGTAAATCGAGGTATGTACATTGTTGTTTAAGACAGAATGCTTAATGCACACTTAAGTGACTCCAGAGTAGCACAGACGTAACTTTTATATGCACTGGAAGCCTGAAGTGCGTGCGAATGGCCTCACTGTGACGCTCGCTTTTCTGCACTGGTCTGAAGCTGTGACCTCTCTGAAGTCTGTCTGTCGATAACCTTGGACACACATGGCCTTCATTACTGTGTCACATACATGGAACCACATGCATGTGCCATTAATGTGGACCCGAAGTGCTCAAACGACTCGGAGCCTCGTCACCGGGAGCCCCACGGGTGACCTGGTCTGTGTTCTGGTCACTTCAGGCCCTCGAACTTTTTTGTTTTCATATTTCACTAGTTCTCACATGTGAGCTGGTGTTACATTGCTATAGACTCAAAGCATGAACCGCCCTAAAAATTTTAATTCTAACATTTGATATTCCTTGCCAAGTGCTAATTATAAAATCATCACCTGAGATGAGAAGACAGTAAACAGATGAACAGATTATTTTCTTCTGTTGCAAATTCAGTTGGGATCTGAATAATTGGATAGTTAGTTAGAAATCCAAGTATCTCGCTGATTTAAATATATGACTATATCGTAGTGCATGAATCCCAGCAATGTTCAGGGCGGAACCCAAACACCGTGTCTAATGTGCCCACAAACTCATCAGCACGAGTTAGGACTTCGACTCACGTCTAAAGCTTTGGGTTGTAATAAAGCAATCTTAGTTCGGGATTAACTAACATTGTGCAATTAATTTATGAATAGAATTTTTAGAAAAAGTTTTTAATTAATGAAAAAAGCATTGGTTATTAATTTAGTAATTTGTATAGCAAAACTATTTTCACGTGGAATGCTCATGTTTTTAAGTTCCTAGAAGTTGCTTAATAGAAGCAACCATTAACGAGATGGCGAACTTGCTGTTTTTGCTGTCCCCACTAACGCCATTAGCAAAACCTGAAAGGAGTCCCGGAGCCGGCGGCAGAGGTGCTTCCTCACGTGAAGTGCACGTGTTCCAAACGCCTTTGCAGTGTGCAGGTGCTGTGCTAGGGGCGTGACAGTGGAGGGCGCCGTTCACTCGTTCACTCGTGCAGTCCGTCTGTCCGTCCCCGCCGCCCTCCCGCCTCTTTCCCTCCCTCCCGCGTCCTGACAACCTAGTGTCGGCAGGGGGAGCCCAGGAGCAGCCAGTCCGGGGAGCGACAGCCGTGCACCTGTCTGCCTGGGCCCCTGCGCGCGCCGGCTGGGTCAGAACCCGACCTCCCTGGGCTCGCCCTTCGGCTCCTTGCAGGGGTGGGGCTGGGCGAGCAGCAGCACCCGCGCGCCCGCTCGGCCGCGATGGCCTGGCCTCACCTTCCACCTGTGCGGGCAAAGCTGGTCTCTCCTCACGCCTTATTCTGCTTGGTGGGCATCCTAAACTGGGATTAGCGGGGCACTGGGGACCCCGAGCCTGCATTGCCATCTGCTGGCTTGTTTAATGCCTTCATGTTCTTTGATCTTAATTAGCGCCTGAATCTAAGTGTAGAGCCCAAGAACGTTCAGGTGGTACCAGTGCAGGGCTGGGAGACGGCTTCGCACGGCGCGTGTGCACGGCGCGTGCGCGCCGCCCGGCGGCTCCCTGCCCCACGCCGCAAGCCCTGCGGACGGTGTTTCATCCGCACTGGGCCCCCCACTGTGGCGAAGCCCTTCCTGCTCCCGAAGCAGCGGATGACACCCCCGCTGAGGTCCCCCGGGACGCGCGTCTGAGGGGGGGCGCGGCCGGGGAGCGAGCGGCCGGGGGCAGGTCAGCGGCCCGAGCGGCGGCTTCAGGAGGGCGCTTGGTTCTCGTCCGCGGACCGCACCCCAGGAAGCTCCAGTGCTCGGCCAGGAACATCGGGCGACAGCCACTCCGGGGGGCGGGGCGGGTGCGCGCGGGAGGCGCGGGCGGCAAGCTGGTCGCCGGCGGGGGCACCAGCGTCCTGCCCCCCCCCCGTCCCTGGGACGCCCAGGCTCGGGCGCCGTGACCGAGTGCGCCCCTGTCCCACGGCGGGGGGGCCCCCTCGGCGTTCGCGGAGGGCCGCTCGAGGGGCCCTCACGGGACCGGCCCTCGCGCTCGTGCCGTGGAGCCACTCGGGCCGGGTGGACGCTGCTGCCTCACCGGAGCACACGGCCGGGGCGGGCGGAGTGCGGGGGGTCAGGGCTCGGGTGACCCATGGCTCCGAAAATTACCGTGCAGCCCTGGAAATATCGGTCTGTCTTTCCTTCCTCATTTAAAAAGTAATGGTAAAGATTTATAATATCCTCCTTCCGGTTGTTTGTGTTCACAGCTGTTATCAGCAGTGACACACCACTTGTTGTCCTCATCTGTGGTGATGTTTTTAAAGCGTAAGGTCATGGAAACGTGTGTGTGCTCACACTCACTGAGCGGTGAATGGCTGAACTCTGGACAAAGAGAACATAACAACCTCTGAATTAAGGGCTTTGCTGGCAGAGGGGACAAAACACATAAAACCAGACGGCAGCCTGGTGACACCAGGAATGACCTGCTGCTCCCCAGGGCCTTGCGGACAGCTCCGTGGAAGCCGCCTGGGTTCTGAGCCTCTCACCTGCAGGCGGGCTTCAGATGCGGTGCCCACAGCGCTGCGGCTTCGTCTGGAGCAGCAAGACAGAGCGTCGCCATCAGGGCCAGGGGCGCCGCGGTCCTGCTTAACGCATCAGTTGAAATGTGTTACGAAGGGGCTTGTCCTAGCACAAGAGCGCTCAGGCCACCAAATGTGTTTACTTCCAAAGCTCTGGAGTGGGGAAAACGCACCTGTTTCCTGGGCTGGGAGACCAGCCTGAGTCATTCTGTTTGCTTTTCATTAATATAAGAGCAATGAATGCCTTTCCTTGGAAACTGGTTCAGTAATGAAAAGTTCTCAGTGCCCGCAAGTTCTCTTTTATGAAGAAAAAGTGGAAGAAAACAAGATAAGTGAGGAAAGATAAGAGGGAAAATCCATTTGTACGTGGACTTGGGCTGCCTCGGGGGTAAGACGCTGAGGAGGTCAGTGTCAGGGTGTGCAGGGCTCAAGCCACGGGTCGCAGAACAGCGCCTGCACACTGAGAACCTCCGCGGTCACTGCGGTCACGGCCTCAACACCAGCACCTACCAGACTAGAGGGAAGCCCTACGTGCCCACTGCCCGGAACCCAGGCCACTGAGTCCAAGCTCAGAGGCACGGCTTGGAACTCCCCCGGCAGTAGTTCAAGGGGATGAGCCAGAGGCTCTGAGTGTAGTGCCTGGACCAGCGGCTTCCACAGCGGCTGGGAACTTCTTGGGGACAAAGATGCTCAAGGTGGATCCTGAGTTTCTGAGCCGCAGCTCCGGGGTGGCTGAACACTGGCTGGTTCTCACAGAACCCATGGCCTGGGGTCCCCGGGGAGATGAGCGTGCCCTCTGGCCTACGTGAAGTGGGGGCGCCCTGAGTGCAGAGAGCCGCTCCCTTCCTAGAAGACAGCTCAGCGTGGGAAGCCGGCAAGTTGGAGCAGGCTCGTTCCTGGAGAACTGGCATTTGGGACCTAGCAACTATGTCAGCCCTAATTTCAAGCTGCATATTCAGACTGTTGTGACATTAATTTTCAGTGCTGCTACAAAACTTCAGGGTACGAGCTCCTGCAATGGAGGCATTTTTTGCCCACAAAATGACCTGTCATCAATCCTTGGGGCTATTTTTTTCATGCAAGAATTAAAAAGGGACATTTCTTCCACATTTGGTTCATACTTGCATCATAGTTTTTAAAAAATATTTGATGGAGACGTCAAAGTAACTTAATGGCCTTCTGTTGGAAAACTTACCTCAAATTTTAGATAAGTTGGATTTTTAAACAGCATTTTTCAAATGCCTTTGCAACTTGCCATAAGACCCCACTTCCTGTGATCCCTTTGTAAGATATGACATGACCTCACTGATTAGGGGACAGCCACAGCAGCAGCCAGAGGGCTGGCCCCTCTGAGCATCACTGCCTGCTCTGGGGTTGGAAGTGTGGCCACCTGCCAGCAGCCAGTGTTGTGCGCCTTGCACACGGTCCAGCGCCTGCATCTGACTGCGGCACATGAGTTCAGTTAGAGCGTGTGCCGGCGTTGGTATCTGACCACCCGCCAGCTCATCGGACTCTGAGGATGAATGTCCACCTACTTGTCTCCCCAACTGGACACTGGACAAGGGCACCTGTGGCTTGGTGTCATCGAGAGGACTCAGCAGGTGACAAATGCTGCCAAAGCTCCCGTCACACTCTTCCAGGAGTTATCATTGCTCCCTGCTGTCTCCGTAACGTTTGTAGTTTACTGAACGATGCTACGCAGGACACACTTAGCATCGTCAGGACGATAAAGTGTAAGTGGGGATTCCGCACACCAGAGTTTACTTAGGGGGAGCTGTACAGCAAGTATTCAGAAGAGCGTTTTCTGAAGGAGGTTCTGGGCCTGACACAACTCTCTCCTCTCACGTGTGACTGTAATGTAGTGATTTGAAATGACCTACAACCTGGTTGGGGTTGGGTCCATCTTCTCACCTGTGAAATGGAGATTATACTGCTTGCTTCATGGAGACTGTGTCAGGATTAAGTGAAAAAAAAAAAAAAGAAAAAGATACCTGAAAGGGTCTTGGTACATAGGGCTAGCATCCCACACGTGAGCCATCATCGGCACTGACATTGTCTCCGTTAATCAGAACATAAATGAAAAATATCATCAAAAGCAGAGAAAATGTCTTTATTTTTGATATATAAAACCAAGAAAACTTTTAACATGTAATATAACATTTTTAAGAAAAAATAGCAGAAGTATAGCCCTGGGTAGAAAAATACACTCAAGCAGGTGTTCCAAGCAGTTCATAACTCCTAAGATTATGAACAATAGCACACGAACCTCAGAGCAAGCCTTTTTTTCTTTAAAAAAATTATTCACATTTGCTTAACACCTTAAAACATGGTAAGAAATACAACTTTCCTTCTTGGTAACAGACCCAGTTATTCAACAAAATACTCCTTAACCAGCAATAACTTAGTAATGGACACTTCCTTTGTGACAGTAAGTTAGCGTGAGAATTTTGGTTCTATAATACTTGCAGTAGTAAAAACTTCTTCCAACTGCTGCAGCGCCTAGCGAGACGCTCGGACAGTCCTGGAGCTCACGGACTGGCAGCCAGCGTCTTTGGTCTTCCCTGGGCTCAGGAACTAAACGGGCAGCCTGGCATCTAAATAGCCATGTCAAACACTGGGGCAGGAAACCTCAACTAGTCAATAAAAACTATTTCTGAGCAATAAATAGTTTCTGCACAAAAGGAAAACAGTTTGCTTTTCACTTAACAGATTCAGGAAAGAGAAAGCACCCAGGTACAGTTTTCCTTCTACTATGGGCCTGACGTCCACGAGGTCAGGACAGTTCTGCCAGTGACCAGCAGGGGGCGCAGGGCCACAGGAGCAGCTGCTGCATAGAAAGGCCACCTAGAAAAATATTTTTACCTGTATTTATACGGAAGCTTTATTTGGTCAGTTTAGTTCTCAAAATATAAGTGTAATATTTTCTTTTCAACATTAAAATCAAACAGAAAATACTCTTCATATAAAATTGGTATAAACATGAATAAACATTTGAAATTACTAAACATGTAAATATTGCTAGAAGATCAACGGTAAGTGACAATGAATTTAATCTGTGCGACTTGTTATTTAAAAACGAATATAACAGACCTTATACGTCCAATTTCGGGGGTGGGGGGCGGGCTGGGGGGATGGGGCGCGTTCTCACAGGCCGGTCCGGAGGCGCGTGGCAGGCTTGTCCGTCCAGGGCCGAACCGTTCCAAGGGCAGCCTGAGTCAGAGGAGCCCCGAAGACGGCGTTTTATCTGAGTAAATGTCACCTTTTGGTCACACATGGTGTCGCTGAGCTTTTCCTTCCGATGGGGCAGAGGCCACTTCCTGCTGCCAACCCCACGAAGGCCCGCAGGACGCTCAGTGTCCCCTCTGGCACCACCCCGTCAGCAAAGCTCACCTTTCTCAGCGACGACTGGGAGTTCAATGCCCAGTTGGCTGTTTGAAATACGACTATAAACAATGCGAAAATTGGGAACCTGCCTCCTAGAGTCACACCCGTTACAGGTTCGGGTGCCTCTGACCTTGGCCCACGCGTCCCAGCGTCTCTCCCATGGCAGGGTCTGTGCCCGTCCCAAGGCGGGTGCTGGGCGCACGGAGTGTGTTAAAAACGTGACTCTTTTTAAAAGGTAATTTTAAAGCTTCGTTTAAAGGTGTTTTTAAAACTTAGAAGTGAAGTCTTTTGTGCCCGTGGTCAGATCCGCTCTGCCAGTTGACAAGGGCCGTGGGACGGGCGCGTGGGGTCCTTCCTGGAAAGCAGCGTCCGCGCTGTCGGGGGCCCGCACGGCGCAGGGCCGCGGGGGGCGCGCGAGGGGCTACAGGGTGACGGCCGGCCCGTGCTCCTCCACGCCGCCGGGGGGCAGCTCCAGGCTGTGGCGCGGGTCCGCGCGCAGCGAGCTGAGCAGCCGCCGCGCGCCGCCGCCGCCCTCGCGCCCCGCGCCGCGCGCCCCAGCCGGGCCCGCGCCGTTGACGCGCGCGGCGCCGCCGGGCGGCGGCCGGGGGCCCGGCCGTGGCTCCAGGACGCCCTCGAGCACGACATCCGCCTCGTCGTCGCTCTCCATGTCGTCGGGGTGCAGGCTGGGCAGCGCGGGCGCGGCCGGCAGGCTCAGGCGGCCGGCCGGGCTGTCCGCGCTGCGGCCGGGCCCGCCCGCCGCGCGGCCGGCACGCACCACGTTGTTGCGCTGGTTGGCCGGCTTGACCGTGACGATGAGGTTGTGGCTGTTAGCGATCATCATGTCCGTGACCTGGTCCAGCGTCTTGCCCGCCACCTCGATGCCGTTCACCTCCAGCACCTCGTCGTCCACGGCCAGCAGCCCAGTGCTCTCGGCCAGGCCGCCGGGCACCATGCGCGAGATGAAGATGCCGGGCACCTTCTGCAGCCCCTGCGGCGCCACGCGCACGCTCGTGCCGTCGCGGATGTAGAAGCCCAGCGGCCGCCGGCAGCCGTGGCGGAACAGCCGCACGCGCCGCTGCGTCTCGGGCACGATGTCCACGTCGATGATGGACGACACCGGGCGGAAGTCGCGCGGCAGGCCGATGTGCAGGTGCGCGCGCCGCCGCGGCGCGTCCTCGCGCAGCGCCAGCGCCCGCCGCCGCCGCGACAGCGAGCCCGCCGCCAGGCCGTGCTCCGCCTCCTCTGCAAAAGGCCAGGGGGACAGTGAGGGCGCGCGCCAGGCGGCACCCGGACCCCGGGGCTGTCCAGGTGCCGCTGCGCCGCCCCTGCGATCTGCAGTGTGACCCCAGGGAAGGCCACGATCAAGTCATGTGTTATAAGAAGTCTTTACGAGGCTAGAGAAAGTCCGTCCCAGAGGGACCGAACCGGGAACCTAGTGGGAGAGAGAGACAGACAGACACCACTGTGAAGTGGTCTGGAAGACGCCATCGGAGGAGCACGTGCCCGGTTTGCCGGAACGCTGAGGTGCGGGCTCGGGCCCTGGGTCAGGGGGGCGCCCCCCCCCCCCAGCTGTAAGGAGGAGCCCCACGTGTCAAACACCAGGACACAGGCAAGCTGACGGCGGAAGGGCAGGAAGACAGAGCATGTGGACGTCACGAGGAAGAATCAGACGCGCTCCTGATAAAGTGCCTCCAGGCGAAGGTGCAGCGCGGGACAGAGGGCCATGACAGGGACAGAACACCCAACCCGCCACGGCAGCCTCACTGGGTGTGCAGACTGTGGGGCGCAAAACTGAGGCAGCCGGAACCGCGGCAAACCCCCGAAGGGGCCGCAAGGAGAGGCAGACCCAGGTGACTGTCAGGGACGCCGGCCGCCCGGGGCTCAGTGGGGCCGTGGACCAGCACGACCTGGCAGATCCTTCTAGAACAGCCAACAGCTGGGAACGCATTCTTTTCAAGTGCCCGCTGCTCGAAGCCAAGATGGGCCGTTTCCTGGGCCACCTAACAAACCTCAAAAGATTTTTCACAGCTGAAGTCACAAGGAGTGTGTCCCATTCGTGATTCCTGAGATCGAACTAGAAATCAATACCAGAGAGACCACAGGGAACTCCCCGAACCCTCGGAAACCACGGCCTTCCAGGCGACCCCAGGCCAGGCTCTTCTCCGAGGAGAGACACGGAGACCCGAGCGGAAACGGATCGGCACGGCCGCGGACGGCGTGGGTCGTGCGGCGTCACACCCGAGTCAGGGGGCGTCACGTCGGTGATCCAAGCCCCAGGGAGACAGAAGGAAGAACATGACGCGGGTGAAAGGGGTTCACGAGCACTGAAAACAGGAGCCGGCGACACCGGTCGGGGGCTCTCGCGCGCGTACCAGGCCCGCACTGCGGCCAGCGCGGCGCCCCCGCCCCGCGATCCGCGGGGCGCGCGTCAGGGACGCTCCTCCAGGGCGCGCCGCATCCGGTCTCCAGGGCCGTGGCTTGTGACCCATTCCTGAGTGTGTTTTGTAGGGTCCACTCCTCACTAGTGTCCTGTCTGAATGCTGGGTCCAGAGCAGAGAAAACGCTGGGCCCTGGGCCTTCTCCAACCCCGAGAGAGAGGCCGGAGCGCGGGAGCTTCCGCTGCCCATCCGACCGCCCCGCAAACCTACACCCACCAGCTCAGCGTTTCAGACACGCTGGTTTTAAACACCGTGAATCGCTAACTGCCGGGCAGTTGCCAGAACATGCTATCATTTACATTCCCACTTATCCCCTGAGTGGCAAAGCTGCCACCGGCACCATCCGCACCCGTAAGCAAACGCTGTGCTCCCGGCTCGTCCCTCCCCGCGGAGCTGCCGCCCAGTGCCGCCCGCGACCGCGTGCCGCCTGCAGGGCAGCCAGTGGGCCCACGGTGGGCTCGTCCTGGAGAACCCACCTCACCTCGCCAAGCGGCTGCGACGGCTGCGGCACCCGCCCCCGCCCCCACTCCCCGTGGGGCGCCAGGCCCTTCGTCTTGGTGGAAAGTTCTGGAATGGACTGTTTGAGAAGGGTGGGAAGTGGTGGGCAGGCCAGGGCACTGTGTGCCCTTGGCAGGTGAGGCGAGGTCTCTGCAGCCAGTGCCCTGGAGGGTGATGCAGGCACTTGGCAAGGCTCTGACACTGTTCCCACCCCGTGGCACGTAGAAACACGGCCCGACTAGGCCAGAACGTCACAGTGACAGAGGCTGGCCCTTCCCAACACGCCACGATTCCGTCCGGAAAGGGTGTCGCACAGAGGGGCGGCTTCTGAGTTCTGAATCACTCTGACCTTTTTGTGCACAGCTCTGCTTTTGACCCATGACACATGAACCAGGAAGGTGTTATACACCGTAGTTTTCCTACATTAAGACTACTGATCTGTTTTAAATGATGATAAAATACTCTAGCTGTACTAAATATTGAAAGCAAATATTAGGATTAATTATCAAACTAAATGCACTCCCCCCCTCCCCAGAATCTAAAGATTCCCACAGGAGTGTCCTAAGCAATTCACTGCTGCCCCCACCATCCCCGTCAGGGTGTGACCCCTTCCATCGTGACATTTAATTAGTCACCACATAAGAAAACACATCTGCTCAGTGGTAGCTTGTGACTTAGAACAAAACAATATTTCCAACCTTCTTCTAACCGTGCTCAGTGAGACCACCAGCCCAGCAGGCGAGGGACGAGCGGTCCAGCCTGTCCCCCCTGCTGGGGCTCCAGGGCACCGCGGGGCCACGCAGCCGCCTCCGCCTCGGGGAGCAGGGCTGCGGCCAGGCGCGTGGGGCTCGGGCGGGAAGCCCAGGCCACAGGCGGCAGCTTTGTTCCTGGCGGGGTCTCGCTGACCCTTGTCCCGCTGGAGTGCAGAGGGCTGGAGGGGGGAGGGGGGGCTGGGACGCTTCGCTCTCTGCACCAGGCGCCTCCTTTCTTTAGGGACCAGGTGACTGCAAACACAGAAGGCCCAACAGACTGGGACCCTCACGTCTGGCACACGCTGACCCCTCGGGTGTGTCCAGCAAAGTTGCTTCATCTAACCGAGCCTGACAGGGGTCTCACCAAGTGTAAAGCTGACCCAAAGCGTCACCATGCTGGGCGCGTGTGACTTTTCAGTCAAAAACACTGGCCAGTCACTGCAGACAAAGGGGACAGCTCTAGCTGGGGGCCTCTCATCTGCTGGGAAACGTGTGAACACACCTGTCAGCATAGTGACTCCTGGGGAGCGCAGACGAGCAGGGGCCCCAAGGTGCCGCTGTGCACGGCGGGCGGATGGGACAAGTTCAGAAAGGCCTGGGGGAGGTGGGTCCTGAGTGGAGCCTCCCCAAGCCACGAGACTGGGTGGGGCCACCACGGAGGGGGGAGGGGAGCTTGGGGAGCTGGGGGGGTGCTGGGAGGAGCTGGTGGGGAGCTGGGGGTGCTGGGGAGGAGCTGGGGAGGCGCTGGGAGGAGCTGGTGGGGAGTGGGGGGTTCTAGGGGGAGCTGGAGGGCACCCGGGCCCGAGTGGCTGGTCTTGCTGCAGTGTGCAGGGGAGGCATCTCAGCTCCTCGAAGCCACGCTTGTGCTGGTCAGGGTGCCCCAGAGACAGACCCAATAGGCGGTGTGTGAGTGGGGATGTATGTGTGCAAGTGTGTAAACATGTGTCTGAGTGTTCACATGTTGCATGCACATGTGCACGTGTGGGTGTGAGCGTGCATGGATGTGTGAGTGCGTGAACATGCGTGCGAGTGTGCGCGTATGTGTGTGCAGATCAGAGGCCTATGCTGGCTCACGCCGTTGCGTAGACAGGGAGTCTGGTCCCTGCCGTCTGCAGGCGGAGGCCCCGGAGGGCGGTGGGCGGTGCACGCCCAGCCCCGGTGGGCTGGGGAGAGCAGGTCCCGTGCTCCCTTCGCGCTGGGGCGCCACCCAGAGCGGCCACCGTGCCCCAGCTGCGCCTCTGGAAAGTCCCTCCTGGCACCCAGGGGCGGGCCGTCCCCTCGGGATGGGGGCGGGGACCGCGGAGGAAGGGGGCACCGTGACCAGACAGGTGTCGGTGCTCCGCGGAGGCCCTGCCGAGCCCGCGGCGGGCACAGATGGTTTGTGTTGCCTGAGGCAGGGCCCGCTAGCAGCGCTTTGTAAATTGGAAACCAGCTGTTTAAGCTGGAAGATGGAAGAATCCGGCGTCTGTCACCGGGGAGGCGGCTCCCATGGGAGGCCAGAGTGGCTTGAAGGGCGCCAGAGGGCTCGGGACTTAGAACCCTGCCCATTCCTGCCAGGGGGACAGCGGGGGCGCAGGAGTGGACCCCAAGGCCCAGACCTGCAGCGGGATGTCCGCCTCCGTGCACCACAAACTTTGCTGCCCAAAACGCCCCACCCCTAAGATTCCAGCCCTGGTTCCTGAAGTGCCCTTCGCGGGGCCAAGCCGGCTTGGCGCACTCACCACCTCGGACTCTCCGCGAAGCGGACAGTCGTCATTCAGGCCAAGGTCACCCCCAGTCCTGC
The DNA here is from genome assembly GCF_014176215.1 of Rousettus aegyptiacus. Classification (NCBI taxonomy): domain Eukaryota; kingdom Metazoa; phylum Chordata; class Mammalia; order Chiroptera; family Pteropodidae; genus Rousettus; species Rousettus aegyptiacus. The sequence goes on from NW_023416287.1 coordinate 94,182,842, forward strand.
TTCCCATGTCCACTAAAGTTACATTTTCTCCTCTACTTCGGTTTCCCTAAGTCCTTGACGGGAGGACAGCCAGGCACGGGAAGGTGGGGACCACGCTGGTGTCCCCCTCTCCTATCCCCCCCACCCCCGCCCCGCTGGGCTCAGCGGGACACGTCCCATTGCGAGGACGGCACCGAAAACGTGGCGTGAGGCCCTTGTGGCCACTCCCCGCCCTCCGTCCCAGGTGGGGCGGCTGCCGCAAGGTCGCGTGGAGCACCTGCGCACACGTGCACGTGAGGCCAGGGACCAGCTGACCAGCTGACCAAGTGCGGATGGAGGCTGACGCAGCCCTCGCTGTGGGCACCTTCTCGAGGGTCCGGCTCCTAAGAGATGCAGCAGCGAGTCCACCGGGTGGGGTGAGGGGAGCCAAGCTGATCACGGACACCTGTCGCCCCACGGGGCCTGTGGCGCAAGGAGACCTCAGCCGACCGAGCACAGGCACGGCACCACCGGCCACCGCCCTGGACACCTGGCCAACCGCAGACCCCAGAGGAGCCGCCAGTCACAGCTGAACCGACCTGTGATGCTTCCATCTTCGTTGGAGGCTTTTCCCCTATTTTGGATTGCTTTCATTTTTGTTACAAACTTGGAGCGCCGGGTCGTTCCAGACTGTTCCATCTGGCTTCTGCGCAGGGCTCTGAGGTGGCAATGGCGAGGGCACAGGCTTGGCCGAAGGAAGGAGCCGCAGCTGAAGGGGGGTCCCAAAGGCCTGCCCTCATTTCAGTCCACAAAAAGGGAGGCGAGTGGCGGGCGAACCTGCCAGCGATGGCAGCTCGGGTGCAGCTCCAGCGGCAGGTCACTAACAGCACCTAACGGTGCCCGACGAGCAGCCGCAGCTCAGAGCACCTCCCGCAAGCAAGGACTGCGTCCGAGACGCCGCTGCCAGCGCCGCGCGTGCCCCGTGCACCCCGCGAGCCCTGCGGGCCTGCGCGCGCCCGGCCACTGCGGCCACCGCCGAGCGCCAGCGCGATGCTCTGAGCTGGCGGCGGGGCCAGCACAGCGTCAGGGGCAGAGCCGAGACCCACCGGGCGACGCTGGTCTCCGGGCGCCGCGGCCGCAGTCACGCCCGCGTCCCGCGCGAGCGCGCACACCTGCTCCGCGCGCCCGAGCCCCGGGCCCTGCGGGAAACGCCACCGCCCGCGAAGCCACAGGTAGCAGAGCCACAGGGGCCTTCTGCATCCTCGCGGAGCGGCCAGTCATACCCTCAAAGGGGATGTAGCTTTTAATGCGCCAGGAAAAAGTGATTTCACAACTGATTTTAATAAATGTAACTTAACTTTCGCTGTGTTTCCTGTGTGGCTGCACTTGAAGGCAGAGTCCCACCACCCTGAGGTGAAACTATTCCCAGGTGAAAGCCGAAGGTCCTGAGACACGGCGGGACACACCCCCCCATCAGCCGCAGCGGGGGCCACCAGCCGCGCACCATGATGGACACCGTTCTCCCCCCATCACTGACCCCGGCTCGGCAGTCTGAGAAGTGGGGTGAGCTCCCCTGGGCCGTGTCATCACTCGGTGCCCGCCTGCCCTCCGGGGCGCAGAGTGCCGTCACTCCCTCCTGACACCCAGAACCGCGGGCAGATGCCGGCAGCTCCTCCTGTCACCTTTCTGTCCTGGCACTCGACAAGCCACACGGCCTGCTCTGCTGGCCCGTGGTCTGGACGTGACCTTCCCAAGGTCAGCCCGGCTGCGGTCCGCAAGCACCGGAGGGAGAGCTCTCCCCAGGCCCTGCTCTCCTGCACCTGAATCTGCTTAGGATGTGGAAGATGGGAAAAGGGAGGCAATGTGGACCCCGATGTCCCACGAAGATGCAGGTCGGACTCCACGTGGCCTCTTAGGACCCCCGCCCAGTCGTTCCGTCCTGCGATAGCCAGGGGCAGACGTGGGGTCCCAGGAGGGCGGGCAGCGTGCGACCTCGGCAGCCACGCGTCCCCGGCTCACAGTGGGCCGACACGAGTGGCTGCGGTGGCTGAGCAGAGGCGGAGGGCAGGGTGGCCTCCCGGGCTCTGTTCCCCCACAGGTGCTGCCTAAAGCCTCCTGGGGCCACCACCATCCCCCAGAGGAGCAGGGCTGCCATGTGTCCACCCCATGGCCCAGGGCTGTGACTCAGCCTGTATTTACAGGATGCTATGGCGGCCACCGGAGAGGACAGCTGTAATCAAAGCAGCCGAAAATAGCTGCTGGCAGAGAACCCCACACTTAGGGCGGACGCCCCGGCAGCCCCACGCTGGCATCCAGCAGCCCCAGCCTGGCCATGCACCAGCCCGACCACCCTTCCCCTTTCAAAGTGGGGGGGGGGGGTTGCAGAAGCCCCGTACAGAGCCCCATAAAGAGTCAGCAGGTCGCGTCCCTCCTGAACCTGACCGGGCCCCGCCCTCGGCTTGGCCTCCCCTGGCGGCCGACTGCTGAGCCTGTGAAAACAGCTGCAGAAGACCACCGCAGTGCCAAACGCCACCAGGCCCACGTCTCCTCCCTGAGGCCGCCGAGAGGCCCAGCTCCCGCCAGTCCCCGGGCCAGTGCCAGCGGCTCCTGAGCACGAACGTCCGTGAGAAAGTCCCTGGAGCTGGCTGGTCCGCACCCCAGGGCGGGCCCGTGCTTCTCCTGACCTCGGCCTTAGCCGGAGACCTGGCTTCCCGGGAGTTGCTCCAGCCAGAGGCTCTTCCCTCATCTCCGTCAGGCGGGACCTGTCCGTCCAGAGAAGGGACAAAGCGCCATGGACTCCACTCGTGTCCAGCGACTGGACGGGCTCAGAGCGCCATGAGGCATGGGGTCAGGAGGACGTCCGGACAGCTGGACCGCGCTGCCGGGGGGTGTGGACTCACCTCCCCGGTTCACCCATAGGTGTGCATAGCTCAGCACAACTGCCTAATAGCAGAAATTTTCATTACCCCGAATAGAAACCCTGAGAGATACTGCTCCACAGAAGATCCTGCAGACACATGGTCCGGAAAGGCAGGTGGCATCGGCACACGCTCCTCGGTGGTCTCTGAACCTGACCTTGCCACTGAGGTCGCACAGGGGATGAGCAGGGGACATTTGGGACAGATTTGTGTAGGAGACCACGGAGAGGCCTTGACCAACTGTCCAGCCCAACTGCAGCCCAGAGGCCTGGGCAGCCAGGCGGGGGACAGCAGACCTAACACCGCAGGACACAGTGGAGGGCGTGCACGCAGCCCACGTGCACCAGCTGGTCGAGGGAGGATGAGGAAGACCCCACCAACACACCACGTGGGAGGGGAGGCCCTCGACTCCCCATTTTCCTGCTCTTAGCTGCGTCAGCAGACAGCCTCCCAGGCTTAGCCACTGCAGGGAGGGAACCATGGGAGCTCAGCAGTCACCAGGTTCCTGTCACCTGGGTCTGGGAGGCGATAGGAAAGATGTTTGGAGGGAATCAGACCTGCAGCTGCAGCTGCACCAGCCGAGGAAGTCGCGGAGCTGTTAGGGTCTGCCGCCCAACACAAACGGCCCAGAGGTGCCCTTTGAATTGACGATGAGCTTCCCAACCAGGACCTACACGGCTCAGGGGGGTCCCATGCAGGCGGAAACAAGGTCAGGGTGACCCACCCCTGAGTCCCTGTGGACACTCCAACATGTCCAGAGGAGCTGGGCGGGGCTCCTCCTGGGGAAATCCACCTCGAGGCTCCGCGTGTGGTCTGCCGCCCCGCGCCGCGCCAGGCTCCAGTGCAGGCCTGCGCGCATGCGCACACAGCGGCACGAGGGGCCTGCGTCTCTGCAGGGGCACGACATCGGCCGCCGGCTACGGCTCTCTCCTACGGGACGTGCTCTTTGGACAGGTCTAACTCCTCACCTTCTCACGGGGGATGCCTGACCACAGCGCAGACACAGATCGCGAATGTGCTCGTGGGCATTCGTAGGAATGTACTCACAGGTACGGAGACCCTGTTTGAGTCTGGCTTCAACTCACCAAAATGGTTCACGTTTTAATGCACAGTTTCCGCTGGGAAAATGAAAACACTCAGGAGACGGATGGGGCTCGCGCATGTGAACAGAGTGAATGTGCGAACTGCACAACTAAAACGGCTGAAACGGAAAATTTTTATGTTACCCATGCTTAACCGCGATAAAAAATCAGCCCTCGTTATTGGTTAATCATACACATTGCATTAACACCGCCCTTTCCTGAGCGACGCCGGGCACTGGTGTCTGTGGCTTGGGGGGGGGGGTGGCCTGTGGCTCGGTGGGGTCGCGGACACGCCCTGCAGCTGAGCCCCCACAAAACAGCTCAGGGGTAAACAGCCCCAAATCTGTCATCTCTCCTGCATGTTCTGGGTTCAGAGTTTGTGAGAATCTGGGGTGCACGGGGAGCCCCGGGTTGAGTCACGTTCCCACAGGAGAGGATGGAAAGTACAGAGACACCGGGAAAAAACAGGAAGACAAACACTGTGCAGCAGGAAACCCACATCTTGCTTACGCTTCTGGAAAAGAGAAAAGGTCGCAGTGGAAAGTTTTGAACCCCTGGACTGCAGGCTGGTGCAGGAAAAGCCCCCCGCACCGCGATCGGCTTCGCGCTGGCGCACAGCGCACGCGTGCGAGATGCCACCGTCTGTGGGAGACGAGGGGTGCCCCGGGGCTCAGGGCGCCCCAGGGCCCGCCCCTTCCCGGTTCTGAGCCTGCGTCACCCTCGCACTCAGCGCAAAATGACGCTGGGGGTCCCCTGCTGCATCTAGGCAGACGAGCTGTACTGGGAGGCTGGGCGCTTCTCAGTTTCATCGTGCGCAAAATGAGAATAATTATACAGCTTGGTTTGTTGCGACGACCACGAGATACTTCGAAGTCCTTGATAAGAACAGAATGGCACGAGCACCTGGTTTTGATACCAGCGGCCCGGGGGTATCCCGCAGGGAGGTCAGTGACCCTGCTGCGAGGGGCCACCTGGACTGGCCCCCGGTCCGGTCCCAGGTCAGGGGGGCCCCAGACCCCAAGGTGTCACAGGCCTTGCTCCCGGGGCCGCATGGAAGTGACTTCTCAGGGCTCTTGGGGTCAGGTGTTTAACAGCCGTGAGAGGAAGTGACATGTCCAAGGCCAGCGCGAGCTGGAACGGAGCTGGCGCCGGCAGAAGCGGACGCGGGAGCTGCGCGCGCGACGCCGCGGCGGCGCTGGGCTGTGACCGACCCCAAGCTGCGCCTGGACGAGGTGCGGGCAGGAGGGCGAGGGGGCACCGCGCAGCCCAGGGCCCCCGCAGCCGTGCCCAGGGCCACAGGCGGCAGGGGTGGCGCCCGAGAAAGACCGAGACCCGCGGCAAGGGGCTGCCGGCGCGGCGCGCACTTCGCCTGGCGCGAACTGCATTTTCGAACGGGCTGCTCGCCTCGGTAGCTGCCTTCGCGTGCCTCCGGCCCCGCCGGCCGAGCACCTGGGTCTCCGCAGCTGTGTCCGCGCCCAGGAGCCCTCCGAACGGGACCGGCCGCGGGCACACCTGGCGCGCGGCCCGGCGGGGCGGCCTCTCGGGGCAACGCCGGCCACAGGCTCCCCTCCAGAAGGATCCACCCTCTCCTGAGGAGGCTGTCCCCCCCACCCCACAAGTGGGAGGCATTAGCTCGGCTCCCAATGACTAGTGAAGGAGTGTAAACCGCTCCGCAGACATGGAAGCGGCACCGAGGTGCGCTGTTAGCAGCCTCCGCCGGGGCCGTCCCGCGCTTCAGTCCAGCAAAGAGGCCTCAAGTGCAAAGCGCCTAGAACAACACAGGGCTGGACTAACGCCCATCAGCCCCTCGCCCACACAAAAGACGCGTTAGCCACCTTGTAAACGTGCTGAAGTCTCAACCCAAGGCAACACCTTTTTCATGAAGGTCCCTGTAGTTTACGGCACAAAGTTAAGGCTGGCTGACCTAGGACCACCATCAGGTCCAAGGAGAATGAAGCAAGGACCAGAGGCTACACCCCTTCTCCAAAACCTCTGTGCTGAAACCTGGGGCCACTCATCCCCAACAAGGGCCAGGAAGCTCAAAGGCAGCGCAGCCCTTGTTTATCACAGCCCAGATGGCACTCGGTGTCAAACACTGGGCAGATTCTCACTCCGCCCCTGCAGACTGTGGCCTGCTGTGCACACGCAGGACTATCCACCTGATGGGCTCGCTGAGTGCAGGACCTAAGCACCAGGAGCCAGGAGCCGGCTGGTGGCTGGTGCCGTGGCCGGCTGGGGTCCCAGACTCGCGGGGGAGGGTGGGGGCTGTCCCAGCAAGAGGGCAGCCCCTACCCGCCTGGGGCCAGACCCACACTGGCCTTCACCACGGCGTTTAATGGGTCAGATTCAAAGCTCACCCGTTTCCATGCGATACAAGGACAGTCTCCAAAGTTTTAAAAAGATGCAATTCTAATGTCATTCTAGTGTCCTGTTACAGAGAGGGCCCCTTGACTCCATCCAGGACATGTCCACTAACTTACACCAAACATACAACACAGCATACAACAATGAAAAATTGGAACAGTTTAAATATAAATAAGAAATTGGTAACTGTGCTGACGGGTCTGGAAGGGGCTCCCCAACAGGCTAACAGTGGCCACCCCTGGGCGGTAGGGCCATTTGTTTCCTTGTTGTTTGAGTTTACTTTACAAATACCTTATAAAAAGAAGAGGCTTTTTAAAAGCACAAATTTAGAAAAAATGTAACAATGTAGCATATGGTTATGATATTAGGTTTTTAAAATGCAAGAATCCAAATGGTAAATATACTATGAGCTTAAATGTATCAAGTACACATGACTAAACGGTAAATAAGAGCGGAACCAATTCCGCCACGTGACCCGCGGTGCCAGAGAGCACGAGCGGCCGAGGACACAGGTGGGCCGCGGGTGCTGCTGGGACCGCCCGCTGCAGGCCGCCCGGACGAGGCCCGGATTCTTCTGGACGGCGGGGGTGTGTCTGTTTTCCTTCCAGCGAGCAGCATCAGCGCATTCCCTCCCATCACGCCCACTCCGGGGGGGGGGGGGGCTGCAGGCATCTTGTTTTCTGCATGTTCCCACGGTGGAGCCCTGGGAGGGTTTTTGCTTTTTTCAATTAAAAAAAAAAAAAAGAAATTTCCAAACACACACATTTCCAGGAATCAGTGACAATTAAAGATGCAAATGTGTCTCATGAAAAAGCTCTAGCACCCCAGGCCCAGATCATGAGCTAAGGGACACAGGTGAGGCTAATTCAGCAAAGCCACACAGCCTCGGAACCCTGAACCCGGCACCCTGAACCCTGAACCCTCGGAACAGCAGCATCTGAAGGAGGAGAAGTGGGGGAAGCAGAAATTCAGTCATGTCAGCTTAAAGTCGGACAGAGTGCTCCCCGGAGCGCTGCGAATCCCAGCATAAACCAAACACACCTCTGGCTCCTTTCACAGAGTCCAAGAAAAGCAGTCATGACCTGGGTTACATGCCTGACACCGGAAGGTTCTGCTGACTGCGTACCAAATGCTCGGTAATCTCACACGTCTCACTTGAAAGAATGCCCCTTAATTACTTTTTCTGGCAACTCACTTAAGTGAAATCACAAGCAAAAACACTCCCCCGCCCCCAGCTCCCAATCATGCAACTTCTGATAAATCAAAGAGTCTGCAAATGTGTCTTCTTCATTCTGGGGACCCACGTGGCACCAGAATGCCAAGAACAGTTTACAGGTAAATGCAGGTGTGCAATGTTTATGTCTTGTTTAAAAGTGAAAAGTTCAGAGCACTCTACTTGTTCTGAAGGTCTTCTGGTGTGAGTAAGCCTTCGTTGGCCTCCTCTGACACCCTGGCCAGCCCCGAACCCCAGATACAGAAGAACAACTGAAATTCAAGTAGGGTTCTGGGCTGAAGTCTGGGCCTTCAAAAGGCCCATCTCTTAAATAACGAGAGTACAGAATATCTAAAGTAATTATTTGATGGGTAAGTGTTTTCACTTCCTGTTTATTCTGCTAAGAATAGACACTCCTAGCATCTTTGCTGGTCCTCCTCGCCCTTCTCTGTGGCTTGTGCCAGCTTCCCAAAACATTCCTGCATCCTTGGGGAGGACAGGAGCATGCAGGGGGCAGAGAGAACAATGGCTGAGTCTGCGATCCAAATATGCAAATATGACTCCAGGTTCTGCCATTATGGCTCCTTCGTTCTCTTACTAAAAAGGGCATTAAAAAAGCATTAAAGCGAAAGGCATAGCGACGCCTGTCATTTAACCAAGGGAAAACCCCCATGGCGACTAACAGTAGCCCAGCCCAGGACAGGGACTGCTGGAGACAGCCCACATCCGTTAAGGCCTAGGGTGTGGCCCTCCCTCCACAGGCAGAAACACCATCCCCTGTCCCTCAGGAAAAGGCCCCTGCCTGGGCTCCTGGAGGAAGAAACGTCAGTCATCCCTGGCCTGTGGTCTGAGCTCCCAGATGCAGCTGTCCGGGCCTGGGCTCTTAACGCCGAGTGCCCCAGGAAGCCTCGGCAATGTGAGGGCACTTGGGGACCGCTTCTCCGGGCACCGTTCTTAAAGTCGCAGAGTGAAACACATGGGATCAGAGGGACTAAATCACTTTGAAGACAATTATCAAAATACTAAAGCAAATGCGTAACACGACGTTGCACATTTGCCCCTCGGCATCCACGCAGGGCTGGTTCCAATACCCTAGGATGCCGAAATCTACGGATTCTCAGGCCCCTTGTGTGAAAGGGCATAGTGTTTGCATGTCACCTAGACACATCCTCCCATTCACTTTAAGTCATGTCTAAGTGACTTATAATCCCTAATACAATAAATGCTCTGTAAACAGTTGTTGCATTGTTGAGGAAATGATGGGAAAAAAAAAAAAGTCTGGACTTGTTTAGCACATACACAAACATTGTGGGCCTAACTGCATAGCACAGGTCAGCAACAATATAACATTAAAAAAAATGTTTCCAGTCTGTGGTTGGTTGAATCTGTGGATGTGGAACTCACAGATACGGAGGGCTGTGTGTGCTTTCTTACTGACATGTCAAATAATAATCTGTATCATCGCTGCAAAATAAGTTTGCTGTAAATGACAGTCACAATGAACACAGGATATGAAAATACCTGTGATTTCTAACCATAACAGTCGCAGGCCCTGCTCATCCTACTGCAGAGCCATTTACGCTCCTAATGGGTGACGCCATGGTCACCGCCCCCTCAGGCCACCTGGGGACGCCAGGTGCTGCTCACGGCTGGGGTCGCCACGCAAAGCACACACAGTTTCTTATTACCAGCAGAAGAGATGATTTTCAAACACCTTAGAACAGATAAATGAATTAAAAAGTCAAAGCATTCATACATATTAAGGATGGCTAAATTCTGGAAATAAAGGCTGGAGACAAGCCCAGGTGAGCTCACCCAGAGCCCACACGCAGCTCCGGAAGTTTGGTTTGGACCTTGTGCTTTTTCTTTGCTCACAGCATTATTAGGATACAGTCTACACACCACAGAGTTCACCCGTTTAAAGAGAATAATTCAGTGGTTGTCAGTGTATTTACAGAGCTGTGCGACCAACACCACTATCAAGTTCCATCATCCAGTAAAGAAACGCAAGCCCCCGTCCTCTCCCCGGCACCCCCGAACCCACTTTCTGTCTCTATGCATTCGCCACTCTGCACGTTCACACACAGCTGATTCTCATCGTTCCCGACAATTGTGATCTACAAAGGCATCATGAACACTGAGTAACGGAGGACTGAGCCGCGGCTCCCGGGGAAGAAAGGGTTAGGTCTCTGTGAGCCTCCGGCTGCCTTTTCGTGATGAATTCATAATCCTGTATCACCCGCTATTTCTGTAGCTCCCCACAGTGCAGCAAGCCCCTCCCCTCGGGCTCGAGCGACTTTAAGGGGATTTAAAGAGCACATGCCCATTCGTCCTCCCCTTAGTTTTTTAATTTTCCTTTCTGGAAAGTCAGACATTAAAGACTAGGACACTCAAAAAACAACTGCACATAGGGGGAAATTGTGCGTGCCCAAGGAAAGGCTCAGAAAAGATCTGAGAAGATATTAATTTTATGCTTCACATCAACACTTAACAGAGAGTGTACAACGATTTTTAAAAAAGCAAAGCAAACACTGAGGAAGGGGGAGACCACTTTCCAGAATTACCACATTAAATTCAAATGTTCTGTGTTCATCAAAAAATCACAAAGCATACAAGGGAACAGGAGAGTACGGTCCATTCAAAGAAATAACAAAATCTGTCCCCGAAAAAGACTTAGTGGCAGATACAATAACAAAGAGTTTAAAAACAATGGTCTTAAAGATGGTCAAAGAACCAAAGGAAGATGTGGAGAAAGTCAATTCTACCAAACATTTAAATAAGAACTAATATCAATCTTTCTCAAACTTTCCCCCAAAACTGAAGAGGAGAGAACACTTCCCAACTCATTCTATTAGGCCAGCATTGCCTTGATACCAAAGACAGACAAAGACATCACAAGGGAAGAAAACTAAAGACTGATATCTTTATGAATGTTGATGCAAAAATACTGAACAACATTCTAGAAAACAGATTTCAGTAGCATATTAAAAGAATCACATACCAAAACCAAGTGGGGTTTTTCCTGAAATGCAACATGCAACATACAAAAAAATCAATGTAGTATGTATGCCACCTCAACAAAATGAAGGGTAAAAGCATGTGATTGTCTCAATTGGTGTAGAAAAAGCATCTGACCCTTTCATCGTAAAAATACTCCACAGATAGGAACAGGAGACTGCTACGATGTACTGGAAGCCACGTATGAACAACCCACGGCACACCTCACACTCAGTGGCGAAGGACTGAAAGTGTTTCCTTTGCAATCAGGAACAAGACAAGAACATCTTAACGTAAAAATAAAAATAAAAATAAATCATTCAAATAGGAAAAATGAAGTAAAATTATCTCTATTTGCAGATGATATGATCTTGGACATAAAAAATCCAAAAGATTCCATAAAAAAAGCTGTTAGATCTGATAAATGACTTCAGCAAAGTAGGAAGACACAAAGTCAACACACAGAAAACAATTGTGTTTTTGAGCAATATAAAATGACAAAAAACAATTCCATTTACAGTAGCAGTAAAAAGAATAAAATACGTAGGAATTAACTTAACCAAGGAGGTGAAAGACTTGTACAATGAAAACTATGAAACACTACTGAAGGAAATTAAAGGCATAAATAAATGGAAACACACATCATTATCATGGATTGGAAGACTTAATATTGTTAAAACGTCAGCATTACCCTAAGCACTCTACAGATTCAATGCAATCCCTTTTAAAGCCCCAATGTCTTTTTTGTAGAATTATTGAAACCTTCCTAAAATTCATATGGAATATCAAGAGGCCGCAAACAGCCAAAATGATCCTGAAAATGAAGAAAAAATTGGAAGATTAACACTTCCTAATTTCAGCATTCACTACAAAGCTACAGTAATCAAAACAGTGCAGCACTGGCGTGAAGGCAGACGTCCACGTCGGTGGGACAGAACAGAGAATCCCGGAACTAACCCTCACCTGCACGGGCAAACACGCGACAAGGGCGCTCGGAGCGCTCAGTGGGTAAGGGGCAGCCTTTTCCCCGAACGGTACCGGAAAACTGGATATCCACATGCAACCTCACTCCACACACTAAAATGACTAAAAACGGATCAGGGACCTACATGTAAGACCTAAAACCACAAAATTCTTAGAAGAACGCATAGGAAGATGCCTCACAACACTGGACTCCACAATGATTTCTTGATATGACACCAAAGGCAGAGGCGACAAAAGAAAAAACAGACAAATTGGACTGGACAAAAATTTAAACACTTTTAGATCAAAAGACACAATCCAGAGAGTAGAAAGGCAACCCAAAGAATGGGAGAAAATTCTTGCAAATCATACATTTGACAAGGAATTAATCTCCAGAACAGAGAACTCCTAAAGCCCAACGACGGAAAAGAACAGCAGCGCACAAAAACGGGCCCAGACTTGAAGAGGCGTTTCCCCGGGGCACACGCGGATGGCCGGCAAGCGCACGAAAGGACGCTCAGCATCACCGATCACTCGGAAACGTGGGTGAAAACGGCAAATGAGGCGCCAGCCACACCCAGGAGGGCGGCTACCAGCGGGACCCAGGAAGCGAGTGCTGGCTGGGGTGGAAGTGGAAACCGGCACTCGCGGGTGCTGTCGGTGGGGCGGCAGGGCGGGGCGGTCGCTGTGGAAAATGCTGTGGGCTTCCTCGAAAAGCTGAAAATAGAACTTCCGAGTCCTGCAGCAATCTCACTTCTGGGTCCATGCCCCAAAAAACCGAACACAGGGGCTCAAAGAGACGTTTTCACACTCACGTTCGCAGCAGTATTATTCTCAATAGCTAAAATGTGGACGAAACCCAAGTGTCCATCAGCAGGTGAATGGATAAGCGAAACGCGGTCCATCCCCACAGTGCAATTGTCAATCAGCCTTAAAAAGTAGACCCTGACCCCCCCGACAACATGGTCGGAGACGGGGGACATTACAGTGTGAGCGAAGTAAGACCGGCACCAGAAGATCAGTACTGTGCAGCACCCCCTCTATGAGGCACTTGGAGTGGCGAGGTCACAGAGACAGGAAGTAGAAAGGGGGTCGCCCGGTGGCCCGGGGAGTTTGTTTTAAGGTAGAGCGATTCATATCTACAGGACGAAGAGCACTGTGGGTATGGATGGCGGGGACAGCCGCGCAGCCGTGAATGTGTTCAGTCCCACTGAACCGCACACCTCGAACGCTTGTAGTGGCCAAGTTTGTCTTACATGTGTTTTCCTACATTAAAGCAAAAGCAGGGGAAGTGGCACTAAACACACTGTGGAAGGGGCGCTCGTGTACGAGCGGGGAGCGTCCGTAGGCAGCGCGAGCTGCCAAGGGCTGGGCACATCCGCCAGTGGCTGTGAAGGGTCGATTTTGGGGTTGCAAATACATTTCAGCACGTGCCTCGGTGCGGGATCTGCGTGTAATGACAGGCGGTAAACGGAGCCCTGTGCCGCATGGCCCCCGGGACGGGCCTCTTCACATCGCCCGCTCCGAGGCCCCCACTGTGGCTGCGTTTCTTCCGCTTCGCCCCTTTTCAGGGCTGAGTGATGCCCACCCACTGTGGGGACAAACCACGTTGCGTTTCTCCGTCCTCCGCCGACGGACATCTGGTGCTTCCGCCTTCTGCCGTCGTGGGTGACCCTGCCCTGAACATTCTCGTCCACGGTTTTGGGCAGAATCATGCTCTCCACACGCTAGTGTTTCCGTGGAGGCTTGCACACCTACATTCACAAGGGGTGCTGGTCTGTAGCTGTACTGTGATGTCTGTGTGTGGTTTGGGGGAAGAGAAAAAGGAGTGGCAAACAAATTAATTTTCCTAAATGTAATTTTCTTAAATGTAACTTACATGTGGGTTTATTTCAACATCTATTAGAAGAATGCTGACTTCTCATTTGTGATAATATAGTTTGTTCTTAAAAACCACATCGGTGCACAGGAAGTTGCTGAGTAAATGTCAGGGTGGCTGTGGTAATAGCAAAATTGTGAAAATGGCATGACCGTGACTGACGTCTCAGCGTCCTTGCTGTAGGAAAAGCATGCGGGACTGGAGCGTCCCCTGGGATGAACACCACCCCTCACATGGCCAGCGTCTGTCCTCAGCATGGGTGCGGGGAGGCCCCAGCATCCCCAGTGAGCAGCCAGGGGCAGCATCTTCCGATTTAAGCCTGAAACCAGCCCGAGCGGGTGCTGGGCTCCCATTTCGCAGATGAGACCAGGAGGGCTCGCTGGTCAGAGCCACTGAGAAGGGGCTAGAGGGAGGTGTCCCCAGCCCCCTGCTGTCACAGGACAGAGGCAGGGGCTGCAGGCCACCTGCTCGGGCCGAAGCCAGCCGTGGGACGCCGGCTGCGTCTCTGACCGCACGGGAGGAGGAGTGACAGACGGACAGAGACAAGTATAGACAGGACGCGGCCCCTCAGCCACCAGCTGGACGACGCGCGGCAGCCTGTGTCACCTCGGCATCAGCGAGTCAACAGCGCAGGCGCCAAGCGGCACCAGGACCGGCCGCTAAGCCAAGGGCGCCTTCCAAGGAGCCTGACGCCAGGTCTGCACGCAGTGGCGCAGAGGCTGGTCCCCACGGCGGATGACAAGGCCGTGCACCTGCGCGCACCCCGTGTTTATCCCATGTGCACCCTGCGTGCACCTCGCGTGCACCCCGCGCCCACGCGCCTCACGAGCGGACGTGCACCTGCTGCGGACGCACCCGCCCCGGGAGCCCGCGGGGCAGCAGCGACAGGCCAATCACAGGGCCATTTTCCGAAGGTCAGGCTTCCCCTCAGGTGGCCCCTGCCTTGGGTACAGCCGACCCTCGAACGTCACCGGCGTGACCTGCGCAGCGAGCACCTGCGCTGCTTCCGATGCGCGTGGGGAGTTCGCGCGGGCGCCCCCCGCGCCCCCCCCCCACGTGGGGACCCGACACCCCGGATTCTGGTGTCCACAGGGTGTCCTGGACCCCGTACGCAGACACATGCACACACACACACACACACACACACAGAGATACACAGACACACACACGCCGGTGGATGCCGAGGGCTGGGAACACTTTTGGGGAATCATTATGCATTTCCACTGTGGGGGGCTTGCACCCTAACTCCCGTTTTGTTCAAGGGTCCACTGTGTACTATGTAGAAATGTTCGGGTTCTCTCAAATTTAGAGATGAGAAAACACATCCCAAATGCCACTCTGAGAGGAGCAGGCGGGCAGCTCGGCCCCCAGCCTCTGTCAGAAATTTATTTTCGCATATGATGTTTCACTTACAGCACAACTAGGCGCTACAGTTAACCGAGGTGATGCTTGAAAGCTAATGCCGTTTTTTGGTAAAGAACAGGGGGAAGCGTGCGCGGGCACCCTTAAGTCTCCTTCTTGGGTCACCGAATTAACTTGCTTCCAGTTAAAATACTGAATGTATCAATATTAATTTTTTTTAGTATTTAAATATCAGAAATCAACAGTATTTAAAGTGGAAAACGCAGTTTAGACATTTTTAAGCTTTGCTGATAAATAATGACAAAACAAATGTCGATTTCTTTCATCTCTCACCACAGGCGGGAAAACAAGGGTCCCGTGATGACAGACAGAGCCGAGCACGGCGTCCCCCTGAGACGAAAGCCGAGCGAGAGCCACGACCGTGTCCCTCGTTTCTGGACGAAGACCCCGAGGCACGCCCCCCGTACCTCGTTTCTGCATGAAGAAGACCCTGAGCCGCGCCCCCCACCCCGCACCTCATTTTTGCATGAAGACCCCGAGCCACGCCCCCGGTCCTCATTTCTGGATGAAGACCACGAGCCACGCCCCCCTGTACCTCGTTTCTGGATGAAGACCCTGAGCAGCGGGTTCGCGCTGGACACCGCCTTGCAGAAGTTGTCGTCGTTGTTGATGGGCAGCAGGTCGCCGTGCACGTCTGCGTAGCCGATCGTCACCTCGGTGTTGGCGATGTGGTGAGTGTGCACGACCAGCTTGTAGAAGTCCTCGAACTTCCCAGGCCTCTGCCGGTCCAAGGAGAACCTCCGGAACTCAGCCCCAAACTGCAATGCAAGACACGGGCAGAGTGAGTGGCGGGGCACGCACCGGAAACCAGGCGGCTGGTCCCCTAAGTGGAGTCTCCGGAGCCCCCGCAGGCCTGGGACCCCGCGGGCCAGTGTCCCGCTGTCATGGCACGTGTGCCAGCATGCTGGGGAACGGCAGGCAGAGAGAACAGCTCCCTCGGCACGTCCTGACGAGACAGGTGCCAGAGCTCTGGTTCTCGGAAAGCAGCATCAAACTAATCACGAGGACAGAGTGGAGCAGGCTGCGGCCTAGGCCTGGCCCCTCACCTGCTGAGGGCCCAGGGAGCAGTGTCCCAGCAGGCCAGACCCTCAGAGGCAGGAGGACCCTGGGCTTTGCCCTAAGGGTGAGGGGGTCCTGGGACCATTTTAAACAAGGAAGTGAGGTGATATGGTTTGCATGTTAAAAGGATCAAATAGCTGCACTTCAAAAGCGGAAGCAAAAATGAAAGAAGGAAGGAACCTGGTAAAAAAATAGGGAGGAAAAGGGCCCGGTTCTGAACTGGCCAAAGAGCTCTAGGCCA
Organism: Rousettus aegyptiacus; assembly: GCF_014176215.1. Taxonomy (NCBI): domain Eukaryota; kingdom Metazoa; phylum Chordata; class Mammalia; order Chiroptera; family Pteropodidae; genus Rousettus; species Rousettus aegyptiacus. The sequence goes on from NW_023416287.1 coordinate 94,198,938, forward strand.
CCGGCCAGGAGAGGACCCCGGGTCCCTGCCCTGCACTGTGCAGGGACCTGAGGACGCCACCGGTTTGTCTGGCTCAGGGTTGTCATCCCTTGCTGGGCAGCAGGGACCTTGTCCACCAGGCAGAACAGAACTGAGCCCCTCGAGACAACTGAAAAGTAATTGTACCAGTTCCAAAACACACGAACATAAAATGCCCAACGTTTGCGCAGGTCCCTGTCATCTAGACGGTATGTCCACTCGTCAAGGGCAAGGTAGCTCAAACCACACGGGTCGCTGGGTTCTCAGGCTGGGCAGAGGCCACTGTCACCCCAGGCACCACGTTCCAGGGAAGCCGGTGCTGCTGGCCAGGGACCTGGAGACGGCATGCACAAAACCGCTGGGTTTAGGCAAATTAGTCCCCAGACCTCAACGTCCTTAGATCTCTGAGAACCAGCGCCCTGTCCTGTTTCCCTTTCGAAGAGTAAAGGAAACGGAGGGACCCCTCGCCGACCCTGGACTGCGGGCGGCACACGGCTGTACATCTTCCAACACGGGTTTGGGAAGAGCCACCTTCGAGGGCTGACCACGTCTAACGCTTGGGCTCAGTGGCGTCCCAGGGCCCGGGGTGGGGGGAGGCCTCTGCACCCTGCTGCTGTCAGCGCCATCTCCCCTTGAGGGGGGCCCTGGGCAGCAGAGCACAGCCCCCACAACTTAAAGGTAAGCAGTAGTTTTCTTCTTGATTTTATTCCAAGCACACGCGATTGGCTGGCCTACACAAGGTCTGAGAGCTTCAAGACACAAGAGATTGAGCCTACGACATAAGTTTAATGTGATTTTTTTCGTATTCAGTTATCCATCACATATGCTTATTTCAATAACAACCAACCATCATCTTTCCCATCTCATACTTCTAATACATGCTAACTGCCACAGCAATTGGGTTTTAATTGGTATAGGCCTTTTTCTACTGAATATATAAAAAGAGTTGAATCATGTATAATAAAACTAGTCAGAGTATTTCTGACTTTCATATATAATTCAGTTCAATGCTCCCCCAAAGTGGACACGACATATTCATTTTACCCTGAGGGACACGGGGCTCTCACCCCTTTCATGGCCACTAGGCTTGGGCTGCATCCTGCGTTTAAGCCGTGAGAAACAGCACATGCTAAGTCAGTCGGTTCCACAATGTTTTACTCATAACCGTGTTTGGCACTTGATCTAAGTGCATCTCAATCTGTTTCTCAGTTCTTTTAATGATTTTCTCAAAATATGTCCTAATATGTTTATTTTTAATTTATTTTTATTGAAGTGTAGTTGGTATACAATCTGATATTGGTTATATTAGTTCCAGATGTACCATATAGTGATTTGAAATGAAAATGAATCCAGACTTTTTCCTGACAGAAAGCGGGCCCGCTCTGTTTGGTAATGAGGCTTTGTCAGCCAAGTTACACGGTGAACATGGCTCAGATGCTGAACGAGCTCCAGGGTTTGAAAGCGAGCTGCGATGTGAAGTGTGATACAGGAAAACATTTTTTCCCCATTTTTTTATTGTGCCAAAATACACACAACATAAAACTTACCATCTCAACTGTTTTCTAAAAAATGTTTTTATTTTTCAGTTACAGTTGACATTCAATATTGTGAGTTTCAGGTGGGCAGTGTAGAGGTTAGACGTTTAGGTAACTACCCCCCGCCCGCAGGAGTCTAGTGCCGAGCCGGCACCTCTCCGTTATTATATCAGTGACTATGTTCCCTGCGCTGACCCCAGGATTACCCACGAGTAACAGACACAGACGTCCACACAGACGCTTGCGCACGAATGTTCACGGCAGCAGCGCTGACGGCAGCCGGAGCGGAGACGGCAGACGCCCCGCCGTGCGGAGGGACAAAGCGTGGCGCGTCCTCACGCGCGCGTTCGCGGCCACGGGAGGCTGAAGCACGGACACCGGCTGTGGCGAGTGGGAGCCGAAGGACCAGGCCCTGCACGAGTCGGTTCGTGTGCAATGGGCAGAAGAGGCAAAGTCACAGAGAAAGCGGCCTGCCGGCTCCCAGGGGATGGAGCCAGAAGGAACTGAGGCTGCTAACGGGTGCCGGGGGTTTCCTTCTGGGGTGAAGAAAATGCTCTACAATTAGTGGTAATGACTACATAACTGAGCACTAAAAAATACTGAATTTATGCTTTAAAGGTGTGGTTTCTATTTTGTTAATTATAGCTTACAGAGCTATTTAAAAATGTTTTTCACCTTAAAGAATCATTTCTTTAAATAGCCAAACTGAAGGCTGACTGAAAGCCATGGTCAGAAACACGGAAACCTGGAGGGCGGCACTGGGCAGGTGCCAGTGGAGGGTTGTCTTCAGCTCCAGGCAGACGGAAACCCCGGGACCAAGGGTCCCACTGGGGTGCCGCCAGCGCACATCAGTTCAGAAGAAGACTGAAGGACTCGGGGGAGCCCCTCACTTACGTGGGGCCCCGCAGAGGAGAAACAGGATGTGGGGCTGGTCCGAGCCGGTAGGGCGAGCTTTTCCAGTTGGAATTGGCCTGCTGGTGCTGAACTGGCAGGGAGGACACCGGGCAGGCACTCCGAGCAGAGCAGAGCCCGCCGCCTCTCACAGGCCTGCTCCACCCTGGCCCCAGACCGAGCACGGCCCTCGGCCCCTCTCCTCCAGTCAGGAGCTAAGACTTCATGTGACTCTCTGGAGCCATAAGGCTCTGGCAATACAACCCTGTTTTCATCATTCAGTGTCATGTGACTCCAGAGGTAATTCATCACTGTTACCATGATTACTTATTTTCCAGGTTAAAAACAGTAGAAATGTAAAATTTTCTTTTTCTTGATATCTAAGGAGGTCTCTCTGTACTGACCTGTACATTCAAAGAAACCCATTTAGTGTAGAAATGAAGTGTAACCCAGAGCTTACAAGGCTTGTTCAGTGTGCAATAGAGTGTGGTCACCAGCACATCACAAGCTTCCCAGCCAGAAGTGCCTTCCAAGCCCACCCCCCTGTCCCCCAAAGTGCTCCAAGGGAGACACAGGCCCAGGGGCACAGAGCTGCCTGATTCCTGGCTGGGAAAAGACTTGGGCTCCGTCCGCAGTACGAAGCTGCTGCCACCCCGAGCCAACCAAACGGTTCTCTCTTCCAGCGGAAAACATGGCCCCAGGCTTCAGGTCAAACCCACCCGGTCACTGTTCACTCTGCAACTGAAATGGCACCATCTTGGTGATTAAGATACAGCTCAGTGCCATGCCCAGGGAAACTGTTGCACCCTTTCTGAGTCCAAGGGACTCGACGGCCACCGACCTGTGCGCTGACGTCAAAGGTGGGAGGGGGCAATGACATAGAGCGCTGCCTTCCAGCTGAGGCCCTTCCGCACCGCGGTCCCTCCACCTGGGAGGCGCGGGGCCTGAACCCCATGTGATGTCCCCAACAACCCGGGGGGGCAGGGAGGGCCGACAGATCACAGTCCCCATCACTGAGGGAAAGGGTTAGAGCCAGAGGCTCACGTGTGCCTGGATTTCTGATAGCCGCTGCGGGGCAGGAGATGCACACACACGATTTCCATCAGGAACCGCTCGGAGGGATGTGCCGCCCCCCACCCGGTGAAGGTGTGCAGCTAGAACCCGGAGACGAAACAGCTCAGCCAGCTTCGCCAGAGTGTCAAACTATCTCCATCCTGAGCTCAGCCCCCTTTCAGGTCGGTTTCCGCAAGGGCGATCGAACCAGAGAGGCAATGGCCCTCGACTCTACCCCTTTGTCATTTCCTTACTTCCCTGCTGTGTTATAAAAAGCATTCTTTCTTCTCCTGCACACAAACCACATGTGTCTGTGAACATGGACTGTAGAAACTGCAGAAGCCAGGAAGATTCATGATAAAATAAAGGAAGAAAATCATGGTCTACTGTCTGATGTGACACTCAGGGTGCCACCTGGAGCCAGCCCAGAGCTCACTGGTTCTGGGGCCGTTTCGGTCCTACATGGGCCAGCTCTCTGTGCTTCGTGTACGGATGGAACCTTACAACTTGACATTCAAAAGGCTTTCAGTGAAGAATCTCCCGGGACCGGCCCCCGCCCCACAGGAGCCAATGCTGCATGTCAAACAGGTGAGAATCGTGCACGTACCTACATTCTCTCTTTTCTAAACTGACACGCTGTCCTAACACTGGTCTACTTGGTGTTTCTCACTTATCTGCTGTCTTTTGAAAACATTCTTTTGCTGGATGCCTGTGGTCCTATGGGGGAGGTATCTTGGACTCTCAGATGCTTTGAACTTGAGGTCAAGTCACCCAGATCTTGGTTTGTAAGGCACCCATAGGGGCATGACAGGCCATGAGAGCCAGGCATTAAGAAGGAGGCTCTACTAGTTAAAATCTGCTTAGTAAGTGGGTCATTCTAAGACACCTCCCAAACCCCAGGCAGCCACATGTTTAATTACTGCATGATGAGTGGCGGGAAGTGCCACAGCTCACATGGCTGGGTCCTGACAGCACAGCCTGGCCACTGCGGCCGGGCAGGAGCTGGTGTGCAGCGGGGACGCGCATCGTCACTGAACTCATGAATTAAACTTCTGTACGCCAGTTCAAAACAAAATTCTAGAATTTTAATTAACATAACATTGACTGGCAGCCACAAAACAGGACGTCGGGAGACGTGAGCATGCAGCTGGGACCTGCCTGCACCAGGCCGGCCCTGTGCACGTTACATGTGGCGCAGCCCCAGCAATCTGCAGCACATGCCCCGTCAGCACAGAAGTGAGGACGTTTGCACAGGCACAGCCCAGAAGGCAACGTTTCACCGAACATTTGCTAACAGATGAGTAAACAGGTGACTGGGGGTCTTTGAGCGTATAAAACACACACTCTGCAGGGGGCTGTGGCTGGATTTCACGGGTGTCATAGCTGAACGTTGAGTGCCAATGTTGGAAGACACAGGGGCTCCTTGGGCCTCAGCTGCACCCAGCGGCTACTGAAGGAAAGAGTTTTTTCGACAAAAGGTTTTGTTTCCAAACAACCTTCCCAAGGAGGAGGTTCGGTCATCATTCTCAGTGGCTCCCGTTCTCCAGAGCGACAGAGAACCGGCCAACCACCAGGACACTCTTACGAAAGTGCCATTTTAAGGGACATGTGTCTTTACTTGAACTCAACTTCGCCACACTACCAAGTGGGAACTTCTTCCGTGAACACTTACTTGTGCTGGGCTTTACAGTCACAAAAGAAAAATGTGATCTTCACTTCACTCCCGTCGACCTTGGCACACAGTCGCACTCGCAATACGTTTACCGAGTGAACACAGAGTGCAAGGTGTGGCCCTGCTCCAACCGTCCTCACGTTTACAGAAGAGTACCAGCTGGTATTCTACACACTGGGGGACCGATGGGACAAGACAGAAAAAATGTCTGTCCTAGTGAAACACACATCCTAGTGAGGAAGAGAGACAGTGAGCAGGGAAGATAATGAATACCTGAGCCATGCGGCACGTGAGAAGATGGTAAGTGCCACGCGGAACAAGGAGGGAATGGTGAGGAGCTGCGAGCTGGGGCAGGGGCGTGTCTACTCTGCGGACCACTGAAAACAATGTGGGTGCGCAGACGAGCCCCGCACAAGGGCCACCTGGTCCCTTCCCAACGTCCTGGGCTGGCGGGCGGCCCCCCTACCGCTCCGGTGTTTGGGGGACAGGGCAAGCCTCCGTTATCCCACCTGCAGGCGGAGACTGAGGTTTCCTGAAACTGTTCCACTGAAGCCTCACGCACACACAGGTGAGGGGCTGCAGCACCCGCTTCCACTCCCAATACAGTTCAGCGGTCGCAGTGTTTTACTTAAAAAGCCTCAGGGCTGGACTGCCTCCTCCTAGCTACTCTGCAACTGCCCTGATCTCAGGGACGAAGGAGCGTCCTGGACACAAAATCTTCCTGTTCCAATACTTGTCAACGGCTCTCTGCCAGTGGCCTGGGCTGGTGCACCCGTGAATCCTGCGGTCGTTTTCCTGTTGTCAAAGGCTGTGTTTATGTCAGATAAAAAATGTCCTACGACACAGACCGAAAACGATGCATGCACGTGATCCTGGGTATCACGGCAGTGTTCTGAGCCCCTCGCTGCAAGAAGGCAGCCCAGGCCCCGCCCCGCGTAGGCCCCGCCCCATGCAAGCTCCATCACGCGGAAGCCCCGCCCCACAGATGCTCCGCCCATCTAAGCCCCGCCCCACGGAAAGCCCCGCCCCGCAGATGCTCCGCCCATCCAAGCCCCCCCCACGGAAAGCCCCGCCCCACAGAGGCTCCGCCCCCGCCCCACCGAGGCCGCGGCCAGTCATCGCTGAGGTCAGCAGAAGCACTGACTGATTACGATATAAAATATTCACCTAAATATTTACAACAGTGAAAAATGGAAACTGAAAGCTCGTGAAACAGGTGAAGCCCATCCCCAGGGTGAAATATAATGAAGTCAATTGAGTTAACGAGTCAGGGCCCCTTTAGGGTTTGGAAAGGGAAGGAAAACACCACGGGCTGAGTCCGCAGTGCGGTCAACTTAGGTCGAAAACCACTCGGGCGCGACGGGCACAGGCCCAGCGCTGGAGGCCAAGGGTCTGGGCTCCAAGCTCTGCTCTAAAGCGCAGCTCCCGCCCAGGGCCGGCCGCCCTAAGCAGCGGAGCACCCCGAGCGCTGGGGTGCGCGGTCTGTCCGAGCGCACCCCCGAGCGCACCCCGGTCGGACAATCGCGGTTGGAAACACCTGGTGAGCACAGGGCTTGTCAGCGCTATGGGCCACTGTTCACTGTTCAGTCGTTCAGCGAAAGTTTGCTGAAGCCAGTGATGGGCCGAGCCCTGTGCTCATTTGAGTGTCTTCGTGGGGCTCATGGTTTGTCTGAAAGCCCGAGAGCAAACAATGATCAGACGTGCAAACGTGCCATTACAAACTAAGAAAGACAAATGAAGAGACGGTACGTCACAGGCCCGGATTTAAAGAGCGGAGAGCAGGCGCAGGTCACCGCAGTAGCGCGGAGGGAGCACAGCAACCGCGAGCGCAGCAAGGTGGCCAGACCCGCCGAAGCCGGAGGCGGGCCTTGGAGTGCTGCAGCCATGTCCTGCCGGCTGCTGTCTCTGACGTCCCCCTCTTGGTTGAGGTGGGTCCTGGGTCACATCAACGCTACACTCGGTGGCGGTGGGTCCTCTCGCATTGGTCGGGTGGGGGGTCACATGCCTCTCTCTGAGCCAGTCACCGCGGGGCAGTGGGAGACGCCTGAGGCCATCGGAGCCGTCCAGCCTAGAGCAGGGTCAAGGCTTCTGTCAATCGTGAAAGAGCCAAGGAGCACGAATTTGTCGGTAAACACAGTGTCGGGGCCATCTGGACCGGGCTGAGGAGCATGTGTGCACGTGCACGTGGACAGAAAGCTGCAGAAAGACCTTCCGCTAGGAGCGAGGGGAAGCGCAGGCTGCCGCCTAACCCGCACCTGTGTCTGTCCGCCTGTGGGACCCGCCACAGGGCGATTTCCTGGGCTGACACAACAGGACGGTTTAAAATCAGGCCACAGACCTGTGAGTCAGGCAGGGTGGAGCTGACGGCAGAGCCTGGCCCCTTCCTGTGCCCCGTCCACCCACTGCGATCCACAGCGATGACAGCACAGCGGAACTGCCCGGACAAGCCCGGGTCCTGCACGAGGCTGCTCGGCGACTGCTGGGGCCCAGAACCCACTGCGTTCGTGAGCACACGTGTACACTGCAGCTCACGCGTATGATCGGCGCGCACGCACAGAGCACTGCTAGCCGGCGGCATGGGGCGAGCCTGAGCGTGCAGGATAAAGCTTCAGGAACATTGGTCGTGGCCCCTGCACAGCAGGGATTTCCTGTGCAGGCGAGATGCGTGGCCAGAGACAAGCCTGGTGTGCATGCCGTGGCAATCCTGACAGCACCGTTCCCACTGCACAGACCGGGAACCTGAGGCCTAGGACTCCGGAAGCTGCCCACAGTCACAGGCTCGCAAGCCAAGGAACTGAGGCTAATAGGGCCAGGGATTTAGACAAGCTCCGAAGGGCTCCAATGGTGGGGTGTGAATTCCAAGCGGGAGGGCAGGGCCAGGGGCGCCCTGGGTTGGGAGGGGCAGCTGACAGCGTGGGCAAAGAGGGGCCGGTGGTGGGGGAGCCGTGGGACCCAGAGCTGGGGGCGAAGGCACAGGGAGACCCCGGTGCATGCTGTGGAGCTCCGGCCTGGAGGCTGCTCGCTGTCTTCGTGGGACAGCCCTGAGACAGACGCCCGCCCAGGGAGGGCACCTGGAACCCCGGCCTGCGCACGGTCACATGCGACGTGAACTCACGACATGTGAGAAAGAGGCAGTTTCCGGGGGTGGGGACCGGCTGAGGCATGACGTTGTCCGGTGGACAGTGTGTCACCAATCCAGACCACGGGCAGAGTCCCGAAGGGCAGAGCCCCGGCTGGGTGCCCCGGGCTCAGACTCGGACTCAGCCTTACCTTGCATGAGTGTGGGTATTGACACTTCTCTGAGTGAATTTCCACCTTTGTGAAATAGGGACAAACCACGTTCCTCAGAGGGTTGCTGTAAGCAGCCATGAGTGTGCACGGGCTGCCCTCGGGCTTCCCTGCTCCTGGCGAGTGTGTGCCGGGTGCGCAGGGGCCGCCCGCTGAGCCCCTCTTCAGCTGAGATGGCCCCTGAGTTCTGAGGAGGGGTCACTTTCTTAGGCCCCACTCCTTCCGTCGCTGACCCACGAGAGTCACACCCAGCTGGACTCTGCTCCTGCCGGCTGCACTGGGCTCCCAAGGCAGGGAGGGAGCTCAGGGACAGTGTGCCCCAGAATCACACCTGAGGAGGAACTGCGGGGCAACCCCATGGCCCGTCCACTCTCAGGGGCCAGATGCCGACGTTCGGCCAGGCTGCCACCGGACACCACAACTGCCTGGGCTGGGAGGAGGTGCCGCTGACAAGCAGTGGGGCCGCATCCTGGGGGAGCTGCTCCCGGCTTGGGGTGGGGGGTGGCGGTGGGCAGGACCAGGGACGCTGGGAGTGGGCTCCCTCACGCACCAGGCCTCACGAGAGCATCTGTGGCATCTGGAGCGACTGCCCAATGTCTGCTGGACACCAAGCACTTCTGTGCCACCTTCCAGGCGAAGGAGCATGTCCTCAGGAAGCTGGGGTCTGCGCCCTTCTCAGCAGCTGTGGGCCCGCAGTGACCACGGGCCCGGGACTGGGTGCCACCCCCTCCTCTGTGTGACGGGCCATCCTCCAGGCAGGGAACGTGGCTTTGTCCCAGAACAACACCAAACAATTACTGCAGACGTGCGAGGGGAGTGAGGCCAGGACCTGGGGGCAGCAGCCGTGGAAACCAGGACGCTGATGGTCCCTCGGACAGCCGAGCACCTCGGGGCGGCGGCTTGCTGGCCGCACCGCTCTCCACAGCCCTTGCCCAGGGACCAGAGGGCCCTCCACACAGCATATGCCCCCAAAGGGGGCGACAGGCAGGGGAACCTCAGGCCACACATCGGTGCGCCCCGTCCTGTCTCAGAAGCAAAGGCGCAAAGGTTCACGTGTGGCTCACCGTGTGTGGCACCTCTCACCGGGCAGGACCCTGAGGGGAGCGGAGTCTCCCAGAGGCAGTCACGCAGTGACCCTGCGACCTCCTCAGGTGTGTGCAGGTATGAGCTGCGAGGGACACAGGCCAACCTCCCCGGTGCCACAGGTTTGCACGGCCAGCCTCGCTTGAGGCCGCTGGGGTCTCCCCTGCTCGCGGGAGACGCAGGCACTTGCTACAAGCTGGAATGACCCTTCACCGCAGGGTCAGCGGTATGAGATGTCATGACCTGTCGTGGACCGCTCAGGCCCATCTCGTCCGTCCGGAGCCTCGGCTTCTCCCTCGATGCCCAGCCCACCAGAAGAGCCCACGGAAGCCGATGTGGACAGAGGGGAAGCTGAGAGGCGTGGGAGCCATGTTCACACCATAGAAGCAAACGGAGGACTGTGAGAGCCCTCAGTGGTGGACCCCTTGAACTCTGTAAGGCAGAGAATCTCCTCCTGATTTATTCCGAACCAACAAATACTTAATGAGCTGCGGTCCAAGGCCTTCAGGAACTCCCAAACACTCAGACCTCCTGCAGTGGCCGCCCCGCCCACATCCAGCCAAGGCCAGGGTCCGAGTCTGCACGCCTGAGCTGACGCCACTGCCCGGGCTGGGCAGGACCCCGTGGCCAGCTCTACCGTGAAGGCACAGCAGCCTTGCAAACGTACTGAGAACCAAGCTTATGCACGCAGCTCCCCAAGGGTGTGCACAGGGCTTTGGGCACCAAAGTCCAGGTATAACACAGGTGGACGCACAGCAGAATACATGGCCTACCTAAAAAATAACGTCTCCCGCGCCGCCCACCAGGGATAGGCCCTGCGGCCTCATGCCATGCCAGAGAATCAGCACACTCGTCTCTGGAGACAGAGAGCCTGACGGTGGTTAGAGGGTGGGCGCGGGCGAGGCAGGGCATGAGGGGACCCTCCTGGACGCTGGAATGTTCCATGCCTCGATCGGCACTGTGGTCGCCCGGGTGCGTGAGCACACAGCGGGGTCCCACTGCACGTCCAAGGCCAGCGCGCTTTGTCACACACTGCGCCTCCCACGGGAGAGACCCCGGTGCGGTACGGGGGTCTGGACAGCTTCCTGCTCAGCTTCCACAGACAAGAGCAGGAGAGAGCTGGGCTGTCGGGAGGTCAGCCAGGGAGGGGGACAAGGCCAGGCCTCCTCACGTGTGCACAGGTATGAGCTGTGGAGGACACAGGCCACGGGGAAGGACCTCGGTGGTTTACAAACTCTGTAAGCAGCAGAGGCTTTTTTTCTTCCCCCGAGTAAAATGCTACACATGTACCCTGAAATGCAGAGCAGATGCTCGGCTGGGGACAGGAGAGGCTCAGTGTCCTCTGTGAGCGAGATGCAGCAGAGAACGCGGCTTCGGGGAGAACTGCAGGGGGACGGCGGGCGCGGGAGGCTCGTCCCTGGACCCTGGAGCCGGGAGGACCGGATGGGGGGGGACAGGGGACTGAGGCCGCCGGTGTCCCGGCTGGCCCTGCCCGCATGTCCTGCAGGGGACACAGGCTGCCCAAGTGCCCCGGAGCGCAACGCGCGTTGGGCCGATGGGCTGACAAGGACTGTGTGGGCACCAGCTGCAGAGGGCGCAGGGCGGGCCCGAGGACTCCCAGCAGCCTCCGGCTGTGGAGGCCTGCGGGGCGCGGGCGGCCGGCCTGCGTGGCGGGCCGTCAGGAACCAGCAGAGCGTTCACACCGATCCCCTCCGAGCTTCCCAGCTCCTCCTCTGTGCGTAGCTCGCCTCTCCCTCCTCCTCCCCCCTCCCCAGTGCTAGTGGGGAGAGGCCGCGACCCCTCTCAGAGGTGCCCTTCCTCATCCCCGGTGCCTCTCGGCAAAGCCACTCCCTCACCTGGCTCCCCCACCCGTGTGTCAGGGGCCACCCATGTGCCGGCCACTGCGAGACGCCGACTTCTCTGGAGCCCACCACTCGAGGTCGAGGGTGGACCCAAGGGCCCTGGCCGGGGCAGGGGGCAGTGGGGAGTGGAGACCAGAGCCCAGGGGACACACCGGCTCATCTCAAGCAGCGCGGGGTCCTGCTGGGCGGCGGGGTGGCCCCAGGCAGGCCTGAGCTGTGACTCGGTGGCATGCTGGAGGTCAGGGCGCAGCAGCCACACCCGGCCTGCCTGGCCAGCCCCTCATGGGACGGACCCGACGGACCACGCGGGCTCAGGCGGGAGGCATCCATTGAGCTGCCCTGTGCCCAGCGCAGCCCCTCCCGGCATGCGGTGGCTGCTCGGCCGGCGAATAGACGCTGTTTAGACTTCAGGGATAACTGCTGGGCAGGGACCCTCCCTCGAGGTGTGGAGCAAGGAGCAGCTACGGAGATGTCCCCAAGGCACAGGGACCTGACCGTCCCAGAAGCGCGAGGTGTCTGGTGTTCTGCCCACACCGCTGTGTGGGCCGGGCCCCAGGGCAGACTGAGCAGGGGCGGCAGGGGGCGGCGAGGCCTCGGACTGCGGCCCAGGCCGCCACGCTCCCCGCCCTGGGCAGTCAGGGGCCCCTGGACCTCGGGGCTGCCTTGTAGAACAGAGTGAGCACAGAACCCACGTCGCAGTGTTGAGACAGGGATTCGTGGACGACTATTTGCAACTGCAATGTATTTAGAACAGCGTCTGGCACGTAGTACATACAGTGGGATGGGTGGTCAGATAAATTTTAAGAAAGTGTAAACGCACCCTATACAGAGCGCGGTGTCCAGCCAGGCCCTTCCGTACACCCAGGGGCAGCCTCAGAGTGGGGACGCAGGGGCTACCAAGGGACGCAGTGGAGTAAAATCTGCCCAAGGGGAGTGGGGAGTCCGCCAGCAGCCCGCTGAGCAGACCTGCCACCCCGACCCCGGGCACCCACCACACCGCCGCCCGGGCGCTCCTGCTGCTGCCACTCGGGCCCCCCCCTTCCTCCAAGGGGGCCTTCGTGGGAAGGGTGACCCTTCTTTTTCCTGATTCCAGATGTGAGTGGTAAGCATTGGCAATATGACTCCCCGAAAGGCTGCATCTTCCAATCCCTGAAGGCCCTTCGCTTCCCCAAAACTGGGGAACCCTCTACCTGAAATGCCAGGGTCCCTAGAAGGGGCCTGAACCCCTGGCTAGCCGGGTGCCCCCGAAGGCACGCAGAGCGTCCTCCTGCCGGCAGGCGGCAGAGGTCGTTCCCACCCAGATCCCCGAGGGGTCTCCCGCAGGTGCAACTTCCCAAGTGAAGCCGCCAAACCTGTCTGAACGCAGACGTGCGCAGAGACAAGAAAACCAGAACCTTAAAAGGGTGCAGTCGACACACGGGTGAGTCAAACGGTGTCAGGCGGTTCTCAACCGGCCCAGGGAAGGCACGGGCCCAGCCCCCGCCCGCGGAAAGGCAAGCAGCCAGCGACCAGGGACGGGATGTGGGAGCCAGGGGGCGGCACGCGGACTCGCGCCTCTGTTCCCGGGCCGGGCGGCTCGACGGCGAGAACAGCGGCGGAGGGAAGGGGCAGGGAAGGCGCAGATGCAAGTGTTTAATTCACCAAGACCCAAGAATCCAAATTCGGACAATGGTGCAGCACTTCGCTGCCCCGACTGGGAAGGAACAAGAAAACACCCGGCGAGGGGTGGGGGGCGGCGGGGGGCGGGGCGTGCGAGGGGTGGGGGGCGGCGGGGGGCGGGGCGTGCGAGCCGCAGGGAAATCCAGCACCCTGCAATCATGGCCATAAATCGGTATATTTTATATAAAAATACATATATATACTTTTCACCCAGTAATTTTACTTCTGGGAATCTGTCCTGAAGAAATAAGGGATTTAATAGAATCAGTAGTCTTTATATACTTTGTATATTTATCTAAAGATTTAAATATAAAGATATCATTCACAGCATTGTTAGTTGTAGGAAAAATTGGAAATAACCAAAATAGGATATTGGTTAAATTGTGGTTTACACATAAGATGGAACACTATGTAGTCATCTTAAAAACATTTTCTGACGTTCGCAATGCACTGCTAAGTGGAGGGGCAGAGCCAGCTGCAGCGTGACAGGCCTATAGAATACGACCCTCACCCCGCGGAGCAGAGGGCGCGGGCCAAGGGTCAGGAGGGCGCTATGCACTATGGTGGCTCGTCCTGGGACAGGAGCGTTCCTGCCCTTTGCGCCTGGCGTGGTTTCCAAATCTGCATCAACTACGTATTTGTTTAGAACCCACAAAAGCCCCACCGTCGTTCGCACAGAGTGGCAGACCCTGCTGTGTGCTTCTCCCACCAATAGGACGGCGTGACCGCGGCCCCCCCGTGCTGCAGCGCCCCGCGCCAGCACTGTGGCACGGGCTCTCACGTGAGGGCCACAGGGAGCAGGGGAGGGTGGGCAGGGCGCGGATCAGACACGTGTCGGCTCGAAGCCGGGCCCAGGGGAGGCCAGGGCGGCCGGAGCACGCCGCGGGGCCAGGGCGGCCGCGTCCCTCTGCACCTTCGGCCATGTGGCGACTCTGGCAGAGGACGGATGCGGGTAAAGGCGCTGGAGTTCCCGACGGCACTGCGGAGCTGTCTGTCTCCTCGCAGGGCAGACGGGCTCCAGCCACTCTGGCCCGGGCAGACCCTGCCCCAGCACCGGCAGCCGGGACTCGCTCCCCTCGGCCTTCCCAACACGTGCTCCCCAGACACCTTCACAGCACCTCCCTCCCCCTGCAGGTCCCAGGGGAGCAGAGGCAGAAGTCGAGCCATAAGTGGGCACGCGCTGGTTTCAAGGCAGAAACACTGGGGACGTTTAAGAGGCGAGACGATGGGGGAGAGCTGCCAGGTCCGATGATGTCCCCGGGACTTTGGAAGCTGACCAGCTGGGACCGGACGGCCAATGTCTAATCCCCTGCGAGGGTCAGAGGTGGTTTGCAGACCCGGCACCCCGACCTGCAGCGCTCAGCCCTCCGACGTGGGCATGTGCGGCTTTCACACACGACCACGGCCACCCTCGGCGGGTGCTGGGAGGTAAGAACAGGTGCCCACCTCACGGTCGAGCACCCGAGGCTCAGGAAGGTGAGGCGACTGGCCTGAGAGCTCGCAGGGGCGGCAGGTGGCAGACCCGTCTGGACTCAGCGCCTGGCACCAGCTCCCGCCCTACAAACGCAGTGACGATGCGACGTTTTGCCTGCATAAAGACGTCGCTGTCATAAAGTTCTGCCTCCTGTGTTATGACGAGAGCAGTTGAGGCTCCCTACAGAGGCGGACACAGTGGGAGCAAACGTCAGCCATGACAAGGGTCGGGGGAGGGTGCGGACAGTAAGGCAGCCCGTCCTCCGAAAGGGGCAGCCGTCTGTCCTCCCCGAGGCGGGAGCAGCCACAACCCCGTCCTGGACGTGCAGACCCCGCGCCAGCCTCATGAGCAGCCAGCAAAGCCGGTCCGCGTGGCCCTTCCGGGATTGCTCCCAAACTCGACCAAAACTCCGGCTCTGCTGCTCACCTCTGGGGAACTTTCGGTGCATCTGACCTTGAATCCACGATCAGGGTGGCCTGAGGCACAGCCCACAGTCCACGGAGCGGCCCGCGTGGCGCCGGCAGTCCAGACCCGGGAGGACAGCTCCAGGACGTCCCCCCGGGGCTGTGTGTGTGACCAGGCAGCAGCCGGCTGCGCACGGACCGAGCGTGGGCGCCGAGGCCGGTGCGCCCCGGGGCCGGGCTGCAGTGTTCGCGGGGTCACTGTGCTCTGGGCATCGGGTGGCCGCCGAGGGGGCGGCGACAGGCGCCCTGTACCCCCACAGTGCCGTGGGAGCAGGCACGCGCACAGGACAAAAGTCGTGACCTCAGCACACGCCGACACGTCCGCCGAGGTCCGGGACGCGACACTTCTCAAGGTGCCACCTTTGAGAAGTCTGTATTTTCCCCACAACTGCTGGTGGGTCGATGATGATCTCAAAGTAAAAATTTAGAAGCACGAAGCGCCGCACGTGCTCCGCGGCTGCTCCAGGGGGCGACGCGCCGGGGCTGGAGGACTCGCACCCTCGCCTGACGTCCCCCCCTCCCCCGTCCCGCGACTTACGGCCGCCACGTTTGAACTGGGGGGGTGGGGTGGGGGTGGGAACACTCCCGGCTAAAGAAGGGGTGCAAGGGGGCGAGGGTCACAGAATTAGCATTGAGGAGGGGTGAAATCTTACTAGAAACTGCGGGTTCGTGAAAAGTCTGTGGCCGCGGAGATGAACACGAAGTGCTGCGACTCGGCGCAGCTTCCGCCCCAGCCCCCCTCTGCGGCGCCCTGGGAGCCCCACGGCAGGGGACCCCGCGGGGCGGCAGGGGCAGCCCGGGCAGGGCGGCTGCGGGACTGGCCTCCGCAGAGACCTGTCAGGGTGCGTCTGCCCCGCGCGCCCCAGGAGTGGGGGTCCGAGTCCCCAGCACTTGAGCTGCTCCGCCGTGCGTTACGGCGGTCAGGGGGCGCGGAGAGCAAGGACCAGAGGGCTCGAGGGGCGCCCTCCCCCGGACCTCCTCCTTTGCCCGCGGGGTTCCCCACAGAGACCCCCGCAGACAAAGGCGTCTGGGGCGAAGGAGCCGCCTCCGCAGAGAGAAGCGCCAGATGCTATCGGCCAGTCCCCGCAGCGCGCACAGCTGCCCGCAAGTCTGGGCACGCTCGGGCCGGGCGCGGGCAGCGGGAGGGGCCGCCAGCGCGGCGGGCCCTGGGGCGCGCCGGGGCCCAGGGTGGGTCCGGGGGTCGGGGGCGGCTGCCGGCTCCCTTTCCCCGGCTCCGGGACCTCCGCCGCGAAGGCGGCAGCGCGGCCGGGGCCTCCCCGGCACGGGCCCCCGCGGCCCCTCCAGCGCGCGGCGCGCCGGGCGCCTCCCGCCCGTGGAACAAAAGAGCCGCTCGCCCGGAGGGTCCGGGTCGGCCGGGCCCGGCCCGCGGCTCCGGGCCTCAGGCGCCGGGGCTCCAGCTGGACCACGCCAGGCTGCGGCTTTGTGTCCGCACGGGGGCGGGAAGGACCGCCGGACCCTCCACATCCCAGCCGGCGGCCGCGCGCCGAAGCGGTGGCTGGCGCGGGTCCCGCCCGCAGCGCCCGGTGCCCCGCGGGGCGCCCATTCATTCGCAGGGGGCGCAGGCCGCCGGCCCCAGCTCACCTTGCTCTTGACTTCCACCGCGCTGCCGTCGTAGAAGCGCAGGGTCTGAGACTTGTGGAAACTCCGGTTCATGGTTCCGGCCCCGCGCAGTCCCGTCTTCGGCCTCGCCTCGGCTCGGGGGACTGCAGAAGGACGCTGAGGGCGGCGCCCCCCGCCGCGGCCTCGGCCCCGGCCCGCGCTCCCCGCCGCGGGGCTGCTGCGAGTGCGGCGGCCCGGGCTGGGCTGGCCGCGCGCCGCGGGGACTTCAGCGGCCGCGCGCGGGAGGAGCGGAGGACGCCGGCGCGCACCGCCCCAAGGGCCCGCCCCCGCCCCGGGACCCGCCCTCGAGGACCGCCCCCCGTCCCGGGGGCCCGCCCCCCGCCAAGGACCGCCCCCCGCCCCGGGGACCCGCCCCCCGCCAAGGACCGCCCCCCGCCCCGGGGACCCGCCCCCGAGAACCGCCCCCCGCCCCAGGGACCCGCCCCCCGCCCCGGGGACCCGCCCCCGAGGACCGCCCCCCGCCCCGGGGATCCGCCCCCGCACTCCCGCGTACTGAGGGCCTGCGTCTGAAAATCGCTCTCTGGGTCACCGGAGGACCCGCCTCCAAACCTCGCCCCACTCCACGCCCCGAGGACTCGCCCCTAGGCCGCTGCCTGCGGTGCGTGCGCGCTCGGGTCCGCGCGACCCGGAGCCGAGCAGAAAAAGGAGCGTCGCCCACCGCCCGCGGCGCCTCATCCGCAGCGCCGCGCGCAGTCTCTCCGGTCCTCCTCCCGCTCCCCCCGCGCGGCCGGGGAGGCGGCGGCTCTGGGCCGCTTCTGCTGTCGTCTTGGATGACAGGGGAACCACACCTGTGCGCGCTAGCTGCCAGGTGCGGGGTCGCTTTCTCTCCGCGGGCAGCTTCCCGAACTGCATGAGAAAGAGCCACAGTCGCGCGTGGGGGGCAGGCGCTGGGGCATGCTCCCGGCCGGACGCGGGCTGAGGGGGCATGAACAGAATTCGGGGGGAGGGAGAGGCAAGCTCGGGGCTGGAAGGGTGGGAGGAAAGGCAGGAAGCCACACAACTCCAAGCTTCACGGAGGGAGATGGCTTGTGTAGCGCCCGCGGCACAGCGTGACCCAGGCCAGCAGCGCGCACCCCACGCGACGCTCTCAGGTCCTCCCCGCCCAGCGCCTGAAGTGGCCTCCGCGCTGGAGCGCGGTCCCGAGTGGCTCCTGGGCAGGTCGCTCCGCTGTCTCAGGGATCTGCTGCGGGGTCAGTGCTCGATGGGCACAATCAGATGCCGGGAAAGCTCACGTGTGGCGCCGGAGTCCCCAGCCAAGACGCAGGCAGGATTCCTTAGGGCTTGGAGCCTGTGGGTGGTCGGGTATAGACAGAACCAACTGGCGGAGCTGAGCTGAGCCTTCGGCTGGAAAAGCTTCTTCACAGTCCAGCAGCAGGATTGGAAAGCCCTCCACCGGTCCCCAGTGGACACCCAGCGCGGGTCACACGAGCCCCGCGGCTCATTCTGGGCTCTCTCTGCAGGGCAGGTGGGCCCCAAACGGTGTGCACTCGTCACATGCTGACGCTGTCAGTTATCTCTGAGCGAGGTGTGCAAAGATGTAGGCGAAGTTAAATGAGGAGGCTCAGCAGAAAGGGCTGGGAATTTGTCCGTCCGCTTTGTGTTCTGGGCATCCTGCAGAGGCCTGGCCCCTGGTGGACGGGGACAAGTCACCTGACTGACCTCAGCTTTCATTCGCCAGGTGGGTGCCGCGGTGCTCCCCTTGCCTGGCCCTGGCTGCAGCCTCACTCTGAACCCGCGACAGTGCTCCCTGCAAGTGGTTGGAGGGGTCCCTCCCAGAGAGGGTGCCCGGAGCGGGCGCCCCGCCCTTGAGGTGAACTGATAGCAGCCAGAGGCCTGGCCTGGCTGCTGAGCTCACCCTCACCGTTCACACAGGGCCCATGCTGGCTCCAGACACTGGGGCCAAATCCCCCTCAAATATCCGACTTTGAAAGTCCCCCCAGAACTGATGCTCGAGCCCCTCGGATCTTAAGGAAACGTGTTGCAGGCCCAGGAAAAAGCCCTGGTCTGCCGTACGCTCATCGGTGTCTTCCACGGAAGCAGCAGAAGCCTTAAAATCTCACACTTGTGGTGTGTGGGGACGAAGGGCGTTTTCATTAGGAAAAAAAAAAGGGATTTAATAATGAAACAGAGATAAATTGTGTTTATGATCTGAATAATAGAGAAAAGAAATGACAAGCTCATGTGAGTTGCTGAATCAAAAGGTCTTGATGCCAATGGCGCAGAGGGGACCTGGTGCTGGTCATACCCCTGCGAGGGGCCGGGCCCCCTCCCCACGCCCCACCCGTCCCCATCCTCCCCAAACACCAGCTTAGTGGTCATGGCGAGCGGGAGGTAATGTGCAGATTTTCTTCACGTAGAACGACCGAGTTCAGCCCGGCGCTGCGGGGCTGGCTTGGCCGGCTCTGTGTCTGGGTCCCATGTGCTCTTCTGGCCCATGTAGGCCTCGGTCCTGGACTCAGAGCTGTGTTAGGATCAGACTTCGGGTTAAAAACCTGTGACATGGAGATAGTAATTATCCCTGCCCCGTCTGGCAAATGGGAGCAGTGGCTGAGATGAGGCGCGTGAAGGGCCTAAAACAGGATTTTCCTCAAAGTGAGCTTCAGCCCGGGTCTGGGGTCTCATTTTTAGTGCAGAGCTCGCAAAGAAACACTCTCCTCTGCTGCCACCTCGCTTGCGTCTTGGGAATGGCACGCGTGGAGCTCAAGTAACGTTATTCTTTCTCCAAAGGCTTCTGAGCAGATGAAACACGGGTCAGGCCCAGGGTGGTGCCCAGAGCAGTCATCCGCGCCCTGGGAGCTGCCCCCCGGAAAATGGAGGCCTCACGGCGACCCCTGGCATGAGCTCGGCACACCCCCACTCAACCGCCTTCTCACCTGGCTCTCGCCTGTGCGAGCCTCACGCTGCCCTCCCCTCTGGCTCCCTGGCTTCCCCGGAGCAGTCCTTGAACTGACACTGTGCTTAGAGACCCTCTGTACGTCACCAAGTGGGGTGCCACCAAAGATTTATTCTGCATGTAAACGAGGCAGCCCAGGACCAGACCTAAAGGAGCCCAGGTCTGAGAGAGCGGAGAGCTCGGGTGTGGAGAGACCGCAGAGACGCCAGACTGCAGCCCCCAGGGAGAGCAGGGGAGGCCGGCTGCGGTGGGGTCCCGGCTCTGGCCTGCGGCTGGAGCTGAAGGGGCCTTGGGGACCCCACTTCGGGTGCAGCATTTGCAAGGGGGGCTGAACAGCAGGCTCCTCGGGCAGCTGTGCTGAGTGGACCTGCCTGGCAGGTGCGGTAGAGTCCCTCAGCGTCGTCTTGGCAGAAAGTGTCCTGTCCAGGGCTGGGGCCGCTCTCGGGTCAGAGGGTCCCTGTCATTCTGAAAGACTGGATGCCCCTCTCGTAGGCCTGAGAGCCCTCGTGTTCTTTTAGGGGTTCACGGCATTCACACACTTTTTCTTTACAGGAATACTGTGTCTTTGGGGTGCGAGTGGCCAGTCTGTTTGTCAGCGCTACATTTTGTCCTTTTCATTTTGACGGTGGAGCAGTGTGTGCTGCGTGACTTTTCTGAGCTGGTTTTTCAGCAGCGGGAGTCGTCAGCCTTCTCTGTGTGACACGCTTGGAGAGGCTGTCCCTATTCCGGTAATGTAAAAGTCTTTATTTTTACTTCTAAAATTGTTACATTGTTTCATTTTCCCAGTTGGAATTTGTGTGTGTTTGTGTGTGTGTGTGACAGAGAGAGAGAGAGAGAGAGAGAGAGAGAGAGAGAGAGAGAGAGAGAGAGATGGAGCTGATTTTCCCATAGATGGCTACCGACTTTTTTCAATACTATTCACTGAAAAGATTTCTCTTTCCCCATCTTTTTGCAGTGTAGTCTGAATGTTGTACTAAAGTCGTGTGTTTTTAGGTCGCTGTGTGGTGTGTTTATTGTTTTTTTCTAATGTCTGTGAATCCCGCACCAGCCCCTCCCGAGGCACGGCGTTTCCACACTTGTAAGACCTTCGAGCCAGGATGCGTCTCACGAGTCATGAGTTCATTGGCAGCGTTTTTCCTAGTGATACGTGAACTGATGATACGCCTTTCAATAGGCATTGCCCAGGATCCCACGAGCCGGCCCCGATGGTGGCTTCGAAGCGCCTCCCGCCTGTTTTTTCTCCTGCGTTCTGAGCACATCGAAAGGCCAGGGGTCTTCCCCAGGGATGACGTGTAGCACTTTTTTAGATGATTTAAAAAGTATGTCTGCAGCCTCGTTTTCCATCAAATGATGAAAAAGTTTTACCTACTTGTTTTGATACTTGTGACAAACTCGACAGCTCCAGGTCCCCCTGCTTTCGTTGTGAACTCACCCAAACTGTGAGCTGCAGGACAGCCGTGGCCCACGGCCCCCAGGCCCTGGTCCCAGGGGCGGCTCACACACCGGTCGCCATGGGGTCGCTTGCACGCCGGTCACCCCGGTACTGTGCTCTGAACCTGGCCGTGCAGGCTGGGGCTCCGCACCGGGCACAAACCTCACGAAAGGGCAGTTTGTCCTTGGTTTTCGGAGATTCTCCTGCATCTGCTCTTTTTAAAAAATTAACCAGCTCAAAATACTCTTTATGCCAAAGAGGCATATTTTGGGGTGACATGTTCTTTTCCCCCTCACATGGATAGATGTACCCCAGTTTGCTTAATACATCTTTCATTGAAGGACATCCTAATTTCTTTAAGTTTTTAGCCATTCTGAATAAAAAAAATTCCTGTGCATAATTGCATGCTAGTTTTTATTTGGACATGATTGTTAAAAGCAGTTGCATTAACACTAGAGGTATGATTTTTGGACCCTACGGTGAAAGTTGTTAGCTTTGGGAAAAACTGCCAAGCGACCTTCCAAATTGGCCGTGTGTCCATCTGGCAACGAGTGAGGGTGGCCATAGCAGTCGCTGTCTGGTTGGTGGTGGCATTTGTCTGGAGTTGGCTGTTCTAACAGGTGTGCGGTGCCGTGTCATTGTGGTTTTAATTTGTAATTATCTAATGTCATATGATGTTGAGCTCATTTTTGTGAGCTTATTCACTATCCGTTATCAATGCAAGAAACATCCAAACATGTAGAGAATTTTTATGAGTTAATTTGAGCCAAACTGATGAGATACGCTCAGAGCAAGATCTCAGATGTTCCAGAGAACGTCCGTTTTGCAGTTTCTTTCATGCCTTGGGAATTAAGGGGGAATGTAAGGAAGAAGACGTGAGGGTGAGAGGAAGCAAGGCCAGGACTGGGTTGCAAACTGGTGCCGGTCACGAGCTGCCACCCGTGAGGAGGAGGAGTGAGAGGGGCGTTTCACAAGGGTGTCGCCTGGATGCACAGAGACCAGGGACGGGGCTTGTCTGAGGCAGAGACAAGCTTCCCAGTGAAGAAGTTACTCCCGGGGCGTGATGACCCAGCACGATCCTCCCAGTCAGGGACTCGTGATCAGACCACCATGAGGTCCCTCTCCACAGAACCCCTCTCCTTCTCCAGGCTGCTTTTCTTCCTTGGCCAGGCAGCTGTTCAGATCTTCACCCAGTTTTAGACTCCTTTGTATAGTTTGAGCGGAAATCCTTTATCAGATGTGTGTTTTGCAAATATTTTTTCCAAGTTTGTGGCTTTTCTTTTGGATCTCTAAACAAGGTCTTTTACAAAGTTTTTCATTTTATAAAGTCCAAGTTATTTTTTTTTTCATTAAACTTTGTGTCCACAGGCATGCTCTGTACACTACCCACCCGTCAGTCTCTTAGTAGCCATCTTGCTTGTCACATTGACTGTTGTGAGGTCACAGTGCTTGTGTCCAGATAACCCTTACTTTACTTCATAATGGCCCCAAAGCACCAAAGTAGTGAAGCTGGCAACTTGGATATGCCAAAGAGAAGCCATGAAGCGCATCCTTTAAGTGAAAAGATATGTATGTGTGTACATATGTATGTGTGTATGTGTATATGTATGTATAGGAAAAACAGTCTATATAGGGTTTGATGTTATCCGCAGTTTCAGGCATTCACTGGGAGTTGTGGAATGTTTTCCTCTGCAGATGGGGGAGCAACTGGACCAAGTGCAACAAATTCTGTCACCGGGAAAAATATCTCTTAGTCATGTCATATTACATAGTATAGTCTGTGTATCACAGTGTAATGTATATATTCTTTCAATAAACTAATACTGAGCTTATTCACAGATGTGGTCAGCATTCTTAGGAACATCCTATGTAAGGCTTTGTTTTTATCAGAGGAGTTTTGGTTCGCGGCATAATCGAGAGGAAGAAACTGCACATACACCCTCCGCCGCCACACAGGCAGCCTCCTCTTGGATCTCACCCCCACCAGAGCGGTACGTTTCCTATAACTGGTGAACTTACCCTGCTACGTGTCAATCACACGAAGTCCATGCTGTATTTTAGGATTTACTCTTGTCTTTCTCAGAAGGGAGCCCCTTTTTCTTGTGTGGAAGCCACGTCTTAGGGAAGAACTCTGCTATTAGTGGGTGAAGCCTCATTCTAGAGGTGGAGTCCCACTCTAGAAGGGGGTGACATGCACTGTGCTCTTGGGTGAGCCCTGCTATAGAAGGGGGAGTTCTTTTCAGAGAGGGGTGTCTCTCTTCAGGTGGGGAGCTCCACTCTTTAGGGTACAGCAACACTGTTTAAGAGCCCCACTCTTGTGGAGCCTCACACTCAGTGGGGCCCTGCTCTGGAGGGAGCCCCATTCCAGGGGGGAGTGCAGCCCCATGTTGAGGGGGAGAGAGCCCAGCTCTTTGGAGGAGGCCCCACTGTAGGAAGAGCCCTGATCTAAGTGGGGCTCTGCCCTGGAGGGGAGCGCCACTTCTAGGGGAGAGCCCCGCTCCGGGGCTGGGGAGCTCCACTGTAGATGCGAGAGCCACAGTCCAGGGAGGGAGCAGGATGCTGTGTGAGTGTAGGTTCCTGGACTCAGCACTGTGTTAGACTCCGTCTTCAGTTTAAATTCCTGTAAAATGGAGATAGTGCATTTCCTGCCTCATTGGGCAAATGGAAGCAATATGTTAGATGAGGCATGGGAAGGGCCTAAAACGGGATTTATTTCAAAGCGTACTTAGTACCAGGAATCTGGATTCTTAATGAGTGGGCAGAGCCCTAAGGCAGAGAGACAGTTTTCTCTGCTGCCATCTCCTGTGCATTTTCAGAATAACACTCAAGTGAATGTCATGATGAAAAGCTATTCTCTGTTGCCATCTGGTGTGCATTTTGGGAATAACACCCTAGTGTATGTCATCAAGTGTAGATCATCATGACTATTCATTCTCTGCCGTTAACTGGTGGGCAATTTGAGAATAACACCACAGTGCTGGTCATGAAGTTATTTCTGCTACTTTTTCATGTTCATTTTGAAAATAGCACCCAGAGCGTGCTGTTATGAGAAGGTTTTCTTTGCTGCCATCTTGTGGGTATTTTGAAAATAACACCCAAGTATATGTCATAAAAATTTTTTGTTTGCTGCCATTTGGTGGGCATTTTAGGAACAAAACCAGCGTTCATGTCATGCAAAGTTATTTTTGCGACTTTCTCGTGTTCATTTTGTAAATAACACCCAAGGACATGTCATTGTGAAAAGTTTTTCTCCACTACCATTCTATGTTCACCTTGGGAAAACCACAGAAATATGTCATGAAAAGTTATTCTTTGCTGCCATCACGTGGGCATTTTGAAAATAACAGTCAAGTGTAAGTCATCATAAACATTTTCTGCTGCCATTTGGTGGGCATTGTGGGAATAACACCGCAGTGTATATCATGACAACTTATTTCTGCTGGTATATATCATGTGCATTAAAAAAATAACACCCCAAAGTATGTCGTTATGAAATTTTTCTCTGCTCCAATTTCGTGTGAATCTTGGGAATGATACAGGAGTGCATGTCATGCAAAAACAGTTCTCTTCTGCCATCTCGTGGACATTCTAAAAATAACACATAGGTGTTGGTGGCATAAAATTTTATTTTCTGTTGCCATCTGGTGGGAATTTGGGTAATAACACCACAGTGTATATCATGAAAACTTATTTCTCCTTCTATATCTCATGTGTGTTAAAAAATAACACCCCAGGATATGTCGTCATGAGTTTTTTCTCTCCTCCCATTTTGTGTGAATCTTGAGAATAAAGCAGGAGTGAAAGTTATGAAAATTATTTTCCACTGCCATCTTTTGGGCATTTAAAAAATTACTTCCAGGTGTATATTATCAACAGATATTTTCAGCTGGCATCTGGTGGAAATTTTTGGAATAACATCAGAGTGTAAGTAGTAAGTTATTTTGTGCAGTCATCCTCTGTGCATTTTGGAAATAACACCAACTGTATGTAATAAAAATTTCTTTCCTGTTGCCATCTGGTGGGCATTTCAGAATAACCTCAGCATGTGTCATCTTGAATAATTGTTCTCTCCTTCCCTCTGGTCTGTATTTTGTGAGTAACACCACAGTGCATGTCTTGGAAACTTATTTCTGGTCTCTCGTACATTAAAAAAAAACACTAAGGGTCTTTCCTTATGAAAAGTTTTTCTCTGTCACCATTTTGTGAGCATCTTGGGAATAACTCAAGGTGCAAGCCATGATAGTTATACTCTGCTGCCGTCTCGTGGGCATTCTGAAAGCAATAACTAAGTTTATGTCGTCAAAAAATTTTATTTTCTGCTTCCATCTTGTGGGCATTTTGGATATGACACAATGGTGTAGGTCTTGAAAAGTCATTTCTGCCACTGTCTAGTGTGCATTTAAAAAATAACACCCCAGGGTATGTCATTATAAAATTTTTCTGTGCTCCCATTTTGTGTGAATATTGACAATAACACAGGAGTGCAACTCATGAACATTATTCTCTGCTGCCATCGTGGGCATTTTGAAAATTACTTTCAGGTGTATATGTCAACAAATATTTTCCATTAGCATCTGGTGGAAACTTTGGGAATAAAACCTTACTGTAGGGCATCGTGAAAATTCATCCTATGCCCCAATATTTTGTACGTCTTGTAAGTTACACGAGCATAAGTAAAAATAAATTATCCTCTGCTGCCATTTGGTGGGTATTTTGGGAATGACACCCCAGTGCCTGCCAATAAAATTTTTAGCTACTATGTCATGTACATTTAAAAAATAACACCCCAGTATATGTCGTTATAAATTTTTTCTCTGCTGCCATTTCGAGTGAATTTCTGGAATAAAATCGGAGTACAAGTTATAAAATATTGTTATCTGCTGCCATCTCGTTGACGTTTTGATAATAACACGCAGGTGAATGTCATAAAATTCTGCTGCCATCTTGTGGTCATTTGGGGAATAACATCCAAGTGTAGCTGGTCATGAATATTCATTTCTGCCGCCATTTTGTGGGAATTGGGGGAATAACACCATATCACATGTATAAAATAATTATTCTGCTGTTATCTCATGCATAAATAATAAACATCAA
This sequence comes from Rousettus aegyptiacus, assembly GCF_014176215.1. NCBI lineage: Eukaryota > Metazoa > Chordata > Mammalia > Chiroptera > Pteropodidae > Rousettus > Rousettus aegyptiacus. The sequence goes on from NW_023416287.1 coordinate 94,224,997, forward strand.
AAGGCAGCAGAGATAAAAATTTTATAACGTCATGGCCAACAGGCACTCTTCTGTCATACACAAAACGTCCACCAGATGATTGGAGAGAACAAATATTCATAATGTCAAACACTCAGTATTATTTCTGAATGCCCACCAGATGACAACAGATAATAACATCCACTTACACGTCGGTGTATTCCATGATGTAAAGTAGATGAGAGAAGAAAATATATTTTCATGGTGCTGTTTCCAAAATGGTCACAGGATGACAGCAGAGAACAATTTTTCATGACATTCGCTTCTTGTTTTTCTCAAGATGCACACGAAGTGGCAATAGTCAAAACTTTCTTGATGACTTTCTCTTGAGTGTTATTTATAAAAAGCACAGGAGTAGCCACAGAAATAGCTTTTCATGACATGCGCTGAGGTGTTATTACCTAAATTCCCACCACACAGCAGCAGAGATTTAGTGTTCATGATGAGAAACAGCTGAGTGTTAATCCTGAAACCACCACAGATAACAGCAGAGAATAACATTTCGTTACGTACATAATGTGTATTTCCCTATATGCACACTATATCAGGATTGAAAATAAGTTTTCTGATGATATACATGTGGGCATTATTTTCAAAATGCAGCAGAGAACAATTTTTCATGACATTCACTCCTGTGTTCATTCCAAGGTAACACGAAATTGAAGAAGAGGTAAAAATTTCATAATGTCATGCACCAAATGTCCATCAGATGGCAGCAGAGAATAACGTTTAAATATTTCCACTCAAGTGTTATTCCAAGATGCACAGTAGATCATAGCAGAAAATTTATTTTCATGATGACATACACTTGGGTGTTACTCCTAAAATGCCCACGAGATGGCAGTAGAAAATAACTTTTTATGATGACATGCACTGTTTTTTTTTTTTAAATGGCCACGATATGGAAGCAGAGAATAATATTTCATGACATGCATTTCTGTGTTTTTCTGAAATGTGCATGAAATGGTAGTGGACAACTTTTCATAATGACACAACCTGAGGAATTATTTTCAAAGCGCACACAGGATAGAAACTGAAATAATTCTTTGTGATGTGCTGTAGTCTTCCTCTCAAAATGGCCTGCAGGTGGCAGATGAGAATTAATATTCGTGATGACAGAAGTGTTTTTTTCTAAAATATGCACCATATGACGGTAGAGAATAACTATCTATTACTCACACTCTAGTGCTATTCCAAAAATGCACAAAGTTAGTGGCAGAATATGAATTTTCATGATGACCTACACTCAGGTGTTATTTCTAAAATGTCCCCAGATAGAAACAGAAACATTTATTACAATGACACAGTTGCATGTTATTTTCAAAATACCTGTGGAAGGTAGAAGAGAATAATTTTTCATAAAATGCATTCCTGTGTGTATCTCAAGAGGCACAGGAAATGGCCACTGACAAAAACTTCACTCAACAACATGCTCTTAGGTTTTATTTTCTAACTGTACGAGATAGCAGCAGAAATAACTGTTTATGACATGCAATGTGGTGTTATACACACAATTCCCACCAGATGGCAACAGTTAATGAATAGTCATGTCGACCTAGATTCGGGTGTTATTCTGAAATTGCCCACAAGATGGCAGCAGAAAATAAAATTTTATGAAGACATACACCTGAGTGTTATTTTCAAAATGTCCACGAGATGGCAGCAGATACTTTGTCTTGTACTCTGATTTTATTCTCAAGATTCACTCGAAATGGCAGCAGGGAAAAAACTTATAATGACAAATTGTGGGTTTTTTTTAAAAAAATGCAAATGAATAGCAGCAATATTTCTCTTTACACGCACTGTGGTATTATTCCAAAAATACCCTTCAGATGGCAGCAGAAAGTGATTTTTTAGGATGACAACACTCTAGCGTTATTACTAAAATACCCACCCGATGGCAGCAGACAATATTTTTCCCTTACACTCATGTAATTTCCTAGATGCACACAAGTTTTGTGGGCAAGATGAATTTTCATGATCCCTCCAGTAAAGTTTTATTCCCTAAATAATTCCCACTAGATGGCAATGGAAAAAGATTTGTCGATGATATAAACCTGGAAGTAATTTTCAAAATGCCAATGAGATAGCAGCATGGAACAATTTTTCATGACAGGCCCACCTGTATTCACCCCGAGATTAACATGAAAGTGTAGAGGAGATAAAAATTTGAAATGTTATTCACAACAGGCACTATTCTGTCATACACAAAATGCCCACCAGATGGCAGCACAAAAAGTTATAGGATATGCACTCGTTTGTTATATCAAAAAAGGCGACGAGATAGCAGCTGAGGATAATTTTTTTGAACATGCACTGCTTTGTTTTACCAATGATACATAAAATGGCTGAGGACAACAACTTTTCATAACGACATGCTCTTAGTTATTATTTTCAAAATGTACAAGACAGCAGCTGACATTTCTCTTTATGACACGAGCTGTGGTCTTCTCAAACTGTCCACCAGATGACAGCAGAGGATGCATATTCGTGAGGACAACACTCATGTTAATTCCTAAAATACTCACCAGATAGCAGGAGAGAATAACTTATTCATTCTTATGTAATTCCCAAGATGCACAGAAGAATAAGACTTAAACATTTTTCATGATGACCTACACTAAAGCTATATGCCAAAATTCCCACCAGATGGCAAGGAAACCTATTTTTGATGACATACAACTGGTGTAATTTTTAAATACCCATGAGATGCAGCAGAGAACAATTTTTATAACTTGCACTACTGTATTGTACTGAAGATTAAATTAAATGGGACCAGAGAAAATTTCATAAAGACATGTCATTGGTGTTTTTTTTTTTTTACAATACACAAGAGATAGCAGCAGAAATAAGTTTTATGATACACAGTCTGGTGTTATTCCCCAAATGACCAAAACATGGCTTCAAAAAATTAATATTTATAATGACCAACTTGGGGTGATGATTCCTTAAATGTCCGTCAATGGCAGCAGAAAATAACTTTTGATTACTTACACTCTGGTGTTATTCTCAAATGCGAGCCACATGACAGCAGAGGAATGCATTTAATTACTTAAACTGTTGTTATTCCAAGATTCAGAGTAGATGAGGGAGGAAAACATATTTTCAGGTTAGTGTACACTTGGGTGTTATTCCAAAATACCCACAAGACGGAAGCAGAAAATAAATTTTTATGATGACATACACTTGCATGTTATTATCAAAATACCCAGGAGATAGCAACAGAGAATAATTTTTATGACATGCACTCCTGTGTTTATCCCTAGATTCACATGAAAGTGCCACAGGCAAAAAGTGTTCTTGAAGAACAACTCTTAGGTGTTACTTTCTAACTGCATGAGATAACTAGCTATGACACAGACCATGGTGTTATACCCCAAATGCCCACGAGATGGCAGCAGAGAAAGAGTTTTCTTGACATGTCGATTGTGTTTTTTTTTTACCAAGATATACACGAAAAGGCAACTGACAACAAGTTTTCCTAATGACATGACCTTGAGTTTATTTTCAGAATGAACATTAGATAGCATAATAAATAATATCGTATAATATGCGCTGTGGTTTATACCCAAATTTCCCACCGGGTGGCAGCACAAAATAAGTTTTTTTTTTACCTGCACTGATAAAATTCCTTAGAAGCGCACAAGATGTGGGTAGAAAATTAATTTTCATGATGATCTACACTCCAGTGTTACTCCCCAAGGTCCATGAGATGACATCAGAGAATAAGTTTTTATGATGACATACACTTGGGTGTTGTTTTCAAAATGCATACGATAGCAGCAGAAATAACTGATCATGACAAGCACTGTCGTGTTACTCCCAAATGACCAGCAGATGGCAGCAGAAAGTAAATCTTTATGATGTCATACACCCTACATGGCTACCATATGACAGCAGAGAATGTATATTCCTGAAATAAAAACTCAGGTGTAATAAAATATGCACTAGATGGCTGCAGAATGTTAATTTTTATGATGCTGTACACTGCTGTTTATCCCATATGCCCACAGGACGGCAGCTGGAAAAAATTATGATACATACTGGGTGTTATTTTTTAAATGCCCACAAGATGTAGAGAACAAATTTTCATGACATGCATTCCCGAGTTATTGCCAAGAGTCACACAATACGGCTCCAGAGAAAGAAATTATAACAACATGCCCAGCGGTGTTATGTTTTAAATGCAAATGAGCCATTTTCAGAAATAATTTTTCACGAAATGCACTGTTGTATTGTTCCCTAAACGTACACCATATAGCAGGAAATAATTTTATATTTACCTACACGTACATGTTATTTTCAAAGTGCCCACCAGATGGCAGCACAGAACAATTTTTCATGACGTGCGCTCTTGTGTTTATCACAAGATGCACATGAAACGGCTACAGGCAAAACCTTTGTTTAACCAAATCTCCTCAGGAGTCATTTTCTAACTCCACGTGATAGCAAGAAATAACCGTTTATGATATGAGGTAGGGTGTTATTTTCAAAACACCCACGAGATGGCAGGAAAGAGCAAATTTTTTGTGTGACAGGAACTCCTTTGTTCATTTTAGGATTAACACGAAAGGTCGGCAGAGATAATAATTTCATAACATCATGCCCAACATGCACTCTTCAGTCATACAATACGCACCAGATGGTCGCAGAGAATGAATATTCAGGATGTCAAACACTCGTTATTCTAATATGTCCACCAGGTGAAGCAGAGCATAACTTTTTATTACTTGTACTCTGGTCACAGTAAATGAGAGAAGAAAATATATTTTCATGCTGGCATACATTCAGGTATTATTCCCAAAATGCCGACAGGATGGCAGTGGAAAATCAATTTTCATGACCTACACTTGTTACTTTCAAATAGCCCGCGAGATGGCAGCAGAGAATAATTTGTCCTTATATGCACTCCTGTATTTTCCCTAAAATGCATACGAAATGGCCGTGAACAAATTTTCATTAAGACAAATGCTCGGCTATTATTTTCAAAATGCACATGAATTAGCCGCTGATATAATTCCTTATGACGTGTGCTGCGGTATTGTTCCAAATTGCACACCGGATAGCAGCAGAGAATGAATATTCATGTCGAGAAACACTTAAGTGTTATTACTGAAACATACACAAGATGGCAGCAGCGAACAACTCTTTATTACTTCCAGGCTGGTGTTATTCCAAGATGCACAGTAGACGAGAACAGAAAATATATTTTCATGATGGCGTACATTCGAGTGTTATTCCCAAAATGCCCACAGGATGGCAGCACAAAGTAAGTTTTTATAATGACATATACGTGCTCGTTATTTTGAAAATTCCAACGGTATGGTAGCAGAGAACAATATTCTTGACATGCAATCTGGTGTCTTTCCCAAGATGCTCTCAAAATGGCCGTGGACCACTTTTCGTGACGGCCCGCCCTTGGATTGTTTTCAGAAAGCACCTGAGATAGCAGCGGAAACAATAGTTTATAAAATGTGCTCTGTCCTTCTTCCAAAAGTGCCCACCAGATGGCAGCAGAGAATCACTCTGGGATCTTTGCTTCCTGGGCTCCACCGGGCCAAGCCTCAAGGGCGGAAGGCGCCAGGCAGAGGGTGAGGTCTCGGGGTGAAGCATTGCCTGGTGGTGTGAACGGTGTCTCCGTGTGGTTTTGGGAGGTCCGGCTCAGCCCCAGTGGGGAGCGCAGGGGTGGGGTGGGTCTGGTTCAGGGCGGGGTGGGGACTTAGCAGGGCTTCACCTGCCTAGTTGCCCAGGTTGCCGAGAGATTGGTGGGGCATTCCAGGCTGTGGTTCTGCTGAACGGCCTAGACTGGGGAGGCAGGTGGTCCGGGGCCTGCGCAAGTCCGCGATACGAGAGTGCCCACGCAGTCCTTCCACACGGGCACGAACCGGCCAAGACCTGCGGTGCCTTAGCGCAGCCGGCAGACCCTCTCCTGCTCCTCTCAAACCGCCCAACCCTGGATGTGCAAGCATGGACATCTCCGGCGCCCGGGAGGCCAGCCTCGAGCTCTTGGGGCGGTAGGCGACAGGTTCTCGCGCCTACGGCCATACCACCCTGAACTCGCCAGATCTCGTCTGATCTCCGAAGTTAAGCAGCGTCGGGCCTCGTTGGTACTTGGATGGGAGATCTTCTGAGAATACCGGGTGTTGTAGGCTTTTGCGGCCCCCTCCTTTTGCCGTCCTCCGGCCAGGATTTCCCTGGTGGCCCCCGGGCCCTGCTCGCTCGCTTGCTGTCTCGGGGGTCCCTGGTGGGCAGCCGAGCCCAAGGGCGTCTCCAGCCGCCTTGAGCCCACACCCTCGCCCGCCCTCACCTGCTCTCCTGCAGCCAGTCCTGGGCTGTTTCCTCTCACTGCTCCACACCCTTCCCTTCCTGGGCTCCGTGGGACTGAGCCCCGAGGACCGCCGGTCTCTAACACACGCTGGCAGCGCGCTCGCATCCCCGGGACACAGGACTGGCCACCACCTCCCGCCCTGCCGCGCCCCGCCCAGCCCCGCCCCGCCAGAGGCCACAAGTCTCCTCCGAAATGCTTCTCCCCGCCCTTCTCACCCGACAGCCAGGTGCCGTCAGACCAGGTGCAAGGCCGGCTTGCATACCCGGGACGGGAAGCAGGACCGACTGGCCGCATCAGAGGGGCTGAGACACACGAGAGCACGCGCATGTGCGCGGTGAGAACCCTCTCGCTGCGACAGGCCGCAGCGAACAGCCACACACACACACACACACACACACATGCTCTGGGGAGCCTGTGCGTCTTTCCTTTCTGCGGCAGGACCCCTGGCAGGACTCATAGAACAACGAGACTCCCTGAGCCCCGACTTGTACCGGGGCACTGGGTACGGGGCGCGAACTGCCTCCCTTTTGGATCCCAGCCCCGGCACGACTCCCCTCTGCTGTGGAAGCGGCCTCTTCAGGGCGGCCGCAGGGTCTCGGAGTCACAGTCGGGGTCCGGCCCCGTGCATCCGGGGCTCGTCCACGTGTCCTGTCCCACTCTCTGCACCGACAGGCACGGGCTCGCGCTCTCTTGTATGTGGGATCTCCTCTCTCGTCTCTCTGTCTCTGTCCCTTCCATCCTCACTGTCTCTCCATGTCTGACTGCAGCCAGCTCCCGCAGGCCCTCCCGTTGCCCAGCGACCCCGTCTCCCCCTTCGTGGCTCTCACTGGGCCTCGCACCTTGGCGGCCTTTGTTCTCCTTTCTCCTTCTCTCCCGGTCACTTGCTCTGTCTCTGGGTTTCTCTGTCCCTCTGTCTGTCAGCTCTCCCTCTCTGTCTGTCTCTCTTGTTGGAGAGAGTCGATGTTGTTGTGGAGACAGGAAGAAGAGTCAGAGTCTGGAAATGCTTTTACTAACATGGATAAGGGAGAGGAGGGATGATGGCAAAGAATGGCAATGCTAGCATCCCCCACCCCTGTCTCCACGGCTTTTTATTCTCTCTCACAAAGATGGCTTTGCAAATCATCATTAGTTACTATCAGGTTAGTGATTACAAACTACAGCCAATCCCCAGACTCAGCCTCAAGGCCACGACTGTGTTTCCAGCTATTTCTTCTCAGGTCTCTTTTCTCCATCCTTGTCCCTAGAGCAAGAAGTCCCAGAATAGGTCAGACGTGTGTGCCCTCCCTGGAATGTGTCCTGTGTGGAAGTCCACATCTGCTCTGATGACATTGTTGCTCCAAGCACCAGGCATCCCACTAGGACTGCAGGAAACTCTCACAACAGATGTGAAGGCCAAGGGGTGGGTCCCTGGTCCCGGCAGAGGGCGAGGGCTCGCGGTGTGACCAGGGCCTCCATTAGTGTTTGGTCAGGTCAGGCACAACTCGGCAGGGAGGGCAGGTATCTAGGTGCCTAGGTGGCCAAATCATGGCGGGCCACTCCCTGGCTGGGGTCCAGCCAAGCTGCCAAGACTGCGGAGGCGGACTGCCCAGGGCCTGGGCAGGGGGGATGCGATAACCACCCAGACCTCCGCACCGCTGGGAACCGGTCAAGGCCCGCAGTGCCTGAGCGGAAACCCACACCCCCACAGGAGGTGTGCTGTAGACGTGGGCGTCTCCCGCGCCCGAAAGGCCAGCCCCGAGCTCTTGAGGCGGCAGGCGACATCCTCTCCCGTCTCCGGCCATACCGCCCTGAATGTGCCCGATCTCGAAAGCTAAGCAGGATCGGGCCCGGTTAGTACTTGGGTTGGAGACCTCCTGGGGCTACAGGGTGCTGTAGGCTTTTGCCACGCCCTCCTTTGGCCGCCCTCCAGCCAGAGTGCCCAAGGACGCCCCGGGCCCTGCTGGCTCGCTTTCTCGGGGGTCCCGGGCAGCCGCCCGAGCCCAAGGGCTACACGAACGTCCGTGCTCCTCGCGCCACCGCCCACCCCCACGTGCTCTCCTGCGGCCAGCAGCCCTGGGCTGTTTTCTCTTTCCTCTTCAGGCCTTTCTCTTCCTGGTGTCCACCAGGCAGAGCCCCAAGGGCCGAGAGCTCTGGATGGAGGGCGAGATTGCGGCCCAAAGTGTTGTCTGGTGGAGTGGCTGGTGTGTCCACGTGTTTTTTGGGGGGTCCTGCTGGGCTTTGGCGGGGAGTGCAGGGGAGGGGCGTGTCTAGGTGAGGGCCACGGCCTGGACTTGGCAGTGCCGCACCTGCCTAGGTGCCCATGTGGTCGAGAGTTTGGCGGGTCACGCCCAGGCCTGGGTCCTGCCGAGCGGCCAAGACTGGTGAGGAGGGTGGCCCCGGGGCCTGATCAGTCCTAGGATGCGAGAGAGACGATCGAGACCTTTGGCATGGCCGGGAACCGGCCAAAGCCTGGAATGAAGGGGTGAGGCGTGCGTGCTCTCCCTTGGCCTC